>NC_138514.1:36365682-36706867 GCF_964252035.2 Podarcis erhardii | reverse complement strand
CCGGAAGCTGTACGCCGGCTCCCTTGGGCAATAAAGCGAAATGAGCGCCGCAACCCCAGAGTCGGCCATGACTGGACCTAATGGTCAGGGGTCTCTTTACCTTTACCTTTAGGAGGTTTTTAAGCAGAGGTTGAATGCCCACCAGTCAGGGATGCTTTAGCTGAGATTCCTGCATTGTAGGGGGTTGGACTAGACCAGTGTTTCCCAAGCTTGGATCTCCAGCAGTTTTTGGACTACAACTCCCATGATCCCTAGCTAGCAAGATCAATGGTCAGGGATGATGGGAATTGTAGTCTGAAAAACAGCTGGAGACCAAAGGTTGGGAAACACTGGACTAGACGACTCTTGGAAAGTCCCTTCCAATCCTACAAATCTATTATTATGCTTATTTTAGGGCAACAACCATGGCTCAGTGCTAGAGAATCTGTTCCAGTTAAAAGAAGGGTGAACTATATAACCCAGCAGGGCTCTACCAGTTGAAAAGCATCTTCCCATTTACCCCATCTCCCCCCCCCAAATCCCTGTGTACCTCCCACCTCCCGTAAAGGAACATCTGACGCCAAGATTCAATAGAATCGCCTCTTAAATTGGAAATGCCGTTTCCCCACCACCGGCACCCCGGATGGAGATCGGTTTACCAGGAGCACTCTATTCCTGGAATAAATTTCCATCAATCATTCAGCGCAGGCAGTTTTCGACAAAAGCAAGACAAACGGCCAGGCGAGCAGAGCTGTCACCGCTGCGATTCAGATCTCGTTAGAACGAGGGCAGCCGCTCCTCCGCATCGGACCTGGCCAGCGGAAGAGCTCTGTGAGGTGTGGCAGGGAGTTTGGTTACAAACCACGTCCATCCAAGGCGACTGGAGGATCATTGAAGCCGGTGGTTTGCAAACCATTTGAGGCCATAAACTCACCCCCTGAGGCCCTTACCCTACCCTACCCTAAGCGTCAAATCAAAACAGTGGTTTGCACAACCCATGGAGGAAGATAAGAGAACGATAAAATTCAAAACAGTAATCATTAATTGCACAATTATTCACGATCCATTTAAAACTGTTTAGTTTAATCGAATCAGCAAAATTGAACTTGATCCAGGGAGACCAGCTTTTCAAAGTCTGAGAGTCATTTGCACCTCCCTGCAGCCAACTTGCCTCTTAGGACCCCCCTAGTTAATCCCACTGCAGGGGGGTGCTATTGCCCACTCTGGAAACTACGGCTCTAAGGCAAAGGGCAGGAGCTGGGCCCCCAAAGTAGCATTTGCCCACTCTCAGCACTTCGCTTAGCTACTTGGTTATTTCCTGGCTGCAGGAACAGGGAAAGTGGTCCAATATCAGTTTCAGTGGGATGGCTGTGGAAAGAGCCCCTGCTCTGCTGGCAGAAGGTCCCCTCAATGTCTCCAGGGAGGGCTGGGAGAGAGAGAGAGACTCCCTGCCTGAAACCTTGGAGGGTTGCTGCCAGCCAGTGTTGGCAACACTGAAATAGACAGGACAAGGTAGCTTCAGAGGAAAGATTTCCTCCTTGCCCAACGGCCGTTCAACAAAAGGAGTAATTCGGAGGAACGGACCTGTACAAAGCCAGCCTGTTTTGCAGGAGTGGCCTGGCCCAGAGGGTTTACTGAAAAGAGAAACAAAACTCCCTTAAGCCGATTGAGGAGTGTGTGATTGTGGCTTCAAAAGGAAAGGAAAGAAACCCACCTGTTTGCTTTTGCAAGCAAAGGGCGGGGGCAGCCGGTTGCTGGACGGAAGCAGGCAGAAAATTCCAGCAAGCGAGTCTGCAGTTGCAACAGCGCTCTCTCCCTCTCTCCCCTGCGTCTCTTTTCATGTTCTGCCTAATGAGGTGAGACAGGAGCTGACCCTCCCATGCGCCGGGTTGAGCCATGCTTCTCCCTTTTCATGGAGGGGAAGGCTACCCATGGCCAGAAGCCACGATGGCTCTGCTCTCCCTCTGTCGGAGGCAGCAAATGGGGAATCGCTAGTGGGGAAGACATGCTGCTGTGGCGCTCAGGTCCCGCTTGGGAGATCCAGGGCTGATAAAAGGAAGTCCTTCTTCAAGCAGCACAGAGTTCACCTATGGAACTCTCTCCCACAGGATGTAGCGATGGCCACCAAGCGAGATGCCTTTAAAAGAGAATTAGACCAATTCATGGAGAGGACTATCCACGGCTACTAGCTCCAGTCAGAGGCAGCAACGCTTTCTGAATACCAGCTGCTGGAAACCCCAGGAGGGGAAAGTTGCTCTTGTGCTTGAATCCTGCCTTGGGTTGCCCAAAAGAGGCATCTGGTTGGCCACTGTGTGCTGGGCTAGGTGGGTCATTGGCCTGATCCTGCAGGTTCTTCTTATGTTCTTATGCAGGGCTCAGTGGACATCAGAGAGGTGGGAACCAGGCAGGAAATTTGTTCCCATAGAAAGTGAGTTAGCCTAGAGCGGCCGGCAAGGGAGAGGAATGGTTCTCTACCCTTTCTGGGCTACAGCAGAGGCGATCTTTCTTTTGATGCTCTATTTCTGCTTGCACTTTCTAGATTCCAGCTGTTTGGCTCACCCTTCAGAAGGAGACAGTTCAATTTGACGTGGACTAGAAACCTGACTGGCCTGGAACGCTCTCCCTATGATCTTTGTTTCTTCTTTATTATTTCTTTGAAGGAGCTTGAGGCAGTGTGCATAGTCTGTCCCTGCCTCTTCCTGTTTTTATCTGCACAACAACCCTGCAAGACATGTGAGGCTGAGAGAGGCATGAGCCTCTAAATGTTGTTGGGACTCCCGGACTGGCCAAGGCTCAGAGGTGATTGCAGCTGGGAGTCCAGCCACATCTGAAGGGTCACAGGATTCCCCTGTCCTCTGCACTAGAAGAGAAATAAAGCCTGAAAGTTTGGCTGCAATCCTCATCTCCCCTGTTCCCTTCTCTATAGCATGTTCTCTTCTCAAGATCACAGGCTTTGTCTTGACTCAGCATTTTTGTTTTTGTTTTTCAAATGCTGAACTACAAACATTCTGTCCAAAATGGGAAAAAAAGAAGTGTTTTTCTCCTTATCTAAAATGTCACTTAGGTGCCAAGCAAATAAGTGGGATTTTTGCAAAACAGCTACAATTCAGAGCAGAACCACCAGCGGAAGTGTCTCTGAGAAGGCATCATTGTCGGGGCGCAGTCTGCCCTGCAGAGTTTCACAGGGGCCAGGGCTGCCCTGGCGCTCGACCAAGACACCCTGGGAACCATGAAAGAGAAAACAGGGAAGAGGAACGCAGGCAGGGGCAATGGCCCCTGAAAAGGGATTAGGCAACGGGAATTGGCTCTAGCCTGCAAAAGGGGGCATGGTGTACTGGTTAGAGGACTGGGACATGGAGGGTTCAAATCCCAACTGGGCCATGAAGCTCACTGGGTAACCTTGGCACAGTCACTGCCTTTCTTGACCTAAGCTACCTTGCAGGGTTGTTTTTTATGCTATCAATTTCCTTTACCCTTCTGTTTTCATTAGTCAGAATGTGGGAAAATGTCTTCCAGGCAACATCTGGAGCATCACTGGACCAAGTTCAGCAGTTCTGATGAATTAATTAAATAGCCTTAACTGGGTTTTGAAGAAATGTGCAGTCAAAATCAAAATTGAATTTTATTGTGTTATTCTCTTTCTTAGTGGGTTGTGCAAACTGCTGTTCCCAATCATGCTTTTTATAGGGAAGGGGGCACTGGGGAGGCATTTAAGAAGCCAAGGGGGTGGTGGACCAAGAACCTTTGGGAACCACTGGGTTAGAGTATCAGGCTAGCTAGGGCCTGGGAGTTCAGGGTTCAAATCCTACACAGAGGCAGGAAGCTCACTGGCTGGACTTGGGCCCTTCATTGCCTCTCTCAGTCTAGCCTACACTACAAGGTTGCAGTGAGGATAAAAAGGAAAGGAGGGAGAAGCACGTACGAGTCACATTCAGCTCCTTGCAGGAAAAGAAAAGGTGGTATGTAAAATGTGAAAAATGTATAAATAAACGCAACCACCCACTTTCTTCCCGCAGGGAAAACCTGACACCCCATACAGAGATTCCCGCAGCTTCTATGCAGTTCGAGACCACCACCCCCCTGGCAGCCGTCCAAGCCCGCTCCAAACCGTTCAGGCAGAGCTGCAGCCCATGCAAAAACGCAGAGCTGAGCAAACAGGAGACGGGTGTGTTGTGGCAACGGCGAGCAGGCGAGTGCGGAGCCAAGGCCGGCCCGCCAGCTCAGAGCCACAGGTGGAGGCCGAGAATAGAATGGGCCGCCTTTACATAAGAAGGGGAAGGAAGACCAGATTTAAGCCAGGGTGTGCGGTTACAGCAGCCAGGGGCACTGTCCTGCAAGGGGGAAGGGCACACGGTTCTGAAGTCCTCCAAACCGAGGTGGTGGCCAGAACGGAGCGAGGACAAGGGGGTTGAGCTCCGGCATGCAAAGCCAGAGCCGATCGCTCCCCCACAACACACACACCTGAGCCGGCATAAGCAGAGTTAAGCTCCCCCAGAAACAATTGTCGGGTTTCCTTCCTTAACACACACGGTCAAGTTTCTAGTCCACTTGAAACTAAACATTCGGCAAAAGGGGTGGGCAACACGAAACACAAAAAATCCCTGCCCTGAGGAATTCGCTCCCACAGGATCCCATCTAGGTGATGGCTTTTGACCTAGATGGCTTTAAGAGAGGATTAAGACAAATTCATGGAGGATGGCTACTGGTGGCTACTAGCTCTGCCTCTGATCAAATGAAGCAATGTTTCTGAATACCAGTTGCTGGAAGCCGTAGGAAGGGAGGGAGTGGTCTTGTGTTCGAATCCTGCTTGTGGGTTTCCAACAGGCATCTAGTTGGCCACTGTGAGAACAGGATCCTGGACTCGATGGGGCACTGGCCTGATCCAGCAGGCTCTCCTTCTGGTTTTATAATCCATCAAAGGCCAGGGTGAAGAGGTTTAGAAATTGCTTCGTTCAGAGTTTGATGGTGTGTGCATGTGTGTAGAATACAGTTCTTGCTCTCCTCTGAGAGGGGATCATTTCTGTGCAATTTTAAGGTGCATCTTTGCAGGATAGCAAACAGGTAATTTGTCGACTGCGGTAGGGGGTAGGGGAAGAAGGGAATGGAGAAAGGGAAATTAAAGCGGGGGGTGGGGTGGGACTCACCAGATTTAATATTAACAGAGAAACGATTGCTCAACACCCCCTGCATGGATCTCCAGGAAGCAGACCCGAAAAAGCACCAGAGTGCAACCAATGGGCCCTGCCACAGTTCAGAAGGGAAGGAAGGTGTGGCGGCAGGAAGTGGCAGTAGGGGAAGGAGAAGATACAAAGGTCTCTGGGGCAGACAAAGGGGGTGTGTGAGAGAAAGATCAGCACCAGGCAGGTGATCGAAGGGGCTTGCCTTCAGTGCCAATCATCTCCTATGGGCACCTCTCCCTTGGGAACAGAACAGTTACGAACGGCAACTCACTCAGAGATGCGACAGGTGGCTTCACTGATTCCACACAGAGCTCCCATTGGAGCCAAAGCAGAACTGCCAGACCTGAGGAAGAAGCCTGGCTGGAAAAGCAGCACAGTGAGAGCGAGAGAGTGGGGAACTGTGCAGCTGCAGCGAGCAACCTCTCCTGCGAGGTGGGCACACTCAGGGTGAGGGTTAGGAACAGCCTGCTTCACATGGCTCTACAATTTTGAGAATTACTATTGTATTTACACTGCCAGGTTTTTTGAGGCTGCAACAAGCATTGCCAAGGGCTTTTAAAGAAGTCTTTGCCTACCTGGCACCCTCCAGCTGCTTTGGGCTACAACTCTCATCAGCCCCAGCCAGATGGGAGTTGTAGTACAAAGAACCTGGGAGGGCACCAGGTTGGCGAAGGTAGAGATGGGCATTTCCCAAAGTACCAAGGCAAGTGCCCCTTGCCACTCTGCATGAGTCATTGCTCTCTGGTCCAATCAGGGATGAGAATTCCCCACACCCAAGTCTGGCAAGATGGGAGCATTCACAAAGAAACGCAAAGGAACAGGCTGCTTTAAAAGTACACCTTCTGCATCCTTCATGAGCACTAGAACCAGGCCGAAATTCTTGTCCTGCATGTGACCCGTGGGCTGTGCACTCTCTGCCCCAGTCTTGGATCCATCCAGCTGCCAGAGAGAACAAGAGGCTACTGTTTGCTTCAACCCACGGAAACACGAAAATTGTGTCCAGAAAGTCATGCCGGCATTGCTCTCTGCTGCTCAAAGGGACCCGAGTCTCCCTTCCTGTCTTTCCCCTTGCTTCACCCCGTAAGAACATAGGAAGGCCTTGCAGAATCAGGCCAACAGAGCTCATCTGGTCTCACGGCCTGTTTCCACACTGGCCCATTTCGCTCGGGAGAGATTCCTGATTAATTTCACCGCCCGTGCGCTGGCACACAAACACACTCACAGCGCAGTTCTCCAGGATTCTCTCCCCAGAAGCCCCCACGGTTAAGGAGCAGAACTGGCACCCTTTGTCTGCAAAAACTTCCTTCCCAAGTAGAAAACAACTTTTTATCTTCAAACACACCCTCGAGATCTCAGCATCTTGCAATGGGAGAGGATTAACCTCGCCAATATTAAGTAAATCAAAGCACGCACACCGTGTACCTGAAATTTTAGTAAGGAGCAAGCGCTGTTAAGACGGAGAGTGCAGGTTTGGGGTTGTTTTTTTCAGTTCTAACTGCTCAAAGTAGTAAATTAAGTCAAGGCAATTCTCTGTCTCTCACACCCCACACTTAAACTAGGGAGCAAATATACACCAACTGACTGGAATTCTCCAGAATTCACCCTAACAGCTGATTTTGCATGACAAAAATGTGAGGGGGTGTGGGGTGTGTGGAGCTACTAATAAGAGCAGTCTTTGCCAACCTGGTGCCCTCCAGAGCTTTTGGACCACAACTTTCATCAGCCCCACAAACAGGGTACCAATGGGACGGACCGCCCCCAGAATCATCTAATATACTGAGATACGCTGCCATGGAACATGGAGGAGCCATCCATGCAACAAGTTGCCTGGAAGTTGTAGCCCACCCTGTGGCTTGTGTCGAATGTTAGTTCTACTCAAAAGCAGACTCACTGAAATCAATTAACATGACTGGGTCCATTCATTTCAATAGGCCCAAACGTGGCAGTATAGAACCACATTTCTTTCTTTCTTTTTAATTTTTGCCTATTATGGATTTGGGTTCTAATCGTGTTGGCTTTACTTGGTCCATGTTAGTTATCAGTATTTTCTTTAGAAAAGTTTGATAAACCACTTAATTTGCTCTCTAAGTAATATGCATAGTAAAATTATAGATAGCACACCACACAGCTAAAATCCACAAAACTAAAAAATGACATAAAATAGCTTGCCATTAAAAACACAGATTAACTATTGGCAAAAACTTTTAAATGACTACAGGTTTGGGCTAACTATATGGCTAGGCAGGCTTGCTGAATTATTTGTGTGTGTGTGTGTGTACACATGTATTGCACAGGAGCCTATTTTTTAAACAGTTTTAGAAACTCAGATATATAAGCTAATCACCAAATGGCACTTAAACCTGGGCTACAGGTGCCACAATGGACTGTCTCATCAAATCTGGAATAAAATGGACAAGACATTTCCACAGATTGGCCGGCTGGCTGGTGCAGATGGCATCTTCACTTGCTCACAACTGGACCCACACCAGTTGAAAAACACGTCTGGCACCTGGGGAATTTCAAGCACTGTTTTAAAATTGTGATTCACATAAATACCCTGCCCTCAGAGATTTCCTAAATAAATAAATAAATACATATTTTTTATTATGCTGTGAACTGGTGCATCTCAACTCCTAAAAAGCTTCTCTTTGGGCAGACCCATAATTTTGTTCCATTAAAAGGCTGACACAGATATATTTCAGAGTTGACCCCAACCACGTATGTACACACACCCCCACCCCCACACACCCAGACAAGCAGGCCAAAGGGAATCTGGACTTATTTGGAGATAACTACCGGTTTCTGACCAGGCAAAGCTCACTAAGCATTAATCTTTTTATGATGGTTGTAAAATTTTAACGTCAGCTGGGAGCAAAACAACAGAAGCACTCTCTGTCTGTCTCTCTCTCTGCATCTTCCCCATATGATGTAAGGTGGAGGCAAAACTCAGGACCTCTGTCCAAAGCAAGGTGACCACAAATGGTTGGATAGTGTTCTCGAAGCTACAAACATGAGTCTGACCAAACTGCGGGAGGCAGTGGAAGACAGGAGTGCCTGGCGTGCTCTGGTCCAGGGGGTCACGAAGAGTCGGACACGACTAAATGACTAAACAACAACAACAAATTTTACTCAGAGAAGACCTGTTGAAATGGAGGGATCTAAGTTAATCATGTCCATTGATTTCAGTGGGTCTACCCAGAGGATGACCAATTTTGGAAAAGTGTGGGGGTAGGTTGGGCAAGATGACCCTTTAGGTCCCTTTCAACTCTACAATTCTAGAAAAGGCACCCTGAAGGTTGGTTTGGCTGAAAAGCTGCCTAGAAATTTAAGCAGGCATGCATCTGTTTCCTGCTTGGCAGGGGGTTGGACTCGATGGCCCTTGTGGTCTCTTCCAACTCTATGATTCTATGATCTGTCTCAACAGGAATATACACACACACTTCTCTCTTTTTCTCTGGAAGAGAAAAGCAAAATGGCAAGTAGCTTTAAAGATAAAAACCAGAAACCTCCCTTGCCTCACATTTGCTCAGTCGCAGCCAAGACTTAAATCCCCACGAAAACCAGCAAAAAGGGCCCTGCTTGGCCACAGCTGATAATCTCAGAAGGGGATGCGGCAAAACCTGTTCCTGATAACCGCAGGAGCTTTAATCTCTCTGTTCCAGGGAAGGAAAGGGTGGGTCTCCCCCACCGCTGGGTGCCTGTAAGCAAGGGATTTGCACTCCCTGTTCCTTCGCTATCAGGACCTCACCAAGTCGCTAAAGAAGGGACACTGCGGAGCTCCCTCCCTCTGCCCTACGATGCTTCAGCCTCCAGCCGAAGCCAACCTAAGCAGCTGAAAAACCAACCTCATTTTTTAAAAAAGATGACGACGTATGTTAAGTCTAGGTTTAATATCTCCTAAAACCCTAAATACACTACGTTTGGAACATATCAGATTCTGCCCACTTGCAATTCCCAGGAAGGCCGAGGGAGAACATTGTGGCTACTAGCTATGGGTAGCCTTAAAGGTAAAGGTAAAGGGACCCCTGACCATTAGGTCCAGTCGTGGCCGACTCTGGGGTTGCGACGCTCATCACGCTTTACTGGCTGAGGGAGCCGGCGTACAGCTTCCGGGTCATGTGGCTCAAGCCGCTTCTGGCGAACTAGAGCAGCGCACGGAAACGCCATTTACATTCCTGCCGGAGCAGTACCTATTTATCTACTTGCACTTTGACGTGCTTTCGAACTGCCAGGTTGGCAGGAGCTGGGGCCGAGCAATGGGAACCGCCGACCTTCTGATCAGCAAGTCGTAGGCTCTGTGGTTTAACCCACAGCGCCACCCATGTCCCATGGGTAGCCTTACTGCCCCCTTAATTTACCCAATCCCCTTTTGGAAGCCATTCCTGTTGGTGGCCACAGCAACATCGTGCGGGAGCGAATTCCAGAGTTTAACCATGCATGGGCTGGGCAAAGAAGTTCTTCCTTCCGTCTGTCCCAAACTCCCCACCATTCAGCTTCTGAAGGCAGGCATTCTCAACAAAGCATGGAAGGCAGAACTCTGTTACTATCGCAATGCCTCCTTGATTCAGATCCTGTTCCATTCTACCACCCACAATAGCAAGATCCCATCTCTGCAGTCCTGCAGACGAGGAAACCGCCCAACAAAAAAGCCGGGTCCCCCAGCATCCTGATATCGTAGACTCACAAAGGCGCTGCAACTTACGAGACACCCACACCATCTTCTAGGCAATATACTCTGGTCCACAGTTCAGCCTGCCACCTCTGAAGTTGTGCAGAGGAGTTTATCAAGGAATGGTTGTTATTATTGGTGAGGCTCATTTGGCATTGACACAGTACAAAACCGAGCCTTTAATGTCACCGGCCCAGCCCTACAAAACGCTCTCCGAATAGAGATTTAGCAGGCGCCTTACTACACTGAACTTTGAACCTTTGCTGAGATCTTTTCTTTGCTGCCAGGCTTAGGGAGACAATGCAGACAAATGCTTCCTGTAATAGCTAGCTGGTGATCTACTTTATTTATTTTTTTAAAGACCATGCAGTTTTCTTGCGTGTATATATATATATGTGTGTATATATATATATATGTGTGTGTGTGTGTGTGTATTTGTTGTAAAAGGTTTTGATTTTTTAAAATTAAACTGGGGTACACAGCTACTGTTTATAAAGAAATACAGTGGTACCTTGGTTCTCAAACGCTTTGGTTCCCCAACACTGAAAACCCAAGTAAGTGTTCTGGTTTTCAAATTTTTTTTGGAAGCCGAACATCCGATGTGGCTGTCGGCTATTGTTTCTGGGGCACCTGCAACAATCAGAAGCTGTGCCTTGGTTTTTGAACATTTCAGAAGTCAATTGGACTTCTAGAACAGATTAGGTTTGGTGCTTTTGTTTTTGCTATTTATTTTGCGTTTTTGTTTTTGAGGCTTTTTTTGGTGAATTTGCTTTTGTGACTGTGTGGAACCCAGTTCAGCTACTGATTGATTGATTGATTGACTGTGGAAATGGATAAAGGCCCCCCATCCAAACAATGACTATCATCAATGCAGTTAAGAAAAAATAATTTTACTTTTTATCATCTACAATACTGTCTTATTTATTTTATAGTACAGTACATTGATTATTGCTTTCATTTTATGGATCAATGGTCTTGTTAGAAAGTAAAATTCATGTTAAATTGCTGTTTTAGGGGTTGCTTTTAAAAGTCTGGAATGGATTAATCCATTTTGCATTACTTTCTATGGGAAAAAGCGCCTTGGTTTTGGAACGGACTTCCGGAACGGATTAAGTTTGAGTGGAACCAAGGTACCACTTTAATTATTTCAGTTTGCTTATAGACTGCTTTTCAGCTCCATGGCACCCCGCTAATACATACAAACATTTAAGAATGTAAGAGCAGCAGCTGGAGTAGGCCAATGTCCCATCTAATCCCGTTCTCACAACCAGATGTGTGTGAGCAACCCACAAGAGCATCTCTTTCCTCCTGCGGTTTCCAGAAACTGGTATTCAGAAGCATTGCTGCCTCCAAACATGGAGGAAGAGCATAGCCATTGAGGATAGCAGCCACTGACGGCCGTCTTCTCCATGAATTTGTCCAACACTGAACGAGTTCCACAGTTTAACTATGCACTGCATGACGAAGGAATCAAGGTGGCTTGCATGGTTCTCCCCTCCCCTTTTAATCCCCACAACCACCTGTGAGGTAGGTTAGGCTGAGGGGCAATGGTTGGGCCGAGGTTACCCAGTGAGCTTCATGGCCAAGTGAGGATTTGAACCCTGGTCTCGCAGGACCTAGTCCGACACTCTAACCATGACACCACCATCCCCGGTCTCAAAGAGGCTGCTAGATGCTCTTGTCTGGAGATGCCAGAAACCAGCGACCGGCTGCTACTGGGAGGCCGGGTAGCAAAGGGCTGGCCTTGAGTTATTGAGTCAGGCAAGCCATCAAAAGAAGGAAGGCTAGCGGCCTTCTTATACATGGGAAAATACGGTAATTACAACACATCGGGTACTGGGTTTCTGCAGCAGGATTAAAAAGGGGAGCAATGGCTGAAGACACACCTGATACTGGGCTGTTTTCTGGGGGGCTCAACGCTGCACTGCTCCATAAGCCATGTTTGGGGCTGCACCTCGGGAGCTGAGCACCTGCCTTGCATGCAAAAGCAGTTTCAGTCGCCAATGGCATCTCCAGGTATTGCTGTCTGTGTGAAGCTCAGTGCAAAAATACTGAGATAGTTTTGGTCTGGCACTGTAAAAAGCAGCTTCCTACATTCCTCTTTTGTTCATCCCACGAGGACTGGAATCTTACATTCTTTTTTAGGAGGCAGTGTTGACAATACTGAACTTAAGTATTGTCTGAATTGGTAGAGGACGGCTTCCTATGTTGCTGTGTTTTCAGGGCGAGGCCCGAGTTGCCAGGTGTGCTTTTGTTTCTTCTCCTCCACTGGGCCTGGGAACTCTTCAACTGCTACAGGGCAGGGAGGAATTCAACACGTGTAGCTTTCCCCCAGCATGGAGTGATGGTGAACGCTGTATCTGTTGAACTGCTGCCTGCACACACAGGTTAAAGGCACGGCAGAGGAAGAGATGGAAGTGAAAGAGCTGGAAATCCAAATTGGATTGGCAGGCAAAAATGTTAGAATATGCAGAGTTAGCAAGAATGACAGCAAGATTCCAAGATGATAGAGATCAAATATTTAATAGAGAGTGGGACATTTACAGAATGCACCTAAAAGAGCACTGTAAAAATTTAAATTCTTTGGCAGCCTGGATTGACTTCTGCATGAAATAAGAGAATTTTACAAAACCAATACAACTGAAACAACTTAGGAGAGATAAAGGAGATAAAGTGTGTAGTTAAAAATGTAATTTAGGAACCACAACGGGGTGATTAGAAGTCATGTTGGAAATAGTTATGTATGAATCTAATTTTTTTTTTTTTTGTATTATGTATCGATTTTGGATTGTTTTTGTTGACTTGCTTTGTTTTTAAAATCAAAAAAGCATTATAAAAAAGGGATATATAAGAAAAAAAAGGGAGGAAAGAAAGAGCTGGAAATCCAGTGGCTGTTAAGAGCATGCATGTCCAAACATTGCCTTTCCTTTCCTTTTGTAAAATGTATATCCTGCTTGATAGTTGAACAAAACAAAACATCAAAGCCGTTAAGGTTTTGGAGCCCAGCAGCATTTTACTTGCTTCTCCTAGGCAATTATCTCAGGAGGCAAGCTTTTTCCAAGAGTGGATGAGCTGTAGCGTCAGAGCCTCAGCTTCGCATGCAGAAGGTCCCAGGTTCAAACCCCGGTGGGAGAGAACCTGGTCTAAAATCCTGGACAGCCGCTGCCAGACTGTGCAGGCAGTACTGAGCTAGATGAACCCAATGGTCTGACTCAGTAGAAGGCAGCTCCCTGTGTTCCAGCAGCTACCGTGGATGTGCTCAGTTTAAGCAACAAAACTTCAGGCACTCTAGGAAAGGGCTCAGAAAACACACACACACACACTCACTCACTCACTCCCCGGATAGATACCCATTGCTATTCACTGGCAATTTTTTGCACCATAACACTCACTTTTTTCCTCCTAGAAAGTAAGGGGAAATGTCTGTGCGTGTTATGGAGCAAATGCCTACGAATGGTGGGGGGATCTGCTGCAGTCGTGAGCAGAGGATCCATGGTTCCCCTTCATTCCCTCCTGTGAGCAGAGGATCCATGGTTCCCCTTCATTCCCTCCTCCGTGGCTCGCTTTGAAGAGCCGCTGAGTGGGGAGGAGAGAGGGACAGAGAGCCTGCTTGCTTTAAAGGAGCAAAGCGGGAGAGGAGAGGAGCTGCTTACACAAGTGTAAGCGGCTCCTGTCCGGTTAGCTCCTTTAAAGCAAGCAGACTCTCTGTCCCTCTCAGCTCACTAAATAGCATTATTACCAGCATCCTTCTCCACCCACCCCACGCGTGCTCCTTGTCCCTTGAGTGCTTTTCCTTTCCTCCCCACTTAAAACGTGGTTACAAAGCACGGATCCACATGGATCCTCAGGATTTTTGCACTGGGTCACCCCAAATTCACCATCAGATCACATAGCATGTCCATGGCTACATCTTGCACCAAAAAAATCACGCACCCACTGTTGCCTGGGGTTCGCAGTGGTGCAAAAACGTGGTTACAAAGCATTGATCCACATGGATCCTCAGGATTTTTGCACTGGGCTACTCCAAACTCACTGTCAGATCATATGTCTGTGGCCACAGCATGAACCACAAAAATCATACATCCACTGTTTCGTTTAGAATTTTTTTTTCTTGTTTTCCTCCTCTAAAAACTATGTGCGTGTTATGGTCAGGTGCGTGTTATAGAGCGAAAAATACGGTACATGCCCACATCCTGCTCCCCGCCCTTCACCCCAAAAGCCAAGGGGAAGTAGCAAATTCAGAGACCGGAGCCTGCTGTTCTGCAGAAGGCAGTGTGTAAGAGTGAGGGGAAGAGTGCTGGCACACAATAAAATCTTGATTTATCCAGTGTTTGAAACTCCCGATGTACTAGGAGCATTTTGCGACAGGGAATTAGCACGAGAAGTTTCTGAGCTCCGGGCGTAGTACTGCGCCTAAGATTTCAGATTACAGCTGCAGAGTGGAAGGAAAGGAGGACTTTTTTCTGCCTCCCCACTTCCAGCTACTCTCTGAAGACTGGAGAAGAGACCCACTTAAGA
This sequence comes from Podarcis erhardii, assembly GCF_964252035.2. Lineage (NCBI taxonomy): Eukaryota > Metazoa > Chordata > Lepidosauria > Squamata > Lacertidae > Podarcis > Podarcis erhardii. The sequence goes on along the minus strand of NC_138514.1, from coordinate 36,692,521 downwards.
GTATTAGGGGGGTGGGCAGGGGAAGGACTAGACCATGTGAAAAATGAACAAAACATCTTAGTTGCAGTTCATTCATTTTCAGCTTTGTAAAAGTGCGCCTAGACATTCCGTTGTGTCCATAACCTCGGTTTAAGGTGCCATTTAGCTCTAGCTTTCACATCTCAGTTTCTAACACTGGATTTATTCCAAACAGCGACTTTTAATAAAGCCACAGTCTTCGACGATAAAGGGGGAAAACTTGTGTTCCTGAGTGACTCATTACTGCACAGAAGCTCATTCTTTTGGTATGGTATGCCCTACCACATCGTAAGAGCTTGCTCCACAAGCTAATGTGGATCCTGAACAGGTGAAAAGATGCCGTCTGTCTGAAACACCTAGTGCCCAAAATGCAGCACGCAAGCTTCTGTGTCACACTAGACGCTTCCCTCGCCTGCAAGAAGCCTGGAAAGTCAAGTCAAGTCCCGTGAGGTGCATTTTTAAACTCTAGCTGGTGACGGCAGGGGACTCTTATTTGCTGGAGGTTTTTAAGCAGAGGTCGCCGGGTGGCCATCTGTCAGGGATTCTAATAGTAATAGTAATAATAATAATAATAATAATAATAATAATAATAATAATAATAATTTTATTTATATCCCGCCCTCCCCAGCTGAAGCCAGGCTGAGAGCGGCTAACAACAATAAAAGTAACACAGCATTCTAAAATCAATTCGTTTTAAAATCAATTCAAAATCAAATTAATGGCAACCATTGGGCTAGAGTTCTGTGAGGATTCCTGCATTCCTTTAGCTGCGATTCCTGCATTGGGCTAGATGACCCTCAAGATCCCTTCCACCTCTACAATTCTATGATTTGAGCAGATAAGAGAGCCGCCCCCCTCTCTCAGTGGGATCAACAAAATTGCCAGGATTTTGAAGGACGGGACCCTAAGAAAAACTCAGCAGCTTTTGGTATTTCTGCCTTTGGGGGCCCATTCACATGGGATGCTGCCCTGGCCCCACCAATGCTCTGTGGCTGTAATAGGTGGCAAAGTTGCTTCCAGAAAGGCTTTCTCCTTAATTCCTGTGCCCAGCTGTGAACCCAGCCTGTAAAGTGGGCTAAGCACGGGCCAGTCCCTTCTCAGTTTTACATCCCAGTTTCTGCTTCCTCCCCCTCCCTCTGCCGCTTCCGTTGCATCAGACTTTTCAACTGTAACCTCTTTGGGGCAGGGGACCATCTGACCTCTTGCACTCTGTGAAGCCCCGGGCATGCTAAGGGCACACTGATCTTGTCGTCGAAGAAGCCCCCCAAAAAGAATCTGCAGATCCCAGGAGCTCTCATAGAAACACAGCTCAGAACACTTTCTCTGACCTGCATTTGAAAGTAACACATCTCTTGGCCTTACTTCCACACCCCAGGCACTCTCAAGAAGCCCCTGTCTGCAGGAGGGGGCTCCCTGGCCTCCCACACTTGGTAATATGGGGAATGGCCACAGCTCAGTGGCAGAGCCCCTGCCTTGCATGCAGAAGTTCCCAGGTTCAAGCCCCAGAATCTTCAGGTAGGGCAGAGAAGCGTTTGAAATTTGCCAGGCGCATTTTGCACCTGGCTACTGGCCATTTGCAAGCAAGTAAAGGTGTTTGGGCGCCAGGATGGCATCTGACATCACCATCTAGAGGTGCCTGCCTGGGGATCCTTGGATCTGGACTGTTTTCACACACTAGCAGTGCATCCTGTGGGATTCTATCCATTCTATTTTATCTGCACAATCAGAATGAAGTTCAGGAACCCCAAAGTCCTACAGAAACATTGTAAAATTAAGGAATGCTAGAAGGATGTTGGAATGAAGCTAGGTGGTTTTAGCAGAAATGTTATAAAGGATTAAGTAAAAATGGATTGGTAATTAGTGAAAGAGGAGAATGTTAAATTATAGTATATTAAGATAAATTTTTAGGATAAAAACAAAGATGGAAAGGATTTGCTGAAATATCTAATTGAACTAGAATACAAAAAAGGGAGGTGTGAGGAGGTCAAGGAAATAAGCAAAGGAAAGAAAGTTATGTAAAGGTTGGATTTGTTTCTTTTTATTTATTTTTAATTGTTTGTATTACTCTTTTGTGCTTTGTTTATTTAACTTTTTCTATTTTCTTTCTGTAACCTTTAAAACTTTAATAAAATTTATTATAAAAAAAAGGAACCACAAAGTCCTAATGGAAAGCACAACTTTTGAGTTGTTTGCCCCCAAAATAGCACCTGGCTGTTCTGTTCTGCCAGCTGTATCCCTGGTTTAAGGAGCTATTTAGCACCTGGCTTATATATTTGAGTTTCTAACACTGAGGCAGAGATTCTCCAGTCTGAAACTGGAGACAGAGCAATATGTCCTAGGAGCACAGGATCACAGGGAGCTGCCACATACAGAGTCCAGACGATAGGTTCATCTAGCTCAGTTTTGCCGTCACTGACAGGCAGCATCTTTTAAGTCTTCCAGGCAGGCTTCTCTCCCAGCTTTACCTGGAGATGCCATTGGCGATTGAACCTGGGGCCTCCTGCAAACAAAACAGATGCTCTGCCACTGAGTTGTTATGGCCCTTCCCCAAACTCTGTGCAATCTGACTCAGAATGAGGCCGCTTCCTATGTTCCCAGCACTCAGCAGCGTCAGAAGCAGCAAAGCCACACACAGGAGCATCAGAATGGCCCTGCTGGATCAGGTCGGGGGGGGGGTCTATGTAGTTCAGGTTTCTGCTTTCACGGTGGCCAAGCTGATGCCCCAACGAGGAGCCCCCTCTAGCAGGACTCTCTCCACCTGCAACTTCCAGCAAGTGGTATCCAAAAGCAAGATTCCCATGTCCTGCTTCCTTGCCAAAAACTGGTGCTCCAAGCACCAAGGCTTTGTTTGGGCAAGAAGCCAGTGAACCAGTGGGGTTTTTGCACCGGGGAGCAGTGACAGTGGGGCGGGGAGAGAAGAGGGAAAGGCGTTAAAAGCCATCCCCCACCAAGGCTGGCAACTGCCCAGTTGTTGGTAGGAGACTGCAAGGCCTCTGCAAATGTAAAAGCTCCATTTGCTGACACAGACTTCTTGTGCAGCTATTCCTGGACAGCCGTCTCTGATAGCAGAAGCCCTTCCCCAGCTGAGAGGGCCGAAGGGTCTGAGAAGGTGCTGAGAAGCGGAAGCCCTGAAAGCAGAGAGCTAGAGGCCAAGAGCGGCAGGGGCAGCCTGAGGTTCTGGGGAAGGGCGTATGCCTTGCCGCTGAACAGGAAAACCACAAAAGCCTCTTATGGAGCCAAGCATAAAAATGGGGTGGGGGGGAAGAAAGATGGTTTACGCTCCCCCCAGCGCAAGAATAAAGAGCAGGGAGCTAAAACAAGACAGCAGGCCGAGCCAAACTCAAGTTGTCTCCAAACCTGCATGTTTGGATTCAGGAACAGACAGCAGAGCACGGTGAACTCACCTGTTGGGGGGGGGGGAATCATCTGAAAACAAGAGTGCAAATTTGGAAGATTGCAGGGGGTTGGACTAGATGACCCTTTGGCTCCCCTCCAACTCTACAATTGTATTATTCCAATTCTTATATTTATTCTGTGGAGGCATTTCCCAAAGGGCTAAGAACAGCATACAGGGCTCCCCTTACCCATTTTCACAATAGCAACCCTACTTGCCATAACGGCTGCTGGAGGCAGCAGTGCTTCTGAATACCAGGAGGGGCAAATGCTATTGTACTGGGGTCCCACTTGCAGGTTTCCTATAGGCAACTGGTTGGCCACTGTGAGAACAGGATACTGGACTGGATGGGCCCCCTGGGCCTGATCCAGTAGGCTCTTCTTTATGTTCTTAACTGCTTTGTTTGGGGAGGAAACAATCCCCAGGCAACTTCTCAAAGTGATGGGGCTGGGGGGCGGGGAGAGACACCCATCTCTGAGAAAGCTACTTTCCCATGCACACTTCTGTGGCAATAATCCCCCAGTAAGGACAGGGTATCAGAAGGGGCTCCCAAGGACAGAGCTGTGTAGCCATACAGGCTGCAGCCCCACACCGCTTGTTGGGTGGCTGAAGCCCATTCCTATACTTGAGAGTTACTCTGAAGCAAAAGCGCTCAGACCAGCAACTCAAACCACCACAAAGCTTGGATTCAAGGTTCGCTCGAAGCTGCCCCTTGCACGTCTTCCCTCTCGCATAGTACAATTGCTCCAAAATTTGCTAACCTGGGAGCCCTCCAGGTGTTCCGGCCTGCAACTCCGGCCAGCCAGCCAGCGCAGAGCTGTAGTCTGAAACATCTGGAGGGCAACAGCTGGGGAGGGTAGGTCCGGGCAAACACAGCTTGCTGAGCTCCCTAAGTTAACTTCCGACCTAAACCCCATTTTCCTCTCATTTTCTGCGCACGCGCTCGCCCGCTCGCACACCCACCCACCTACCTACCCACCCACCCCTCAGCGCGCACGGATGTTCCTTGGGGCAGGAGCGGCGTCGCAACGGATTAGACCCCCGTTTCCTCTATCCTCTCTGCCCCGCGCCCCCAAAAGGAATGGGAGAAATATATCCGAAATAAGCAAGGAGATTCGACTCGCCCGACCAGAGTCTCCTCTTTTGACTCTTTGCTTTACCCGAGATGACTTCCTAAAAAAATTGGCAGCAGAGAAAGGAGAGGAAAAAGGGAGGAAAAGAGCGGGGGGGGGGTGGAGACCCAGAAAAATCAAGCGGCTTCTGCGCTGCAGTACGCAGAGCCACCGCTGGCGCTGGCAAGGGGACGAGAAAAGTGTATTGCGGGGGGGGGGGGCGAGGAGGAAGAGAGAGAGGGGGAATGTAAGAGTCTCAATCCGTGTCTGGAAAGAGGAGGAAATGACCCCATACGTTTGGGGAGGGGGTGCCCAACCATCCTGCTAACTTCCTCGCTAATAACTGGGGGTGGAGGGGGAGAGAAGCGGCGGCGGTACTCACAGCTGGTTGATGGCGTTCTGGGAGATGACGGCGTCGTCGGAGAAGTAGGGGATCATCTTGGGGGGCCGGCGGCGGCGGCGGCGGCAGAGGGGGCAGGCCGGGGCGGCGGAAGGGGGTCGGCCGCTGCCGCCTGCTCCTCCTCGGCCCCCGCCGCCTTGCTGTCTCCGCCGGAGCCCGCGCAGGGTCATAGGGGGCTGCGGGGTCCCCGCCGGAGAGCGCGGAGCATGGGCGCACCAGGGCGCACGCCGCCGGGGAAGAGAGGAGCGCGGCTGGCTGGCTGGCTGGCAGGCAGCGCAAGCAGGAGGCTGGCGGCGAGGGAGCTGCTTGCGCTCCGGCGCCGGCCGCGGCTTCTGGCGTGTCCGAGGAGCGCCCGCCCTCCTGGCCTCCCCAAGCCGGCCCGGCGCGCAGTGCGCAAGGGCGAGCCGGCCCAACTTCGCCTCTGGGCCGGCCCAGGGGCGGGGCGCGCGGGCGTCCCTTCGCCGGCCACGAGGAGAGGCGGCAGCTGCCCCAGCACCAAAGGCCGGCCGGGGCGCGCCTTGCCTCTCCGCGGCTCCCCAAGGCGGCAGCGGCAGCTCAGCCACGCGGCCTTGGGGACGATGCCGGGGCGTCCGGTCGCCTCCCTCTCCCGTCAGACGGGGGGCAGAGAGGGGCAGTTGGCAACCGCCTTCCTCTGGGAAGTCCGCAAGCATGGCTAGGGTGCAGAGGCGCCGTGCCTTGGAGCCATTGATAGCCTTCACCTCCATGCATTTGTCTCTCTCTCTCTCTCCCCCCCCCCAGCCACTTTTAAAAGCATCCCAAGGTGGCGCACTCCGCGCGCCCCCCGCGCCCCTATAGAGGACGCCAATATATGTTGACTTCTGGAAACCAAGCCTGGTGAGCAACAGCTGGAATTGCTGGGTATGTTTAGCCTGGAAAAGAGGAGCTATGATGGCCATCTTCAAATATATCAAGGGCTGTCAGATGGAAGAGCGAACAAGCGTGTTTTCTCCAGTTCCGGAGGGTAGGACTCGAACCCGTGTCTTCCAAGTTATAAGAAACGAGAGGCCAACTAAACATCAGAAAAAAACTTTCTGACAGTAAGGACTGTTCAAAGTGGAACGGTCTCCCCTGAGAAGTGGTGGACTCTCCTTCCTTGGAGATTTTTAAGCAAAGGTTGGATGGGATGCTTGAGTTGTGAGTTCTGTATGCAAGGTGGATGCTGTGCCACCGAGCTGGGGTCCTTCGCCAAAGAAGGTTTCAGGCAACGAATTCCAGATGGCCATGTACTGTGTGCCTAGGCACCTTCCCGTAACAAAAGGCTTTAGCTCCGTGACAGAACACCCGCTTTGCACGCAGAAAGTCTGAGGTTTCAATCCCTGGCTGCATCTCTTGGTGCAGCTGGGAGAGACCCCCCTGCCTGACACCTTGGAGAGCTGCCACTGCTGCCAGTCAGTGTAGGTAATGCTGAGCTAGGCAGACGAACTGTCTAACTCAGTATGGCAGCTTCCTTATGCTGTCTGTCCTGAATCTCCCACTGTCTACCTTCTGACTGTAGTTCTTGCCTTCAGGCCCTCCAGCTTCTTGTTCTCACAGCAGCCAACCAAAGACCCTGGCAAACACTCAAGCAGGACCTGAGTACAAGAGCCACTCTCCCCTCCTTTGGTTTCCATCAACTGGGATTCAGAAGCATTGCTGCTTCCCACCATGAAGGCAGAGCACAGCCACATGAATTTCTTTCAGGAGAAAAGCAAGAAAGTTAGGGTTCTCCAGGTGTCATGGAGAGAACACAGAAAATAGACTTGGAAGGCACCACAAAGATCATCTAGTCTGGTGTTTCCCAACCTTGGGTCTCCAGCTGCTTTTGGACTACAACTCCCATCTTCCCTAGCTGCCAAGACCAGTGGTCAGGGATGATGGGAATTGTAGTCTGAAACTAGCTGGAGACCAAAGGTTGGGAAACACTGATCTAGTCCAACCCCCTGCAATGCAGGAATCTTTTGACCAACCTGGGGCTTGAACCCACGTCCCAGAGATTATGAGTCTTACACTTGTTGTTGCACTTCAGCTCCCAGCTGGGCCCAGGACAGATGTCGAGCAACATCTGAGTTCCATGCCCTGCTCTAAGAAATGGCATTTTGTGGTGCCTGGGAGAGATGGAGAGATGTCTCTGCTTAAAAAGAGGCGTCCCTTCTTGAGAGAGGGAGGAATGTCTCTTAGAGCAGGGATGGGGAGGGGGACCTCATCAGGGTCAACAATTATGGGACCTGGATGCCTGGAGGGTGGCAGGCTCCACTTCTAATGCTCATCAGCATCCTTGACCCATTGGGATGTTTTGCTTCTCAATATTCTCTGGTTGGCCTCTGTTATTTTCTCCTACCAATAGAGAACCTACAAAAGGACTATATGGGCTCTTAAAGGTAAAGGGACCCTTGACCATTAGGTCCAGTCGTGACTGACTCTGGGGTTGCGGCGCTCATCTCACTCTATAGGCCGAGGGAGCCGGCGTACAGCTTCCGGGTCATGTGGCCAGCAGGACTAAGCCGCTTCTGGCGAACCAGAGCAGCACACGGAAACGCTGTTTACCTACCCGCCAGAGTGGTAACTATTTATCTACTTGCACTTTGACGTGCTTTTGAACTGCTAGGTTAGCAGGAGCAGGGACAGAGCAATGGGAGCTCACCCCGTCGCGGGGATTTGAACTGCTGACCTTCTGATCAGCAAGTCCTAGGCTCAGTGGTTTAACCCACAGGGCCACCCGCATCCAATATGGGCTCTTAGGTACCCCATAAGGGAAAAGGAGCAGTTTTTTTCTTATAACATGGGAGTTGGTGCCCGACCACACCTGGGCAGCCCTCCAGGTTCCCCAACCCTGCCTTCAGGTGTGCCTATAAAAAGCAGCTGCCCTCCCCGCCCGTTTCAAACACTGAACTCAGAGGGCAGTTCTGTGTGTCACACAGCTGGGGAAAGTAAAGAGGCCTTTTGTCTGCTTTTTAATTTATTTATTTATTTAAAAAACAGGTTTTATTATGACCCACGGCAAAAAGGAAGGGCTGTGTGGAGGAGCTCACAGATGCTGCACTAAAGCCCGTGTCAAAGCATTCAGAAGCCATTAGTGGCTTGCGCATGATGGGCTCATGCGGAGGAAAGCTCGTGCCACAAAAACCAGGGAGGGGATTGCAAAGAAGTGAGAGAAAGAAAGAACACTTACACCATATATTTAAAGCACAATGATGCCACTTTAAGCAGGCATAGCTACCCCCAAAGAATCCTGGGAAATGTAGTCTGTGAAGGGTGCGGAGTGTTGCTAGGAGGCCCCTTATTTCCTCACAGAGAGCTACAGTTCACAGAGTGGTTTAACAATCAATCCCTTTCCACAGGGAACTCCAGGAATTGTAGCTGTGTGAGGGGGGAATAGGCATCATCTCCTGCCAGCTCTCAGCACCCTGAATAGACTACAGCTCCCAGGATTCTTTGGGGAAGCCATGACTGTTTGAAGTGGCATCAGAGTGCTTTAATGCTTGGTGCAGACCAGGCCAGAGAGACTTTTGCCTGCTTGGTAGGAGCTGCAGTAATGATGAAATGAGCGGAATGATGCTTCCAAGCTTTATTTCAGGTATGGGGAAGCTCTTGCAGGACCCCCAGCACCCGTCATCCCCAGCAGGGCCAATGATCAGGGACGGGAGGAGGTGGAGACTACCAACACCTGGAAGGCAGAGGCAACCCTAGGCTCCCTTGCACCCTTGGCAAGGAGATGTATCAGCACCTCCAAAGGCAGGAGAAACCATGGACCAGAAACTTTAAAAGTTCCCTTGTCATTGCCTTTTGCACCATGCTTCAGTTTGTATTAAATGCTTAGCATTTCTGCAGAGCAGGGGGTAAAGGTAAAGGGACCCCTGACCATTAGGTCCAGTCGTGACCGACTCTGGGGTTGCGGCGCTCATCTCGCTTTACTGACAGAGGGAGCCGGCGTACAGCTTCCGGGTCATGTGGCCAGCAGGACTAAGACGCTTCTGGAGAACCAGAGCAGCGCACGGAAACGCCGTTTACCTTTCCGCCGGAGCGGTACCTATTTATCTACTTGCACTCTGACGTGCTTTCGAACTGCTAGGTTGACAGGAGCAGGAACTGAGCAACGGGAGCTCACCCCGTCGCGGGGATTCGAACCGCCGACCTTCTGATCAGCAAGTCCTAGGCTCTGTGATTTAACCCACAGCGCCACCCGCGTCCCATGCAGAGCAGGGGGTGGGGAACCTGAATGGCCCTCCCAGGTGTTGCTGGAGTCTGGAGTGAAGTCCAGTCTAACAACGTCCGGAGGTTCCCCACACAGTTCTGCATTGCAGATTCAAACCAAACTCTGCTCTCTGCTCAGCTAGGAATTTCCTTCCTGCGTATTCCACCCGGTGAACAGTCCTGACCAATGGCATCTCCAGAGATCTGCCCTGCAATTTAAGAGGGAGTTATATTTCCCAGTGACCCAGCTTCAGCCTTTCCAGCCAAGCCCCAAAATTTATTCTCCTTCCTAGGGGCTCAGAGTGCCTCTGGGCAAAGCTAGTGTCCTTCCCTTGCCACTCAGACTGGGGCGCAGGAGAGGCAGCCCAGCCCAGCACGTTCCGCTTTTTAGGAAGTCCAAATGTTGGGTTTTCCAGCATGCAAGCTCACTCCTTTGGTACCCGCCCCCTAGTCGTAAAAGAGAGAGCAAGCATATGGTGGGAGGCTGACAGAGCCCCTTCCCCTCTTTCTTTCTCTCTGTGCAAGAAGATGGCAAAAGGTCACCAGAAACAGGATGGGGAGACTGGACCCCCAGGCAAATTCTTGCTTTAGCAATAACTTGCAGCTATGCAAATCTTTTTGACAGGAAAGAGGCAAAATTCACCCCAAGCTGTGAGTTGCTCTTGCGAATTTTAAAAGGAACAAAACACAAACACACACCCGTTCCACTTTAATCCAGAGGTTCCCAAAGTCTACCGCTCTTATCGCTTTCAAAGCTACTTCCTTTGGTAATGTTTGCTTGCATTTACCATTCTGGGTTGCCACACGTCACAAGATAGCCAATGATTGGCAACAGCAATCTATTTCGTTATAACTTAGTTATCTTACGTCTGCGGTAGGTGAAGGTTTGTGCGTGCTCGGCAAGTGTTTCGTGCTATAAACTTCCTTCACCCTTATGTTTTCGTTCGTAAGAATGCGTAAGAATGTTTTTCATGCAGCATCTGGCATCACTGGATCAAGTTCAGGAGTTCTGCTGAATTAACTAAACTAAATAGTTTTAATTGGATTTTGAGTAACTGTGCAATCAATCTTGACTGTTTTGAATTTTATTGTTTTGTTATCTTCCTTAGTGGGTCATGCAAACCGCTGTTCTAAATAATGCTTTTTATAAGGTAGGGGGCACTGGGGATGCGTTTATGGAATCAAGGGGGCGGTGGTCAGGAAACAGCCTGGGAACCACTGCTTTGATCAGATGTACTAACCTCTCCCTAAAGAAAGGAAAAGTTCAGATCCTCCGTTTGCCCCTTCCTAGCGATAAGTTTGTGTGTTTTTCAATGTAGCTATTTCATCTTCATCTGGAATTTGAGAAAGATCTCCCGTTTATTTGTTTCAAAAGCCACACAAATTTTGGGAAGCGGCCACATAAACCCATCCTCTCAATTTCTTAGGGGGGTGGCATCCAGACATCAGATTTGCCACCATGTGCAAATACTGAAACAGCAGTTTGCCTGCCTATAACCCATTGCAGGGTGTCTTGGAAATTGCCTGGCAATCTGCCATTTAGAAAGGACAGGCAGAGCACACCCGTCTCCCCACAGTGCTACTGACTAGCCACATAAGGCTACCAGCTGCTTCCTAAATCACTCAGGGTTTTCCTGGGGAAAACCTCCTGCCATGAGGCAGCACAAAAAAACCCCAAGCCAACAGATGTTTTTAAACTTTAATACTTTCGTGTTGTAAACTTGAAATATTTTTGACAAGTACTGCAAACGTGAATCTTTGTGGGGAAAGACTGGAACCCAAAACAATGTTTTCTAAGGACTGTCAAGTCTGGGGAAATCTGGGCCACTTTCCCTTTAAAACAGGGGAACATGTGGCCCACATGTGGTTCTCCAGATGTCTGTGGACTCCCAACTCCCCATCAGCCTGTATAGCCGGTGGTCAAGGATGATGCTGGATCAGAACATGAGAACATAAGAAGAGTCTGCAGGATGAGGCCAGTGGCCCATCAAGTCCAGCATCCTGTTCTCACAGTGGCCACCCAAATGCCCCTTATGGGAATCCCGCAAGCAGGATTCAAGCACCAGAGCCCAAGACCCTCTCCCCTCCTGCAGTTTCCAGCAGTTTTTATTCAGGAGCATTGCTGCAGAGGCAGAGCATAGCCACCCTGGCTAGTAGCCATCATAGCCATGAATTTGTCCAATCCTCTTGATGCTAATTGGAATTCCAGCAACCTCTGGAGGGCCAGCCCACCGTCCCCCCACTTTAAGGCACACGCAGATCTCAGCCCCACTGTACAGCCATATTATTTTTTTTTAAAAAAGAAATCCAGTTTGCCTGGCTGAATTTCCACCTGTGCAGCTACTAAAAATTTAGCCAGCTAGCCCTGATGATCATCTAATGCTTATTGGATGGATTTCCCCCCTAAATTGATTTTTGATTCTTGATTTTATTGTTATTTACGCTTTATACCGTATTTTATGCTGGGGTTTTTTGTAGCATCAATTAAGTCTTTTAAATTTGTTGTTAGCCGCCCTGAGTCCGGTTTCCTGAACCAGGAAGGGTGGGGTATAAATAAATTATTATTATTATTATTATTATTATTATTATTATTATTAAGTTTGTGCTTCCTGCAATGAGGGCAGAATGAACTCTGGTTAAACATCATTCTCTGCTGGGCTTTTTTTAAAAAAAAAGAGAGAGAGAGAGAAAGAGAGAAACAGATGGAAACTGCAGCTGCTACATAACTGCACGCGCTTCCCCATAATAAGTATATCAGAACTGGAGCACACGCTTCCCCCTCCTGCTAATGAACATGCCAGCCTACGCTTTGCGTACAGTCCTGAAGACGCTGCGCTCCATTTATCACGGTGGGGAAAGGCGCATCATCTCTTCTGCCAGCGTTTGCACAAGGAGAACCACTATGAGGAGGCAATAACCCAGCAACGTAAGAATGCATCGTTGCTCAAGGCACTCACTGGAGCTAGGTGCGGGGGGGGGGGGGGCAGGTCCAGCCACTGGCACCCCCTGTTAAATAGTATATTCTCTGTCAGAGGTTCTGCTCTGCCTCCACAGTTAGAGGCAGTGATGCTTCTGAATCCCAGTTGCTGGAAACCACAGAAGCGGAGAGGGCTCTTGTGCTCAGATCCTGTTTTGGGGCTTTCTGGGGGATGGGGGGGGGGACCTGGGTGGCCGTAGTGGGTTAGACAGCAGCTGTTGTAGGTGGGCGGTTTTAGACCCCAATTGCAGAAATTGTTTTATTGCTTTTAGTTTCCCGGAGCCATTTTTTGGGGTGAAGCTTTTGTCTGCGAAGCAGTTTAAATAGACCTGCAGAAATAAACCAGACAGCTCCCTAACGCTCCAACCTGCTGTTTCTCTAGCTGGAATGCCACTAGGCATGTGTAAAGTGTTGCATGTTTTCTTTAGGCCTAAAATAAATAAAAAAATTGGCACCACCAGCTTGAGAAGGCAGTTTCCAGAATCGATAGGATGCAACACAGTGTTGGGAATTAAGGGTTTCTTGTGGAGAGAGCTCAAATATTTTTTTGGTTGTGTGTGTGTGTCCCATTTTCTGCTTGAAGCAAGTCATGTTCTTGACTCCTGGAGCCCACCCCCCCCCCCCGCCCCATATAATTTCCTGGACAGGAGCAGGCTTTGGAGTGGATCAGAAATCCGAGCAGATGTCTTGGTCTGATAAGAGGCAGGCAGGGAATGCAAATGAGGAGAGATAAGTGGCCTGGGAAGCCTTCTGACTCTGCCTGGAAAGACAGGGGAAGGTATCCACTCCAAGGTACATCCTCTATAATGTATATAATGGCAGGTGGGCAGGAGGGAAGGAAACCACTCCAAACCAACCATCTAGCCACTCCTGTCAAGAGAGGCATGGAGGCAATGGGCCCACTGCAAATTCCTCCTCCATCTGCCTTGCAGAAGCATGAAACTGAACACAGCAGTTCAGAGTGTGAGCTGTGAAGGTGATGAAGAAGTAAACACCCGCCCAGATTCGGCTCCCACAGGCTCACAAGGTAGCCTGGCCTCTTCTTAAAGAGGACCCACAACTCAGTGGCAGTAAGCCTGACTGGCACGCAGAATGTCCCTGGCAGCATCTGCAGGCAGGGCTGGGGAGAGGCCCTTGCATGAAATCCTGGAGAGCTAGACAGCCCATCTTAAGCAGCTCGATTATGTTCCTGTTTAACTCTGATCTGAAAACCGTGAGGACTAGGATCTTGTTTTATGTTAATGGGAAGGAAGCTGGTTCAGGGGTGGAGCACCTGCTTTAACTGTGAAAGCTGGAATCTCCACTCCATGGTCCAATCCCTGGCATCTCCAGGGCTGGGTAAAGACTCCCCCCACCCCTACGTGAAACCACGGAGAGCCACTGCCAGACAGTGTGGGCAATACAGAGCTGGATGGAGCAAGAGTCTGCATTTGCCAGCTTCCTGGGCGTATAAGTAGGCTCCTGGCACCAAGAAAGACTGAAATGCTGGCAATTTCTGTGCAAGCCAGGCTTCCCAAGGGAAAAGGAGCCCCTGTGGTGTAGTGCTTAGAGTGTTGAATTTGGGAGACCAGGGTTCAAATCCCCATTCAGCCATGAAGCTCACTGGGTGTGAACCTGGGCCAGTCACACTGCCTCTCGGACTAACCTACTTCGCAGGATTAAATGAGGAGGGAGAGAAGCCTGATACTAATACTAATAGTAATCTGCCTTGATGCAAGTTGACTGTGCAATGAATGGTGGTGGGGAAGATTTCATTCAGATTTACGGGGGTGGGGGGTGGAATCTCGACTCGGCAACAAGAGAAAAACTTCAGCCGTTCTCTGCTTGGGTTTTTCTTCCCAGCCCCCCACCCCATTTCCGCTCCCCGCTGCCACTGCAAGAGGAAGTCCCAGGACAGAGGTCGGCGCATCAACAGCAGCCAGTCATTTCCCATGGCAAGAAAGCATTTCAAATATGCCAGAATCGTTATCTCTCCCTCACACACACACAAGTCAAGATTCAGCCCAGTGCACAATAGCCGTCCACCAAAAAGGAAAATTAAACCACACACACGTTTCCTCTCTCGCCCAATCTTGCATGGCAGCAACAAGATTTGCTAGCCACCCAGTTTTTTTACAGAGGAACAAGGAGAAACAGGATTGAGGTCTCCCCTGCTACATAACTTTAGGGAGGGGCGAATAGGTCCATTTCAACTTCTCTCTGTTTTTCATTTTTAAATGCAGTTCCCCACATTTCCACATGTTTTTTGGGGGGAGAGTCTGCATGAAAACCCATCAGCATTCTGGTGTGAATTTCTCCCACACATTTTGGAATGCGGTTTTTGCTTACTACACACATATTTGTGGAGCCATTTCCTCCGACATGCTGTATTTTCACTAGATATATGCATTTTGATCGATACCCTAATCCTAGGATGTGCATTTTTCTATGCGTTACTTTGCTGGATTGCAAAATTCATAGAAGTGAGAATTCTGAAGTGGGACTGCCTGCCTTTAGGTTCGCATACTGTGTTGCAAAGTGCAAATTAGGTGGGTTTGCCTTTAAATGCCAGCTTAATTGAACTTCCCCCTCAATATCTCTTGCATGCACACAAACACACAGCAAGGGATCTTCCCTGGCTAGGTCAGCAGTGCAGAGCATGAAATACATTCAATAACGGGTGAGATCAGTTGGGGGGGGGGGGAGAGAACCTGTGGCCCTCCAGCTGCAACTCCCAGCAGCCCTTGCCCCTGCCCCCCCCCCGGCTGCCAGGGATGATGGGAGCTGGGGTCCAACAACACCTGGAGGGCACCAGGTTCCCCATTCCTGCACAACAAAAACTAAACAGCAGAATCCAAAGCCAAACCCCTGAAAACGCAGGACTGAGCCCAGGACCTTTTGCCTGCAAAGCAGAAGCTCTGCTGCAAGACCCCTCAAGAGCATCTGGGGAAAACTCTGGCATGAAACCCTGGAGAGCTGCTGCCAGCCAGCATGGGCAATACTGGGCTGGCTGGGCCAATGGTCTAACTGCAGATGCTCCTATTTAAAATCAAGAGGTGGTGGCCTCTACTTCACTGGAGGTTTTTAGCAGAGGTTGGGTGGCCATCTGTCAGAGATGCTTTAGCTGGGATTCCTGCATTGCAGGGGACTGGACTGGATGACCCCTGGGGCCCCTTCCAACTCTACGATTCTAGGAATCTTTTTATTTAGGAAAAGGGCCATAGCTCAGTGGAAGAACTGCTGCTTTGCGTGCAGAAGGTCCCAGGTTCAATCCCCGCTGGCATCTCCAGGTATCTGTGCTTTCTATTTGTGGGGCTGCGGCAATCGAGGGCAGCCAAAGCGGTACAAGAAAATGTATACAGGTGCAAGACGTACCTTCTGGGCTGGAACCGGCAGTCATCTTCCCCGCTGTCCGCCTCCTGCACGCAGAAGAGAGGAGAGAAAAGGGAGATTAAGGTGCTTATTAAGATTAAGAGACAGCGTGTTGCTGCAGTTAAGAGCGTTGGACCAGGACCTGACATCGGATCCTCACTCACAAAGTTCTCATTTGAGCCAATCAAGCTCTCTCAGCTTAACCTATGCCTTGCAGGGTTGTTGAGAGGATAAAAGCGGGTTGGGGGGGGGGGTTCTTATGTCGATTTACAAAGCTCTGAACATCTTAGGTCAGGGACCACCTGAACTCAGCTCAATCCCTGAGCTCACCTGCAGGAGCATCTTAGGCCATTTCCCGAGTTCTCATTTGAAAACAATGAGAAATTGAGCCTTTAGTGTTGCCAGCCCAGCCCGGTGGAACTCTCCGCCAAAAGAGATTTAGTAGGCACCTCCCGTGCCAGTTTTTAAACACTTGCTGAAACATTTTTTATACTGCCAGGCCTATGCAGGCAATTAAGAATATATCCTCCCACAATGTTTAGTGGTTGTGTTCTCAACTTTTTAATGGTTTTTATTGTATGTTTTTACTGCTGTAAACCACTTTGATGGTTTTCTTAATGACACAGTAGTATGCAAATTTTTTTTATATAAATAAAATGATAAATAACAACAACAAAATGTTTTAATGATCCCTCCCAGCCACTGCTGGAAGAGTATGGGGAATATCTGGAAGGGACTATCCATCCCACCCACCCCCGCTATCCAAGGAGAGCACACAAGAGGCGCAGCATGCTTTCATGAGGAAGAAATAAAAAGGTAGAAGAAACCTAGGAAGTTCAGGAAACACACAGACAAATAAAACACAAAAACCCTGACATGCTGAAGTTAGCAAGGGGCGGAAGGTGGAAACCTGCCTGGACTCCCCAAGCAGAGTGAAGCACAAACTTAGTTCTGTAGGGAAAAGAAATTGCATCCAGGTTCTTTTCAGCTTGAGGGCCATATTCCAGCACGAGTGTCTTTCCGAGGGCCACATGCTAGCAGTGGGCAGGGTCAAGGATAAAAATGTTCCCCAGCTTTGTACCATCGTACAAATCATGGGGTTTATACGGACACCCACACCTCTTCAGATGTTTCTGCGTTCCAGCTTCCATCCTCCCTGGGTGCTGGGACCCTGCGGTCTGGGGCAGCCAGCTCTCCACCCCGACTTAGGCTGACTAGGGCTTCTTTGCAGTTGTTCTAAAACCAAAACCTCCCTCTTTCAAACAAGCAAACAGCAAGGTCTTCCAGAACTGCCGCAAAACCTGCCTGTACCTGCTGGCATTTCAGCCACAGTTATGATTATTATTAATCACCCGCCCTTCGCCCTAAGGTCCCAGGATGGGTCACAGCATCCAGACACAATAGTAAAAGAAATTTAAAACAATGAATCATCACAAAAATAAGGTGGGTCCTAAAAAGCTGCAGCCTCAAGTGTCCAAAGCCAGAGCAAAGAGGGCCATCTCCAGCATCTTCCGGTAGCTGGATAAGGAAGATGCCTGGTGCAGCGCTGTGGGGAGGGAGTTCCACATCTTAGGGGCCACCACAGAGAAGGCCCTCTCCCCCTGGGCTACCCCACAAGCCTCTGAGGGTGGTGCAACCACCAAGGAGACCCCCTCTGCTGACCTCAGCACCCAAGGGGAAAGAGGTGCCCTTTCAGGTATGTGGAGCCCAAGTCCTTTCAGGCTTTAAACACAAATGTGAGTACCTTGAATTGAGCCGGAAACTAACTGGCAGCCAGAGCAGGATGTCCACAGCTGGTTCAGCCTTCCAGGCACCAGCCTGCGGATCTAACGTGCGTTTCGTTTTCCTCTTCAATGTTCCCCAAAGGCGGAGGAACAGCCAGGCACATCTGGTGAGGCTGTTTTTTCCCCTCTCTACCCTCCCCCAACCAAAGAAAAAGCACATCCCAGATGTCAAAAACTGTGTGAACAAATAATTTTTAATATATAGGGCAGGGACGCTCAGCGAGGCCTCGCATTTGGCAGGGCAAGTGCCTTTCCCTCTGCGAGCCGCCAAGCCCCAGTTCACGCAACGAGGTGTCAGGGTGTTCTGCCAGCTGAGAGCATGCCCGGCAGCCCAAAGCATTCTGGGAAGCATCGGAGGCAGAGGAGGGGAAGGTTTTTTTCTCCCCATCAGGCCACAGAGCAGAGCAGAGAAGCCACTAAACCCACCTTGCTCATATCACCAGTCTTCCACGTTTAAGAACATCCGAAGAGCCCTGCAGCTGAATCAGGCCACCGAGCCCAGCATCCTGTCCTCACAGCGGCCAACCAGGTGCCACCATAGGAAGCCCCCGCAGGCAGGAGCCGAGGCTAAGGGCAGTGCTCCCCCCTCCCCAATTGTGATTCCCGGAATCTGGAGAGAACATAGCAATTGTGTCTAGGAGCTATTGTCAGCTTCTTCACCAAAAATTTGTCTAATCCTTTTTAAAATTCATGTTAGCTGGTGGCCAAACAGAGATGGCTTGGGGGGGGGCGGCTGGGAGGCTGACAGAATCATGGTTTGCTTAAGCTCTTAGTGGAAGCAAGAACGTATGACAATCTGGATGTTTAAATGGTTGCCGTTTGTTGCTTTTAAAGGTTTTGTGCATATTCTGAACTGCTTTTGAGTTTTATGAGTTCTGTAAATGAGAGATGGTACATAAGTTCCACCCCCTTATAACAGGAATGGGAAACATTAGGAGATCTGGCTGGTCACTGAGAGAACAGGATGTTGGACTAGGTGGACCACTGGCCTGATCCAGAAGAATCTTCTTATGTTCTTAAACAAAAGATCGGAAGCAAGGTCAACTCCCCAACAGCCTGCCCAGAGATGTCTCTGACTCCACACACACACACTCCTGGTGCAAATAACACTTTGAAATCAAAGTTCTACACTCCTTCTTCCCTTCCAGCTCTACAGTTCTGTGATTCTTTCTTTCCTTTGGCTGCCTGTACAGGTTGTGCTGGCTGGGAGTTGTTGAGAGTTCAGTCCAGGTCGGGGAAAGGCAGTTTTATGGAGAATCAGCGTGGTGCTGTGGTTAAAGTGTCAGGCGAGGGAAGACCAGAGTTCAAGTCTTCACACAGCCATGAAACTCACTGGGTGACCCTGGAGTCAGTCACTAGGTCTCTCAGCCTAGCCTACCTCACAGGTGTTTGGTGGAGTTTAAATGAGAGGTAGAAAACGGTGGGATGTCAATCAATCAATCCTTGTTGCATTCCTACAATTTATTTATTTTAAGAGTTCCATCTGCCCCAATTTTTAGTTTTAGGGTTAAGGCACAACTGCATTTAAAAAGAAGGTGTATGGCGTTTTGTAATATCAGATTCCTTAAAAGACATAAACTTCTGGATAAGTCAACAGCATTGGTGTGGGGGAAGGAAGAGGGAACACAGTTCATCTGTCCCCCAGCTATGACTATAGGCCATCTCAGCCATCCCAAGTATGTGGGCCGCATCCTTTCTGCCTTGGAAAAGGCAAGGAGCCACATGAGCAGGACTTTGCAACAAGCCCTCTGGCCACAGAAAGGAACGGCCAGGAGAGGCTGGGAGCCGGATAAAAATTACGGGACCCCGCCACAGAGTATGCCGAGCATTTAAATTATCTGGGCTTGACACACTCTCAAGGAGCAGGCCTGCCTTGACGTAAGATGTGCCAGAGATAGTCATCGGAGGTCAGGAAAAGATAAGAAAAGCACCCTCTTTTCCCTGCACCAAGGAGCGGAGAGGTTGAGATATTTGGAAACGTGACCATTTAAGGTCAGGAAGAAAACAGCTATGGCTTGGTGGTACACAGACTCTGCTTTGCATGCAGAAGGTTGCTGGTTCAATCCCCAGGGGCATCTCCAGGGAGGGCTGGGAGAGAGAGAGGCTCCCTGCCTGAAACCCTGGAGAGGCGCTGCTGCCAGCCAGTGTGGGCAATACTGCGCGAGACGGATCAATGGTCTATCTCCGTGTAAAGTAACTCCCGATGTTCCAGGGTCTCAAGTCAGCTTTTGGGGAAGGAGGTTGTGCATCTTGAGGTGGGAAACACCCTGCAGGGAAGCTTCTGTGTTGGGGGACCAGGTGGAAGGGGAGATGTCCCCTGTTTGGAATTTCCTGGAGACTTGCCCCTAAAGGTGCAATGACCAGTAAGAGGCTGCTAAAACTCCTCAGCCAGGAAAGGTGCCACCATTTGGGAATTTTGCATTTAGAAAAAAGATTAGGGGTTTTTTTTGGGGGGGGGTAATAGGCATGTGGGACGTGGGTGGCGCTGTGGGTTAAACCACAGAGCCTAGGACTTGCAGATCAGAAGGTCGGCGGTTCAAATCCCCACGACGGGGTGAGCTCCCATTGCTCGGTCCCTGCTCCTGCCCACCTAGCAGTTAAGCACATCAAAGTGCAAGTAGATAAATAGGTACCGCTCTGGGAGGAAGGTAAACAGCGTTTCCGTGCGCTGCTCTGGTTCGCCAGAAGCAGCTTAGTCATGCTAGCCACGTGACCTGGAAGTTGTACACTGGCTCCCTCGGCCGGTAAAGCGAGAGGCGCGGCGCAACCCAAGAGTCGTCCGCGACTGGACCTAATGGTCAGGGGTCCCCCTTTACCTTTAACAGGCATGTATAAAACAATGCATGTAGTGTGAAGAAAGGGCGTAGGGAGAAGTTGTTCTCGCCCTCCTGGTCTTTCAGCAGAGCTGAAATGTTCCCCATCTCCCCGACAGGCGTTCTTTGCATGCAGAAGGTACAGAATCCCAGAATTGTAGGAGGATTCAAAGGGTCATCTAGTCCAGACCCCCGCAATGCTGCTGCCAGGTTGCATTATTGGCAGCTGCAAGTTTGGGTTCTTCTTTCAAAGGGGGGGGTCAGTTTGTATACATTGGGAACGACCCTTCTAAGCCCGAGACCTTGGCATGCAGCTGCTGCCAACCAGTGTCTACAGTACTGGCCCGGATGGACCACTGGCCTGACCTGACATAGGGCAGCACCCTAAGTTTCCTTTCCAAGACAATCCTTTCCGAATGTGCCACCTTATCCCCACAACACCAACTGTAAGGTTGAAGCAAAGCTCATAAATTCCCTAAGCTGAAAAATGGCCCGTCAGAGCATGGCCGAGCCTTGGAGTGCAATTTCAGGTAGCACCACTAGAGGGAAGCAGAGACAACAGGGAGGGCAGAGGAGTTTGGGGAAGGAGACCCTTGTGTCAATCCTCACCTGTTTTCTTATTCGGTTGGGAGGGAGGGGGTTAAAGAAGAACTTTCTCAAAGTTCTCAAAGTATTTAAACTTTCTCAAAGTGTTAAATTACTGCTGTTTTTCCCCCCTTACCGACGATTTTATTATTTCATCATTTTTTATAAACTTATTTGAGGGCTGTTGTTTTTTATACTCAGTTTCGTGAAATAAATATGCCACCCAACTGGCACCTCTATATTATACTATCTGCATAATTACTATCACTGCTACTGCATTTATACCCAGGCATTTTTCTGAGCTGGAACTTGGGGGAACTGAGTTCCCTTACCTTTTTAAAATTAAATCACTGATTCTTTCGCCTGAGCCAAAAACCCACTTATATCTGTAATCAATAAAGTTGTGGCCATTTGTAATCCAGATCATTGTCTGCCTGAGTTTATTAATCACAACTTCCATTTAGCAACTGCCGGGGGGGGGGAGCAGCGGCACTGCTACTGGGCCCGCAATAAACCAACAAATTTTGTAGTGAGTTCCACCACCTTTCCCCAGGAAAAAGCACTGTTTATAATGCATCTTTTCTCCAAAGAGCTCAAGTGTGGCAGACACAATTCTCCTGACCTCCCTGTGAGGTAGGCTGGGGCAGAGAGAGGCAGCAGCTGGCCCAAAGTCACCCAAGTAGGGAATAGCTGAGTCATAGCTGAGCGGGGATCATTTGAACCCTGGTCTCCAAGGTCCCTATTCCAGCTCTCTAACCACTTACACGAAAAAGTACAGTGGTACCTCGGGTTAAGTACTTAATTTGTTCCAGAGGTCTGTACTTAACCTGAAACTGTTCTTCACCTGAAGCACCACTCTAGCTAATGGGGCCTCCTGCTGCTGCCGCGCCACTGGAGCACAATTTCTGTTCTCATCCTGAAGCAAAGTTCTTAACCTGAAGCACTATTTCTGGCTTAGCGGAGTCTGTAACCTGAAGCCTATGTAACCTGAAGCGTATGTAACCTGGGGTACCACTGTATTGCTGCCTGACGCCCAACCATTTGAAGTACCACCCTGCTGAAACAAGAGCCCTTTTGGACACTGCCCAGGACGAAGGAAAATAAGGGTGGGCCAAAACGGGATTTAAAATACACACAAACAACTTTTTTGGGTATGCGTAAAGTAGATGTTTTGGCTAGTGGGTTGCGCGGGGCTTGGATTCCTGAAAAACCACCAGAAGCCTCTGAGAGGTCCTTGCTTCCAGCGCTGAAACATAAGCCACGGTCCCAAGTTCACACCGCAAGGACCGTAGCCAGCCCACAGGAAGGAGGGCAGCCAAGGGACCAAACTGACTCCCCCTGCACTCTCCCAGGCCGGAGAAGCAACACGAAGTTTGCCCAGGAGTTTTCAGGGCATGTTGTGCAACCCACAGCTGGAAACCGGGATGCAGCAGTCCCTTCCTACTGTGTCCACACACAGACACCCTGAACGTTAGCAGAGGATGCATTGTGCCCTCCTGCTGGCCTGCAGATGTTTTGGAGCCAATGGCTGTGGCTGGTTGGAGGTGTGCTCGGCATCCCACTCTCACCATGGCCAACTGGTTGCCTCTTCTGGAAAACCAGAAACTGAGAGCAACAGCACTCCCCTCCTGCTATTCCCGGCAAGTGGGGTTCAGAAGCATTGCTGCCTCTGACAGTGGAGGCAAACCAGAGCCATCAGGCTTAGTAGCTACTAATAGCAGTCTCCATGAATTTGTCTAATCTCCTTTTAAAGCCACCTCCATTCCAAGGGGAAAGTCCAGCGTGGATTAAAATGTGAGAGAAATTTGATTTTGACTGCTGTGGGCATGAATCAGGAGGAGGGCTTCCTGCCCCAGCTACGGGAATGAATTAGCCGAACAGTGCCATTTCTATTCTCTCTCAGAAATGCAAATATTTTGGAAATGGCACTGGAACATTTGGGGAAGGCTGAAAGCTGGTGGGAAACCAAGCCGATGAGGTACGAAGCGGAACAGCCTGTGACTGGATTTGCCAAGATCGAATTCCTTAAGCGTGCCCATTACATACAGTGATGAAGATGGGGGAGTTGCAAACAATATAGGGTGTGTCAAATGGCAATTCAACTAACACACACGACAGCAGCAAAGGGGTGACTGACACAACCATCCTAGCGCTGTCAAGTTCATTATTGCCTGTCGTGGTGAGAGAGGAAACTACCGTCCTTATTCATGCCCCAAGCGGATGGAATCAAATCTCTCGATAACTTTTCAATTTGGCGGCTTCACGACGGACTCTCCCCTTGAAGTTCCTGCTTTGGAGAATGGAGACTTCCTTCTCAGACTGACAGCCTGCTGGGCTGGCCTCTGTGTCTCTTTGAACCCAGAATCTTTAGATGATTCATGAATACCCAACCCATCCTTTGCCACAGCTCCCCAGACCTTCCAGTCTCCAACTTCTCCCAGTACGTGACACACTTTACTGATACCCTATGCAGGTCACACACACAAAAAAAAGAACGACAGCTGGCCGCACTCGCTGACCGCCAACGCACTCTTTGTTACTACGTTGCGCCACAAATTAGCATATTAAGGTCAACAATGCAGAGTCCCGCCTGTCGCAGAGATGTAACAAAGAAGACTGCTCTGTCAACGGGGGCATTTTCTCTTTCATGCAGGGGCTGCACTATTTTTTCGCTTTTAGCCATCAGAGCTAAAAACTTTGAAGCAACGGAAGAAACCTTTCTGATCTTAATGACGTCCACTCCTATCTCCCTCTCTATTACACACACAAACACACATGGATTGCCATTTCCAGAACCCAGAATCCCATTTAATAAGTGCAGAAAGAACTTCCTCTAAGACAGTCATTCCCACAGGGGTGCTGGGATTGTAAGAGCGCCTGCGAGATGCTTCATGGGGGAGATTCAATTGTAAACCGTAAAACATAGGTTTGGGCCATTAAAATCAATACATATCAACAGAAGCACAGTGTCCCAATCGAGGGAAGTACTAGTCGCACTCTATTCTGCCTCGGTCAGGCCACACCTGTGTCTAGTTCTGGGAGCCACAATTTAAGAAGGATACGGACAAGCTGGAAGGTGTGCAGAGGAGGTCAACCAAGATGATCAAGGGTCTGGAAACCGGGCCAGATGAGGAACGGTTGAAGGAGTTGTTCAGTCTGGTAAAGTAGAGACTAGGAGGAGATATGAGAGCCATCTTCAATATCTCAAGGACTGTCATGTGGAAAAGGCAACAAGCTCATTTTCTCCTGCTCTACAGCAGGGGTAGGCAAACTAAGGCTCGTGGGCCGGATCTGGCCCAATCGCTTTCTAAATCCGGCCCGCGGATGGTCCGGGAATCAGCGTGTTTTTACTTGAGTAGAATGTTTATTTAAAATGCATCTCTGGGTTATTTGTGGGGCATAGGAATTCGTTCATATTTCCCCCCCCAAAATATAGTCCAGCCCCCCACAAGGTCTGAGGGACAGTGGACTGGCCCCCTGCTGAAAAAGTTTGCTGACCCCTTGTCTAGAGGGTAGGACCTGAACCAACGGCTTCCAGTAACAAGAAAGGAGATTCCAACTCAACATCAGGAAGAACTTTCTGAGAGTAAGAGCTGTTCAACAGCGGTACGGACTCCCACGAGAGGCAGTGGACTCTCCCTCCTTGAAGGTTTTTAAGCAGGGGTCAGAGGGCCATCTTTCTTGAATGCTTTACTTGAGATTTCTGCATTGAAGGGGGTTGGAATGGAATGGGTCCCTTTCAACTGTATGGTTCTACTAAAATCCTGTCACCCTAGAACAAATTTGCTTTTAAAAGAAAAGAAGATGGCTTTATGCGGTTAGAGAAGGGTAAGGGAAAATCATGGAATGAACAAAAGTCTAATTGTGCTCTGACTCAGTCTAAGGCAGCTTCCGATGTTCCTGTGATATTTTGGGGAAGTGGTGGAAAGTGTCCAGCTCCAT
Organism: Podarcis erhardii; assembly: GCF_964252035.2. Taxonomy (NCBI): domain Eukaryota; kingdom Metazoa; phylum Chordata; class Lepidosauria; order Squamata; family Lacertidae; genus Podarcis; species Podarcis erhardii. The sequence goes on along the minus strand of NC_138514.1, from coordinate 36,667,954 downwards.
CAGGGACGGGCGTAGGATGGACGAGAGATCCACACCACGGCATTTCGCTGAGGGTGGGAAGAAGGGAGTGCAGGACGCAGCAGCAACGCAGGGTGAGGAAACAACCAGGTTTTCTTCCAGTTGTTAAAAATCTCACCCTGGCGATTCTAACGGTGTAATTAAAGGCAGTAAATTGTTACCTAGTTTTGCTGGGTTAACAAGGAGAGGAAGGTATCCAGGCAACCGCTGGCTAGAGAATTGCCTAGATGGAGTGGCAGGACCCCAGCAGAGAGCAGAAGGTATTTAAAGAAAGGTGTGCGATTCTGAGAGAGCCCAACCCTTTCGGGCGAACAAGGAGGTGGCAGCAAAACAAAAAGCCCTCTGAGCAGCCAGGCAGCTGGTTTTTATTTGCTAGGGCAACAGAGGAGAGGCTGGCTGTTTCGCCCTCGAGAGCACATCAAAACAGTGGGCCAGCAACACACCGTAAGGATGTAAGATGGGCCAAAAGGGGCCCATCTAGTCCAGCATCCTGTTCTCCCAGTGGCTGACCAGGTGCCCCAGTGGGAAACCAACAAGCAGGATCCGTGCACAAGAGCCTTCCCCACCCCTGAGATTTCCAGCAACTGGTTATATGGAAGCATCATTGCCTCTAGCAGTGGAGGTACAGTGGTGCCTCGCAAGACGAAATTAATTCGTTCCGCAAGTTTTTTCTTCTTGCGAGTTTTTCGTCTTGCAAAGCACGGTTTCCCATAGGAATGCATTGAAAATCAATCAATGCGTTCCTATGGAGACCGTCCGGGGACAGAGGGGAAGGCGCGCGCCTTCCCCTCTGTCCCTGGACCTGTTTAAAGCAAGGGGCGGCGGGGAGAAGATTGCTTCTCCCCGTTGCCAGCCCCGCAATCTCCGGGGGCAGAGGGGAAGGCGCGCTGCGCTTCCCCGCTATCCCCGGAGCTTCCGGGGCAAGCTTCGTTTTGCGAAGCAAGCCCATAGGGAGATGTGTCTTGCGAAGCGGCTAAGAAAACGAAAAACTCCTTCGTCTAGCGAGTTTCTCGTCTTCCGAGGCATTCGTCTTGCGGGGCACCACTGTACAGCACAGCCATTATGGCTGGTAGGCACTGAAAGTCTTCTCCAGTGAGAGAAGCCCATCGAGGATTTTGACACACAGCTCTCATGCCAGGTCGTGAGCCTTGGGTGGTCCTGATCTTGCTAAATGGAGCATGGCCTTTGAAGACAGTCTGGAGACTTTAGCTGGTGCAGAATTCAGTGGCCAGGTTGCTCACTGGGGGGAGACAGTTTGAGCCTAGCCTGCCTGCAGTGGTCACCAAACAATTTCTGGGCCCAATTCCAAGTGCTGGTTTTGACCTATAAAGCCTTACAAGGCTCAGGACCCCAATTCATTAAGGACCACCTCTCCTCATATGAACTGACCCAGACCCTGCAATCATCATTGGAGGGCCTTCTTTGTGTGCCTCCTCCATGAGAGTCTGGAGGGTGGCAACACAATAACGGGCCTTTTCTGCGGTGGCTCCCTCTTTGTAGAATGCTCTCTCCAGGGAGGCCTGCCTGGTACCACCATTATATATCCTAGGTGCCAGGCAATTCTTTCCTCTTTAACCAGGCCTTTGGCCTCTAACTATCTGTGGCATCTTAGAGTGTATTTCATGTATTTTCCATGTATTTCATGTATTTTCCATGTATTAAGGTTTGTTTGTTTTTGTTTTAAGGTATCTATGTGGGGTTTTGTTTGTTTGTCTTGTTACAAGTTGCTTCCAGTTGCCTTTGGCAAGAGAAAGCAACCAAGATAGATAGATAGATAGATAGATAGATAGATAGATAGATAGATAGATAGATAGAGATAGATAGATAGATAGATAGATAGATAGATAGATAGATGAGAGAGAGAGAGAGAGAGAGAGAGAGAGAGAGAGAGTTGCCTTATACCTACTGGTCCATCTAGCTCAGCATTCTTCAGGGTTTCAGACAGGGGGTTCTTCCCAAACCTACACCTGGAGACACTGCTGGAGACTGAATTTGGGATGTTCAAGCTTGCAAGGCAGATTCTCTACCACTGAGCTACGTCACTTCCCCAATAACACACAACTTGACCATGGGGAGTACATGCATGGAAGCAGACAAAGCACATCCACCTCTCTCTGAGAGAGAGCTCTTGCCTTCCACGCAGAGGGTCCTTGGTTCAATCCCCAACAGCATCCCATCCCTGCCACCTGAAGCCCTGGAGAGCTGCTGCCAGTCCGTATAGACAACACTGAGCTAGATGAACCAACGGCCTGACTCAGTATAAGGCAGCTTCCTATGTTCATATGTCTCAGCACCATCAACATACAACGGAAAAATGACGAGCTTGTTCTCCAGGATAGACAGCGGAGGAAAGTCACAGTGGGAGGAAAGAGGGGAGAGAGAGAGAGAGACAAACTTGGCAAACTGTTTCTCTCCAACCACATCTAAAGGAGAATGTTTTATGATTTCCTTTTCAGAAGCCACATCTTCCGCGTAGCTCTTGCTTAACCGCCCAGGCTGCTGCCTTCAATCGCAAGCAAGGCTTGCGCCACCATTTCCCAAAGCTGAACAATGGGAAGGATGTGGGCGCACTCAGGGTATTCTTCCCCCGGGGTCCCATTTGGCCTAGGAACAGCCCTGCCTGAGCTCAGAACCCAAAAACCTTGCTCAGCCACCTGTCTGCACAGCCCACGTCACTTCCGGCCTATATTTGCAGCATGAGGACTAGAAAGTTGGCTTCCCTGAAAGAGAAACAACAGGCCTTGTCTTCCAGGAAGTTGGGTTTTCTGCCAACTTCTGCATGGGGTATATATGCAGGATCCTGGTTCAGAAACAGCAGGGCACTGGGAGGGAGCTGGTGAGGTGCCACAGCAGGAGAGGGCAGCTTCCTCTGATGCCTGGGGCTGGCGGGCTCCTTCCCACGGTGGGAAACAGAAACTGGATCTTTGGGCCAAATCCAGCGGGGCTTCCGATGCCCACGGCCACCTCCCAAGTCCACAGCGGAGGCCTGGCTTCTTCCCAACTTATGAGGCTCGCTCTAATACCACACGCAGGTGGCGAGTGCCAAAGGAAACAGAGTCAAATTACAGTTGCTGAGAAAATAAGAGGGAGGTTATTAACAAGTTTTGGGGAATCCCAAAGTTTCCAGGTGTAGTTTTTGCCTCTCTACAGCCCAGTGCAGTGAAGACCGAGCGTGCTCAGCAGCTACAGAATATAGGAAGTGCCCAAAAATAAAACCAGAAAGCAGCAGGGAGGGGGCGGGGAGAGTACATAGAAAAGCCAATGCAATTCTGGGCTGCATCAATAGGAGTATAGCATCTAGATCAAGGGAAGTAATAGTGCCACTGTATTCTGCTCTGGTCAGACCTCACCTGGAGTACTGTGTCCAGTTCTGGGCACCACAGTTCAAGAAGGACACTGACAAACTGGAACGTGTCCAGAGGAGGGCAACCAAAATGGTCAAAGGCCTGGAAACGATGCCTTATGAGGAACGGCTAAGAGAGCTGGGCATGTTTAGCCTGGAGAAGAGGAGGTTAAGGGGTGATATGATAGCCATGTTCAAATATATAAAAGGATGTCACATAGAGGAGGGAGAAAGGTTGTTTTCTGCTGCTCCAGAGAAGCGGACATGGAGCAATGGTTCCAAACTACAAGAAAAGATTCCACCTAAACATTAGGAAGAACTTCCTGACAGTAAGAGCTGTTCGACAGTGGAATTTGCTGCCAAGGAGTGTGGTGGAGTCTCCTTCTTTGGAGGTCTTTAAGCAGAGGCTTGACAACCATATGTCAGGAGTGCTCTGATGGTGTTTCCTGCTTGGCAGGGGGTTGGACTCGATGGCCCTTGTGGTCTCTTCCAACTCTATGATTCTATGATTCTATGATTCTAAAGCTGCCTTATATTGAGTCAGACCATTGGTTCACCCAGCTCAGTACTGTCTACACTGGCTGGCAGCACTTCACAGGAGTTCAGACAGGGAGTCCGCCCCCACTCCCGTGCCACACACCAGTCCTACCTGGAGATGCCAGGATTGAACCTAGGGCGTTCTGAATGACGCAAGGCAGATGTTCTACAGCAAACGACGGGACTTCTCCACAGATTTCCATGGTTTTATACAGCTTATGGTCCCCTGGAGGAGGACACACGAAGAAGGATGACCTGACCAGGAACCCTCCTTTTCTGCAGGGCTGGCGAGGACATGCTACAACATTTTGCTGCAGGCCCTGCTTGCCTTTGCTTAAAGCGAATACAGTGGTACCTCGGGTTAAGTACAGTGGTACCTTGTGTTACATATGCTTCAGGTTACAGACTCCGCTAACCCAGTAATAGTACCTCGGGTTAAGAACTTTGCTTCAGGATGAGAACAGAAATTGTGCTCCGGCGGCAGCGGGAGGCCCCATTAGCTAAAGTGGTGCTTCAGGTTAAGAACAGTTTCAGGTTAAGAACGGACCTCCGGAACGAATTAAGTACTTAACCCGAGGTACCACTGTACTTAATTCCTTGGAAGTCGAAGGGAATCCATTCCACAAATCTGTTCGACTTCCAAAACATTTGGAAACCAAGGCGCGGCTTCAGATAGGCCGCAGGAAGCTCCTGCAGCCAATCGGAAGCCGCGGAACCCACGTTGGACGTCCGGGTTCCAAAGAACGTTCGCAAACCGGAAGACTCACTTCAGGGTTTGCAGCGTTCGGGAGACAAAATGTTCAACTCGCAAGGCGTACGGGATCCAAGGTACGACTATATACAGATGGCTAGATGTGGGGATGTTGCAGTTCCTGGAGGGTGTACACCAATTCTCACCTCCTCGCACAGCGGTGGGAATTGACAATTTGTAGCTGGCTGTTCTCCTTCAAGCAGCACAGACTGAGGCAGAGAGAGGGAGAGAGAATCCCATTGTTCCAACTGCAGAACAAAACTGGATTCAGAGAGTCCCTCAGGGTATGCCAAGCCTTCTTATCTCCAGTGTCCCTGGGGGTGTGTGGGCACCCGGCAGGGGGAGGGACCTCCCTCCTAGCCCCACCTGCCACTGTGCCATCTGTCCCCCCCCCCCCCCGCAATTGCATGCATCCTGGCAGGCCAGCCATTCTCAAGTTCACAGGCTTTCTCAGTAGCAGATCTCCGTCAGTGGAGTCCTCTCTTGCAAATCCCGTAATCTACATGGGGATTTGGATGCTCTTTGACGACATCAGCTCGGCGGAGGGGATGAGCGCTGACGTGGGGCTGAGGGGGCGCAGGGTGGGGGCAAAGAAAACAAGACGATGCCCCACCGAAACCAGATGTTCTTGTTATGTCACCAAGCGACACCAGCAAGCTCCCGTGCCTTGCCAATTCACGATCTATACAGCAAGCAAGAGAAAATCAAAGGCACGAGAAGGACTTTAAAAAGGTGTCTCTCTTTTTTAAAAACAGACAGACAGAACTATAGCATTTTCCAAGTCTCAGGGCTCATAAACCCACCTTCACTTTAGCTGTGTGCAAGCAAATCCGGATGAAGGAACAATGAACAAGTTACCTGGAGGAGGCTTGAAAGAGAGAAAACGGACTGCTTATTGATCTAAGTGGGTTCCCAAAGTGGGTGGCAGCACCCCTGGGGGGCAATGGGATTCCCTAAGAGGCAAGGGGAGGGGGTGGCAGAGGTGTAAATGACTACCAGACTCTGAAAAGCTGGTATCACTGGATCATCACTTTTGCTGAATTAAACTAAGTATGTTTTAAGTGGATTTTGAACAAATGTGCAATTCATTGTTACTCTTTTGAATTTTATCCTGTTAATGCCTTCCACAGTGGGGCGTGCAAACCGCTGTTCTGAATAATGCTTATTTATAGGGTAGGTGGCACTGGGGATGACGTTCATGGGCCAAAAGGGTAATGGCCAGAAAAGGTTTGGGAACCACTGATCTAGCGGATCCAAAAGTCCAAAAGAAACAGACAAAACGAAAACCCAACCCGTTGATGGCCAAAGGCAATTCAAGTTGAGGCAAAGGGAGATACTCTATCTGCAGTTTATAAATGCAATTAACAGCCCCGCTGGACCCAAAAGCGTGGAGGCGAGAGGCTCTGTTGCCTGGTGCTCCAAGATAGGCTGCCCCCGTACATGGAGGTGCTACTGAGCTATCATGGCTTAAACAGCCTTTTGGCAGGGGAAGGGAGCACAATACCTGGATTCCATTTCCCAATGCTTTCAAAAGCCAGTGACTGCATCATGGTGCACTCCTGGCTGGAAGGAACTGCTAAAATGTGTTTTCAGGGGTGGGAGGGACAGACAGACCAAGGTGCAGACTACTTGCCCTGACAAGAGGGCCCCATAAATCTCTCTTTTAAAATTCCAGGCAGCTTAGAAGGGGTTCTCTCTCTTCTGTCAAGCCTTTAATCGGCCTTCACCGGTCAACTCTAGTTTCTTAAATCTATAAGCGTCTCCACTTTCGCTGTGTGGCTAATCCACTTAAAACCCTCTCTAGAACCTCACAAAACACACAGGGACACATTAGATATATTTATCTGTCACTCAAAGAGCATCTAGGTAGTGTGCAACATCAGTACAAAACATATTTTTGATTCAGCAAATTACATATATGTTGTTATGAGGGGGGGGGTTGGGGGGGAGGGGTGATCAGTCTGGATTATACCCTTCCATTTCTTGGGATTCTGCATCTGTGGGGACAGAATGCATAAGCACAGCAAGCTTTCCCTATATGTGGCCAAATCAAAAGGCAACCCCCTGCAGCACATCTGAGGGCTTCTAGGTCCAGCATGCTCAGGGAAGATAGGAAGCTGGGTCCACTGGGCTACACCAGGAGGCCTTCCAGGGGCTGCTGGACTACAACTCCCATCATGCCATGCAGGCTGCGAGAATGATCAGAGCTGGGAGTCCAGCAACTTCTGGAGAGCTACTTCTGTTCGGCACCCCACCATGAGCATAGCCAAGGGGGACGGGGGGCAGCTGCCCCCCCCAATCAAAAACAAATCAGTACAAATCTGAGGTTCTGCACCTCCAACATGAGCCTGCGCCCCACAAAACCCTGTTTTAGGGGTGCCACTGGGACCTATTCTGGCAATGAGCTGGGGTCCTTCCTCTTGAATCTGAGGCCAGGAACAGCAGCAGTAGTAGGTTGTTTGCCTCCAGAGCCGGACCTGGATCTAACTCATGGGAAGCATATGCCACAAAAAGATTTGCTTATTTAACATCCCATTCCCCACCGCTTTCATTTAACATCCCATTCCCTGCAATCACAAGGCGATCAAGGCAGGTCAAATAGTTCTCTCCCATTTTACCTTCACAACAACCCTGCAAGGTAGGTTCAGCTGAGAGATAGTGACCAGCCCAAGGTCACCCAGGAAGCTTCAGGGCTGAGTGGAGGGTTTAAACCAGGGCCGTTTTGCTCCTACAGTCTGACATCCTACTGCTGTGTCACAGAAGGATAATATGAGTTGGAGGCAGAAAACAGCAGCAAAACGATGTCACTTGTGGGTGGGCCTAACTGGGCACCCCCTGCCACCTGGCCGCTGTTGTTCTTTTAAAATCAAATTCAAGGATCTAGTCCCAGAGAAGCACTAGCGCTAAAGGAGCGTCTGGGGTGGGCCTAACCCAGGCGCCTTCTGCTGCCAAGCTGTTGCGTTTTTCAAAAATTCCAGTTCAAGGTTTCTAGTCCCAGGGAAGCACTGGAGCCAAATGAGCACACTGCGCGGAGCCGGCCAACATCCTGCTGCCAAGAAAGTATGCTAATGAGTCACATTATGCAAATCGGCACTCAATTATGCACATGCTGCAGTTCATTCCAATTATGAGCCATTTTTGAATGCCGTTACCTCCTGGAGCAGCCAAAGTCATATGGGGGAGAGCGTGGGGGGGGGGGAGAAGGCTGGCATTCAACAGTTTGCGCCATCATGCGTTTACAGTCGCACAGCAACTTTAAGGCATACCAGGCTGCTTACGAGCATCAGGAGAGTCTGGCTGGAGCTGGATCAGGCCAATGGGGGCCCACCGGGCCTGGCACCCTGCTCTCACAGTGGCCAACCAGATGCCACTACAGGAAAGCAGCAAACAGGACCTGGGCACAAGAGCAGCTACCCCGTCCTGCAGTTTCCAACAACTGGCATTCAGAAGCCTAATAATAATAATAATAATAATAATAATAATAATAATAATAATAATAATTTATTTGTACCCCGCCCAACTGACTGGGTTTCCCCAGCCACTCTGGGCGGCTTCCAACAAAGATTAAAAATACATTAAAATGGCACACATTAAAAACTTCCCTGAACAGGGCTGCCTTCAGATGTCTTCTAAATGTCAAGTAGTTGTTTTTCGCTTTGACATCTGATGGGAGGGCGTTCCACAGGGTGGGTGCCACTACCGAGAAGGCCCTCTACTTGGTTCCCTGTAGATTTTCTTCTCGCAGTGAGGGAACTGCCAGAAGGCCCTTGGCGCTGGACCTCAGCGTCTGGGCAGAACGATGGGGGAGGAGACACTCCTTCAGATATACTGGACCGAGGCCGTTTAGGGCTTTGAAGGTCAGAACCAACACTATGGATTATGCTCGGAAACGTACTGGGAGCCAATGTAGGTCTTTCAAGACTGGTGTTATGTGGTCTCGGCAGCCGCCCCCAGTCTCCAGTCTAGCTTCCGCATTCTGGATTAATTGTAGTTTCCGGGTCACCTTCAAAGGTAGCCCCACGTAGAGCACATTGCAGTAGTCCAAGCGGGAGATAACTAGAGCATGCACCACTCTGGTGAGACAGTCTGCGGGGGGGGGGGGGTCTCATCCTGCGTACCAGATGGAGCTGGTAGACAGCTGCCCTGGGTACAGAATTAACTTGCGCCTCCATGGACAGCTGTGAGTCCAAAATGACTCCCAGGCTGCGCACCTGGTCCTTCAGGGGCACAGTTACCCCATTCAGGACCAGGGCATCCTCCACACCTGCCTGCCCCCTGTCCCCCAAAAACAGTACTTCTGTCTTGTCAGGATTCAACCTCAATCTGTTAGCCACCATCCATCCTCCAACTGCCTAGCAGACCTTGATAGTCCTCTCCTCCTCCATGAATTTGTCTTACCCTCTTTTAAAGCCATCCAAGTTAGTGGCCATCCCTGCCTCTGATGGCAGTGAGTTCCACAGTTTAACTATGCGCTGCATCCTTTCTTTAACTTGTCCTGAATCTTCCATCGCTCACCTTCACTGGATATCCATGACTCCTAACTTTATGAGACAGGGAGAAAAGCTTTTCTCTCTCCACGCTCTGCATGCCGTGCATAATTTTGTAAATTTCTATCATGTCGCCTCTACCTCGCCTTTTCTCCAAACCAAAAATTCCCAGACACTGCAACCTTCCCCCTGGGGCCTTAGGGCGAAGGGCCAGTAATAAATAAATGAATTAAAAAATAGAAATAATTTGTGGCTCTCCAGTTTTGACTGAACACCTATCAACCTCCGGGGTCTTTGGCTACTTCTTGTTTAAAAGACACCTGCAAACCTTGGGGTGGCCCTGAGACCAACTTAGACAGTTGCTTAAAAAAGAAAAGAAAAAAGAAAAGATCGTAGTCCCAGGCCTTCTGGAAGACCCTCCATTTACTAAGGCCGTGGGTTTAAAGAGAGCGTTTACCTCGCTCATCATTTCCCCTTTTTTCGAAAAGGCCCTCCATCCATAAAGCATGTTAACAAAGCATTAGGGGAGGAGAGAGGGACATGAATGGCCATGTGCCAAGTAGGTTGTGAGAGTCGATCACACACTTGACACTGGGTGTTCCCAGCACCAGTTGTGGGTGGGTGGGTGGGAACGAGAATGACAAGTTAGCGTGCGGATTTAAAGTGTATGAGTGGAGGGGAGAAGCGCCACTTCCTTGGCCCACAGATCCGATTGTCTCTGGGCCGGGTCCAAAGGTAGCGTTTCCCAGACATCCAATGCACTTGGCAAGGCAGCCACGGCACGGAAAACACTCACTGCCCAAAACAAACAAACAAACGAGCAGTAAAACTATACCTCACAATCCCAAGAAGCTGCAGTTCTCAAGAGGCTAAGGGGGAACTTTGACCCTTGCAAACTGAAGGCAAGATGCACGTATTTATTTCCGCTTCCCAAGTAATTAAAAAACAAAGTACTGTAGTTCCGTCAAAGCATCAAAGAGCAAGGCACCTTGGACGGGTGTTGTTTTAATGCCCAGTGATTTAAACATGGGCAGTTAAGAACCCGTGTGGCATACGGTGGTTTAAAGGTGTGGGGCGAGGGCCTGGGAGATCAGCACTGAAAACCCCAAACTGTCTAGAAGGGCTAGACACAACCCAGAATATTTGTAGTCTGAAACGGTGCAGGATTGCATTAGGAACTTATGGGATAAGAAACTAAGAGGCTGCTGGATCAGGCCAATGGCTCACTGCCTCTCAGCCTGACCAACCTCACAGGGCTGTTGTGGGGATTTAAGGGAAGGAGGATAACTATGTATGCCCCCTTGAGCTCTTCGGAGGGGGGTGGGGAAGGTGAGATGTACAGTGGTACCTCGGGTTAAGTACTTAATTCGTTCTGGAGCTCCGTTCTTAACCTGAAACTGTTCTTAACCTGAAGCACCACTTTAGCTAATGGGGCCTCCTGCTGCTGCCGCGCTGCCGGAGCACGATTTCTGTTCTCATCCTGAAGCAAAGTTCTTAACCCGAGGTACTATCTCTGGGTTAGCGGAGTCTGTAACCTGAAGGTATGTAACCTGAAGCGTATGTAACCTGAAGCGTATGTAACCCAAGGTACCACTGTAAATGCAACAAATAAATAAAGAATAAGAGGTGTTTGTTTCGATACCAGGATTACCAACCAAATTTCCCGCCACTGGCAGCAACCCCTCCCAACATAAAAACTGCAGGACATACACACACACACACACACACACACACACACACACCCCGCGCTCATCCCAGCCCTTGTTTTCCTCCAGAACAGCCTCATTTTTAGCTTTAGTGCCTCCGTTTAGGGAAACTCCTCCTTATGTCTGAAGCACTGACAATAAATAATATGGTGATCCTTGGCGAGTCAGGGCAAGCGCTGAAGGAAGGAGCCCTGCCCTGCTCACCTCAGAGTTCAGGCAGAGAAAGTGAGCAGAGGAGGAAAGAGAAAGTGGGCGGCTTTGTTGCCGTCTGCCAAGGAACCAGCCTCAGCTCCTCCGAGATTCATCCTGCGCACACAGACCCAGTCAAGGCAGGCCACACGTTAGGAAATTACTTCCGAGTGTGAGAGGGAAATGCTTGGTGGGACAGGTTGTGGCTGCCAGGTGCATGTTGGGAAATGGTCAGAGAAGCGCAGCACAGGTGGTGAAGTGACTCCCCTACGAGGGAAGGTTGCAGCATTTGGGACTTTTTAGTTTGGAGGACAGGTAAGTAAGAGGCGATGCAATAGAAGCTTGCAAAATTGTGCATGGCGCAGGGGAAGCAGATAGAGAAAAGCTTTCCTCCCTCTCTCGTAACGCTAGAACTCGTGGATATCCCATGAGGCTGAACGTTGGAAGACTCAGGACAGGTAAAAGGAAGTCCTTCTTCACCCTGTGGAACTGTGGAACTAAACTGTGGAACTCCCTCCCACAAGAGCCAGTGACAGCCACCAACTTGGATGGCTTTAGGAGAGAATTAGTCAAATTCATGGAGGAGCAGAGGGCTATCGATGGCTCCTGGCCACGCGACTATGTTGCACCCCTGTGGTCAGAGTCAGCCATGCTTCTGAATCTCAGCTCTCGTATTCCGATCCCAGTTCCAGGCTTCCCACTGGGACATCTGGTGGCCACTGGGAAAGATTCCACCTCCTGAAACCCAGAAGAACTGCTGCTGGTCAGTGTACACCATGGGTAGGCAAACTAAGGCCTGGGGACCGGATCCGGTCCAATCGCCATCTAAATCTGGCCCACAGATGGTCCGGGAATCAGCATGTTTTTACATGAGTGGAATGTGTGCTTTTATTTTAAATGCATCTCTGGGTTATTTGTGGGGCATAGGAATTCGTTCATTCCCCCCCCCCCAAAAAAAATATATAGTCCGGCCCTCCACAAGGTCTGAGGGAAGGTGGGCTGGCCCCCTGCTGAAAAAGTTTGCTGACCCCTGGTGTACATGGTACGGAACTAGTGGCTAGCATCAAGCAGCTTCCTAAGTTCCTAATTCTGAGTTTCAGAATCTTTCAGATCCTCTTTCCTCAAAGGGAAGAAGAACAGATGGAAGCGAAGGTCAACCACCGCTTGACGGCTAGAGTGTTAGCCAATGAGTGCTGATGACGATGCCCCGGCCAGGTCTTTGGAGGAAGCACAGCTGGTTAGTTTCTATTCCCCGCTCCTCTGCAAAGAGCTGCTGTCCCCTTTCTACCCTCCAAAAGGAGCCTTGCCTGTTAAAATTAATTTTTGGATGACGTAGCAGAAACTCCCTTGGAGGGCGGGAGGGAGGAAGACAAAGCCGGCTTCTGTCCCCCGGTTGTTTCCAGCTGGGTGGAGGCCACAGAGCTGTTGTTGGTGTTTTAAAGGCAGCTGAACAAAGTTCTTAGACGACAAGACAATTTCAGGCACCGCGGGGCGTAAGGAAGCCAAGGGAGGGTTGGCAACTTGCTTATCAGGTTACTAAACAAGAAAACAGGATGCTTTAGCAAACAGCCCCTCCAGACTTTTTTTTTTTTTTTTAAGGGATATCTTCTGGAGCATGTCATTTACCCAGTAACAGCACATTAGCAGTGAATTTATGCTGGACCATCCACACGTCCTTCTGCTTTATTTGTTGCTCTGCGAAACTTCGAGGATAATCTAGACCAACTGCTTGCAATGGAGGAATAGATCACTTCCCCAGTGTTACTGCATTGTTGCTATCAAAAACCACAGGAACATACAAGCTGCCTCATGCTGAGTCAGACCAGTGTTTGAAATTAGCCAGGTGCCAGGAGCATTTTGTGGCTGGCGTGGATCCAACTGCGACCATGTGGAAATCTCTGGATGCCAGGCTGGCAACTGGGGAAAGCAAAAAGTCACTTAGAGAAAAATCTGAAAAAAATTTCCTTGATGTTTGAATTTGTTTTATTCTTGATTGTTTTAGTTGATGTTTTAATCATGTGATGTAAACCACTGAGATTTGTTCTTTACAATATAAAGCGGTATATAACAATAACAATAACAACAACAATAATAACAATAATAATAAATTATACCCCGCCCAATAGGCTGGGTTTCCCCAGCCACTCTGGGCTGCTTCCAACAAAACACTAAAATACAATAACCTATTAAACATTAAAAGCTTCCCTAAACAGGGCTGCCTTTAAATGTCTTCTAAAAGTTTGGTAGTTATTTTACTCTTTGACATCTGATGGGAGGGCATTCCCAGGGTGGGCGCCACCACCGAGAAGGCCCTCTGCCTGGTTCCCTGTAACTTATTAAATGAGTAATAATAAGAAACAACTCCATTGCGGAAAAAACATAACGGCACCAAACATTCCATTGTGGGGACTGTAACCCAGGTTTAAGATGCCATTTGGAGATTACCATATTTTTCGCTCTATAACACGCACCAGACCATAACACGCACCTACTTTTTAGAGGAGGAAAACAAGAAAAAAAATATTCTAAACGAAACAGTGGATGTATGATTTTTGTGGTTCATGCTGTGGCCACAGACATGTGATCTGACAGTGAGTTTGGAGTAGCTCAGTGCAAAAATCCTGAGGATCCATGTGGATCCATGCTTTGTAACCACGTTTTTACACCACTGCGGCCCCAGGCAACAGTGGGTGCGTGCTTTTTTTGGTGCAAGATGTAGCCATGGACATGCTATGTGACCTGATGGTGAATTTGGGGTGACCCAGTGCAAAAATCCTGAGGATCCATGTGGATCCGTGCTTTGTAACCACGTTTTAAGTGGGGAGGGAAGGAAAAGCATTCAAGGGACAAGGAGCACGCGTGGGGTGTGTGGAGAAGGATGCTGCTAATAATGCAGAAGAGGGGTTTAAGGGGAGAAGGAACACGTGTGGGGTGGGTGGAGAAGGATGCTGCTAATAATGAAGAAGGGGGGTATAAGGGGAGAAGGCTCCTCTCCTCTCCCGCTTTGCTCCTTTAAAGAAGCAGGCTCTCTGTCCCTCTCTCCTCCCCACTCAGCGGCTCTTCTCCCACTTTGCTGTTTCAAAGCGAGTCACGGAGGAGGGAAGGAAGGGGAACCATGGATCCTCTGCTCACGACTGCAGCAGATCCCCCCCCCCCGCCGCCACCCATAGGCATTCGCTCCATAACATGCACAGACATTTCCCCCTTACTTTCTAGGAGGAAAAAAGTGAGTGTTATGGTGCAAAAAATACGGTAGACTATGTTATCTGAGTTTCTAACGCTGAGACAGACCATTGGTCTATCTAGATCAGCACTGTCTACACTGACTGGCAGTGGATCTCCAAGGCTTCAGACTGGGTTCTCTCCCAGCCATGCCTGCAGAGGCCACCTGGGATTGAACCCGGGACCTTCTGCATCCCCCACTGAGCTGTAGCCCTTCCCCATCTGGAGGGGCGCTTGCGCTATGCCTCAACAAAGTGGGATCAAAACAGGAGCAGAGCTTGGGTGGCCACCTGTCAGGGATTCTTCAGCTGTGATTCCTGCATTGCAGGGGGTTGGACTAGAAGACCCCGAGGGTCCCTTCCCACTCTACAATTCTATGAAATAATAGTAATTTTTAAAGATGCATTCCTGTTAACAAAATTACTGGACTCGAGGTGTCAAGCAGACAAAAGAAAGCACAGTTTTCAAACTCTCTGACCGCATCAAAATTACAAGGAAACTCTTGTCCATAATGACACTGCTGCATGGGGCAGAGGATTCTGGGTATGCCCACAAGGGCCCAGGAGACAGAAGCATATGACTTCTGTACTATTAAGGGGCTGCGCTGCCGCTGTCAACAGGCTGCCAAAAGCAGCTGGAAGGCTGGCAATTATAAGCTGGTCAGTTTGCTTGTTTTTCCGCCGTAAGGCTCTGCAGCACAACATTCCACCACGGTGTGGATCAGGCAGAGAAAAGAAAAGAAAAGAAAAGAAAAGAAATTACACAGAGGAGCTGTATAATCACGGAATATGGGCAGACGGCCGCAAACAGAGAAACTAGAAGTTTTGTTTGCTTTCAGGACACAACCATGGCAAGAGATTGCAAACAAACATCACATGTCGACTATAGGCCTTGCTTTCCCCACCTTCCAAAAAATGTACAAAGGCCTAGCCTACAAGTAGGAACATGATCCTTATCGACCAAGAGCAAATCTTCTGTGAGTGTTGCAAACCCCAAGACGACGACTAGGATGCCCAACAGAAAGCCAAGCCAGTGCCCTCCAGATGTTTGTGGCTACAACCCAAACCAACCCGAGCCAGAATGACTGGATGAGGCCGGGGCTGAGGCTGAGGCGAGCTGGATCCAGGAAAAGGGGACAACTTTTATTGACTTATTGACTGCATTGATATCCCACCCTTTTCTCCAAGGAGCTCAAGGTGGTGCACACAGTCCTTCTCCCCATCCCCCTCATTTAATCTCCACAACAACCCTGAGAGGCTGTAGGTGAGGCTGGGGGGCAGTGACTGGCCCCCAAGGTCACCCAACGACCTTCATGGTCAAAGCGTGATTCGAACCCTGTCCTCCCAGGTCCTAGGCCAGCACTCTAACCACTGCACCACACTGGCTGCAAGTGTGCAACTGACTAATCACATATTGGCAAATAAGAGTCAATTGTTTTTTTTAAGCACCAACTTCACTGGAGCTTTTTATTACTGTTGCTACATTTCTGACCCACCTTCTCTCCACGGAGCTCAAGGCGGTGTGTGCAATTCTCCTCACGAGGAGGGAAGGCCCAAGGCAAAAGCAAACAGAGCAAGAGATGAGAATCTTACTTTTGCAGCACGCAAGAGTCAGAACAAACACACACACACACACCTACCTCCATCTGTGACAGTCTGGAGACACATTGCCGCCAGGCAAAATCAACTGAGGAGGGCATGGCAGCATCTCTACTTTCAATAAAGAAGCCTGACTTACACTGGGCACTTGGTACCACTCACTCGGGAATATAGTAGAGACGATAACACATAATTTGAGACCTAGGACCTGTGGTCACTTTTTACGCCATTTGGCATTTCTTTATGACACGTACAGAAGAACAATCACTCCTGAGGCAGCCATCACTGCAAGCCTGGCAAATATGGAACTCTACTTCGCAATCAGGTAACACTAGTATTCCTTCTTTACACAAAGACAAGTTTTATTCTCACTTCTTTCTTTCTTTCATGACCCGGACTTTGACACTTAACATTAAGGGTGACTACACTTATTTTACGTGGCAATTTTATGAACCTGCTTTTCTACGTTTCAACATACACCTATCTCTATAACTGTTTGCTCTGTTTTATATACGTTATGAAACATTAAAAAAAATATTTGCAAAGTCAAACAATAAGCAAACCAGGCAACAACGGCTTTCATTGCATTGTCCAGCTATTCAAAGATCAACTCTTCCATACCAAAGTATTAAGGGCCTTGTAACTTCTGTGGGTTAAATCACAGAGCCTAGGACTTGCCGATCAGAAGATCGGCGGTTCGAATCCCCGCGACGGGGTGAGCTCCCGTTGCTCAGTCCCTGCTCCTGCCAACCTAGCAGCTTGAAAGCACAAAGTGCAAGTAGATAAATAGGTACCACTCTGGTGGGAAGGTAAACGGCGTTTCCATGTGCTGCTCTGGTTTGCCAGAAGCAGCTTAGTCATGCTGGCCACATGACCCGGAAGCTGTACACCAGCTCCCTCAGCCAGTAAAGCGAGATGAGCGCCACAACCCCAGAGTCGTCCGCGACTGGACCTAATGGTCAGGGGTCCCTTTACCTTTACCTTTACCTTCAATAGCTGGAGCTCAGTGCAGGAGTACTGGGTTGGAACCAACCATCTTCTACACAGAGGAAACCCACTTAAGGAAATGGACCCAAGGACTGGCACTGGATGCAATCCACTGCTTTTGTGGGAGTCCAGCCTCAGTACCCAGTGCATCTAAGAGCAGTTCAACAGTAGACTGGACTCCCTCAGAAGGTGGTGGACTCTCCTTCCTTGTTTTAAGCGGAGGTTGGGAGGGCATCTGGCAGGGATGCTTTAGTTGAGATTCCTGCATTGCAAGGAGTTGGACTAAATGACCCGGGGGTCCTTTCCAACAATACAGTTCTATGATTATATGGCTTGGCTGGGGGGGGGGGGCAGTGAGAGGCTTGTCACAGAGAGATATGGAACTGGGAGTAAGCTCTCTTTAAGCAGCACCATGCAGCCTACAGTTCCACCCGATGCAAAAACCCCCAGAAAACCTGCAAAAAACAAGAGGAAATGTAGCTTTTATCATACCACCCCCCTGGTATGCAAGGAAAAACAAAAGCTCATGACAGTTAACCTCCAGATTTACATGCTTGCCAAGATAAGCACTCTTGAAAACAGGACCCCATAATATTTAAGACTGCTAATCTATATCAAAGCCGTCCATGGACCAATTGCACCTTTGTGGGTCTCTAGCAAAAGACCTTAACCTTTTGCTGTATCATTTACAGCTAATTGTTTGGAGTGGGGAGACACAACAGCATCCTAGGCATTTATAACCGTTTTCTGTGCCCCATCGTTGAGCGAGGAGAGAAAGGCTGTATCTTGGGCCGATATCAGGAGAGAGATTATAAAGCCGCTTAAGCTTCTGGCAACACATAAGCACAAAGATCTCAATTCACAGCCACACTATCTCTTAGGCTGCAGCTTTTTCTGCTGCAGAATTCTAACTGTGTGTTTTTGTTATTTAAGCACGTGTGGCCTCAGTTATGGTGTTAAGCAACCCTAAAAGAAAACCTATTCACCACCACTATGAAGAACTAAAGCCTCTCTCCCCCACCTCACCTAAGAAGTGTGCCTGGATTATTTTGGGGTGGGGGTGGGAGACAGAGTTGCTTTCTGATTCAATTGCCATGTGCAAGTCATTAGTCACAGGCTCAAGTCAAAACATACTCCACCCTGCAGGAAATTAAAAAAAAAGAGAGAGAGAAAGAAACACATATACACACACCCTCCTGGCAAGCACATTCGCCTGTCACCGGAGCTGAACCTTTGGGAGTTTTCGTTTTTACATAGTTTCAAGAGCAAAAGCCGCAAATACCAGCCGGAAGCCGTGAGCAGTCAGAAAGAATCAAACGGGACATGTCAAGTTTCAGCTAACACTTTCAGCATCGCATCCTCTACTGCTTTCTAAATGCCAAAACACACTCACAACACGAGGCACCCAGCTGTATTTTTTCTTAAATTCCGTGCATAGTTTTGGAGAAGCAGAAGCCCTTCGCTTTTGACGGGAAAACTGGACCAACGCTAAAATTTGCGCGGTTTGCGTTTTGAAGGCAAAGTTTAGTCGCCTGACAAGGAAACCTCTTAACCCAGTAGGACTTTGCAAACAATTTGGCTGTCCTGCAGTATGGTCACGGTGAACAGGAGCCTCACCCTTTAACGGGTTCCTGGCCCTAGAAAGGCAAGTGCACCAAACTGGCTTGAATACCATTATTATTGTTGTTGTTGTTGTTATTTCCTTTAAAAAGTTCCTAAATTTGCAATGACTACCAGGCATGCTATGTCTCTGCAAACCCTCCTATCCCAGACCAAACATTGAGATCTTCCAGAGAAGCGCTGTTAGCTGTTCCCCTTGTGGCACAGAGCCAAGTGGCCTCATCCAGAAACTGGGCGTTCCTATTCTGCAGAAAGCTCTTCCACCAAAGATTCGGTGCGCAACCTTACCCTTGACTTCCAGGTGAACCTTGAAGACTCCTTTATGCTAAGACACCAAGCACTTTCATAAAACTGTAGCGCAGGAGGGGAGCCTGAGGATATCCAGCTGTTCCACACAGGGATTAAACCTGCCACCTTGGCGTTATCAGCATCACAATCTGACCAACTGAGCTATCCATTGCCCTTAAGGAATCTTTATATTGCTTTGTAATGGTGTTTTGTCTTTTTGAAAATCATATGCCATCCTGGTATTTTACAATATGTAGCATAAGGTAAGGTAAAGGAACCCTGACAGTTAAGTCCAGTCGCGGACGACTCTGGGGTTGTGGCGTTCATCTCGCTTTACTGGCCGAGGGAGCCGACGTTTGTCCGCAGACAGTTTTTCTGGGTCATGTGGCCAGCATGACTAAGCCGCTTCTGGCAAAACCAGAGCAGCGCATGGAAACGCTGTTTACCTTCCCGCCAGAGCAGTACCTATTTATCTACTTGCACTTTGACATGCTTTCGAACTGCTAGGTGGGCAGGAGCTAGGACCGAACAACGGGAGCTCACCCTGTCGCAGGGATTCGAACCGCCAATCTTCCGACTGGCAAGCCCAAGGCTCAGTGGTTTACACCACAATGCCACTATTATGAGAGATGATTACAATGGATATGGAAACCATCAGAACCATCACTATAAGTCTCTGTCCTCAAGGCGCTTACAGACCAAATTCAGCAGGAGAGTACACTGCCGGCTCATGGGGCAAGGCACTCACAACGAGCCCCATTCCCTCCATCATAATTGGGGGGGGCAGGCGGTTCAGCTATTAGCAACATGGGGAATAATGTCACCAACTGGGCTTCTGCAAATATAACTGAGGAAGCATGTGAAGGGCTCTGAAGAACCCTTGAAATTATAAAGAGGGAGAGAGATGGGGAAGATGGAATGTGCCAGCTGAAAGCCCGGAGGCAAACAGTTTGCCCTACTCAGGCTAAGAACACACTCTTTCAAGTACATTCGGAACTCATTCTTTCTCTCAAATAATTCTGGGCACAGCAGTTTGCTAAGGGTTATGGGAACTGTTGATTCTGTGATGGGTACATCACATCGTCCGGAATGCTTTGAAGGAAAGAATGAATTCCAAACGTGTTTAGCCAGTGTGACGTAGGGGTTAGAGTGTTGGACTAGGACCTGGGAGGCCAGAGTACAAACCCCCACTGGGTGATCTGGGGGCAGTCATTCATTCTCAGCCTAACCTACCTCACAGGGTTGTTGTGATAAAACAGTGAGAAAGAGAACTATGTACACCATCCTCGAGCTCCCTGGAGGAAAGGTGGACTATCTATGCAACCAACAACTAAACAACAACAACACGTACTCAGCCCAAGTCACTCCTGAGTTTTGACCGCTGGCTGGAGCGACAATGGTGGCAAGCTGCCACGCTGAAGCCAGGATCGAGGGTGCCTCATTACAAAGCCAGATTACCAGGCGTCCGCTAATGGAATTAGCCAATTACTAGGTGAGGTTTAAGTGCGAGAGCCACTCAAGTAGCCACTCAGCACAGGCAAGGAGCCATCCTCCAGGCAGTTAGGCTCCAGTTGAGCAGACACAGGCCAGATCCACCACCCGCTCTGACACTCTCTTGCACAAGCCCCATCGTAATGAATGGGAGGGCCGGAAATGCACCAGCCCCCAGACCACCTTGCTTGTTGTGATGGCTGTGGGTGCTCAAAGCCAGGATGATCAATTTGTAGAGGGGGCTTTGTATGCAGGACCCTGGTTCAGTCTCTGACATCTCCAGATAAAAGGAGCATTTCTTAGTTGATGGGAAAGATCCTTCTTTGCCAAGGGCCTGATCTGCACTACATTTAAAGATCTACGATAGCCACAGCTTCCCCCGAAGAATTATGGGAGCTGTAGTTTGCTAAGGGTGCTGAGAGTTGGTAGGAGAACCCTATTACCCTTGCAGAGCTACAATTCCCAGTGTGGTTTAACAGTCAATCCCTCCATGCAGGGAGCTCTTGGAATTGTAGATCTGTAAGGGAAGAAGAGGAGTCTCCTAACAACTCGCAACATCCTGAACAAACTACACTTCCCAGCATTCTTTGGGAAAAGCCATAACTGTTTAAAGCGGTACAATGTTGATTTAAATAAAAGGGGAGACGATCCGCATGTGTTTACCAGAACAAGGAGGTTTGTGAGTGTTATTCTGAGTGTGGACGCAGCACCCTGGGAAGAGCAGCCTTTCCCAACCTGGTGCCCTCCAAATGTTGTTGGACTACAACTTCCACCATCCCCGGTTAGAGGACATGCAGGCTGGGGCTGCTGAGAGCTGAATAAAGGCCACAGGTGCCCCACTGCTGTTTAATATAAATGCAGGAAAAGATGCAATTCACACCCAGGTCACCAAGACGAGCCAGATTTTATTTTAACAAAGAAGCCTTCACCTCTCTGTTGCCCCAAGTGCATATACCCACAAGAAAGTGCCACCGTGCACGTCTCGCTTGCACCAGACAAAGGAAGGCAAAGTCCAGCGGTGACCAAGATAACACAGTCTCCTCCAACCTTATCCAGACCTTCAGAACATCTTGCAGCCAGCATAAATCTCTCTACCTGGCTGTTGCACCAGATTATCCCTTCTTGGGCAATGCTCTCTGCATCTCCAGTGTCAAAGCCTTCTGTGCGGTTCACGGAGCGGTCCTGTGAGTTTCGAGGGATTTGGCAGAGAGCTGACTGGAAGCCAATGAGCGCTCACTCTCAGGGTGACCCAGGACTGAAGGCACCTTTGGATGTGAACATCTCTCTCACACACAATGCGCAGATGCACCAATCTAATAATAGCAATAAAGGTCTCGCTTGAATGCTCTCAAGTGCTTTATAAGCGTTAAGAGAGTGTCATGGTAATCCTTAGCCCAGCAACATAGACACCCCCCATCCAACCCTCTTTCGTTGCAGATGATGGAGGGAGGAGGAGAAAGGCCTGCTCCCAACCCACACAAGCTCTCCTAGTGGTTTTGCAGAGGTGAGTTTCCCACAACGGATTCTCCCTGGAAGCTTCCCTTTGGGGAACTTGGATGGCCACCATGAGAAAAGGATGGTGGACTAGAGGAGCCCCCTTTGGCCTGATCCAGCAGGCTCTTCTTAGGTTCCTCTTCACAGCTCATTTCCCCTGGCCAGTACCACAGCTCTCTTGGAGTAGGGCCTCATAAGGACAGCCTTGGCCACCCTGGTGCCCCATAGATCTTTTGGGCTACAACTCCCATCAGCCTCAGCGATCACAGCGGCCACAGGCAGGTCCATTATTTGGAGGGGGCATGTAGCAAACTCTTTTCAAGGCCACTTCAGCCAGCACCCACCACCATGCCTTGCGGCAGAAAGTTCTACAGCTGAGCCCTGCACTGTGTGACGTGGCTTCCTTTCACTTGACCCAGATGTGGAGCCCCTTACAGCCAGAGAGGGCAGCATTCCCTTCTGGGCAGCCTCCTGGGGGACACATGCGGTGGCTGGGTAACAGGTCCAATAGGCTGGTTTCTACATACACACACCGTCACACAGGCAAATGAAGAGGCGTTCTCTGAGTTCAAGGGCGCATTTAATGCCAGACAAAAGCACTCAAGGACGGTGAGGGGCATGGCCTACTCAGACTTCCGAGGGCCACCTAGAGAGGACGGAAGGACCGCATTCAGGCCCCAGTCCTGTGTTTCCCCACCTCTGCCCTAAATTTTCTGCCGATTAACTTCACAGGATGACCCATTAGCTCTAATAGTGAGAGAGGAAGGAACACTCTCTACCTGCTTCCACTGTGCATTGGTATATAAACCTCTGCCATGTTCTGCCCCCCTGCTGCCAAACTTCCTTTCCCCCAACCCAAGCCTAAAAGCCCCAAACGCTGCCTCTGGCACCCTTGGGTGCCCCATTCCTGGAGGAAGCAGCAGGGTGTAAGGCCCTGGCAAACATCTCCCTCCACGCAGAGCCCTGGAAAAGATTCCCTGACACAAGGGAGCTTTTGGATCATCCTCTCCTCTGACTGACAAGGAGGCAGATGGCGGCGTTTGTAACTGTGATGCTTTTAAGGGCGGGGGGTGGAGGGAGGAGAAGGAGGAGAAGAGGCAGAGGAATATGTGTTTGCGACAAGGAAAATGGCCATCTCTTCATTTCTGGGTCAGCCGCCTCTCTGCCCTGCGGGGAAACAATATGGTCTCTTATTGGAGCAAGAAAATAGGCTTTGGGAGGATATAACGGAAGGTCTAGACACCCCGCCCAGAACCATCCTCCTTCTATAAAAGAGAGCCTTGAAGGGGGGTGTGTGCATGCAGTGTAAATAATAAAAGCCCAACACTTTTTTCACAAAAAAGGAGAGATTGCTCTGCTTCTTTGTTTTCTGCTTCTGTGGCTCTGAAGTCAAACTCAGCCCCAACAGAGATCGTTTGACAGCAGGATCATGTGGCAACATCTGCAAACAACAAACTGGCAACTGCATTCACCCCTCAAAGTGCTCGAGATTTGTTATTTACAGCCTGTTCAACACCTCCAGGGTTCCAAGACTTGTTACCAGACAGGGGGAGAAGTGGACCTCCTAATCTTGCCAGACTCCAACTCCCAACAGCCAGTATGGCCAGTGATCAGGGATGATGGGAGTCTAGCAACATCTGCAGGGTCATAGATGTCCCCCATCCCTGCTGTAGTGGGTGGGCTAGCGAGACCTGGGTTCAAATCCTTATGTGGTCCTTGATCTCTTGTCTCAGTCAGATCAACCTTAACATGGCTGAGATACACATCCCAAGACCATGATTTTGCCCTTCAGATGCTGCTGCTCTGTAATACCTGGTCAAGATTCAAAAACATTGGGGGAGGGGGAGATGACTAGGAATGGGCAAGTCCAATTCCAAATCCCCACTCAGCCATGAGGCTTCCCATGTGACCTTGGACTAGCTCATTGCTCTCTCTCAGCCAAACCTACCTCACAGAGTTGGTGTGAGGATACAGTAAAACCAAAGGGGGGGTGGGGAGTCATCTATATCATTCTGGATTCATTGGCGGAAGGGCAGGGTGAAATAATTACAGTGGTACCTCGGGTTACATACGCTTCAGGTTACAGACTCCGTTAACCCAGAAATAGTACCTCGGGTTAAGAACTTTGCTTCAGGATGAGAACAGAAATCGTGCTCTGGCGGTGCGGCAGCAGCGGGAGGCCCCATTAGCTAAAGTGGTGCTTCAGGTTAAGAACAGTTTCAGGTTAAGTACGGACCTCCAGAACAAATTAAGTACTTAACCCGAGGTACCACTGTAATGATAATAGTTCCAAGCGGGTTCTTTTCTCACCTGCAACCTTGCGCCCTCCAGATGTTTTGGACTACAACTCCCATCACCAACAGCTGTGCAGGGTGGGCTGAAAGGAGTTGTAGTCCAGCATCCGGTGCACACTTCTGGGTAGCCCAAGTCAAGGTAGTCAAGTCTGTTTTTGCAGTTGCCCCATAGAAGCACCAAAATCCGTACTGGGCGCCCAACCTCACCTTTCACATCCTTAAAATGAAATGAAACTAAATGAAACGTGCAAGGCAACTTGTTTCTAAGATGTGCCAATGGAGATTCTTTAACAAACTTCAGGACTATCTAGCTACGTTTATAACATCTCCCTGTACGAGCAAGGTTTTTGGAACACATGAGCGCTGCCCATGAAAAGTGCTCACTGCCTGTCAATCATCACGAGGACTAGGAACTTAGCTTTTCACGCGTACTGTGCCACGCACAAGAGAACAAGGCTGTATAATTATTTCTGCTGCCCTTTGTGAAGAGCAGACCTGCGCATCTAAGCCGTGCCCCGCCAGGCTGAATATAGTCAGCCAATCGTGGATTCTGTTAAGTCTTCTGATTTTGCTCCCAGTAGAGGGAGCTTGGGGGTGGGGGTGTCATCAGCTAATGGCAGATGGGATACATTTGGAATGGTGGATCACAAGACACAGCAGGGCAGGAACTAAATGAGCTTTTCAAAAATAATAGTAATCATAATCATAATCATAATCCCAAATCCACTCTCCGCTCAAAGAACTACACCTGCATCACTTTCCAGGGAAAGAGAAGTATCAGCCTCCCCAAACAGCAGATGGCTGCTGAGCTCCTCTACAGCTGGGTCTGAGGGCTTTGGCGATTCCCAAGAGACACCCCCCCCCGAATTTTTGCCTACCCTGACTGATATAGGCCACATTGAAACCATACTGTGATACCACTTTAAACAGTCATGGCTTCCCGCAAAGAATTCTGGGAAGTGTAGTTTGTTGCGTGTGCTGAGGGGTTGTTAGGAGGCATGGAATGTAGAAACTGTAGAATCACAAAGGAGGAGTATGCACACATAGCCAACAGTTGCATGGAGGAGGTCAGAATGAGCTCAGGCTTGCAAGAGGGGTTAAAAATAATAATGCCATTGGGTGGCAGAGAGACTTTGCCTCTGTCTTCACACAAAAGGAAAGCAGTGCCCAACCTGGGGAATAACAGAATAAATGATGCAAGGAGGGAACTGATGCCAAAGAAAGGAAAATATGTATTAAGGGAACACCTAGCTACTTTAAATGAATTCAAATTTCCAGGGCCTGATGAGCTGCACCCGAGGGTACCAAGTTACTGGCAGATCTCAGAGCCTGTCTATAACCCTTGATAATTCTTGGAGAGCATGTGAGGTCCCTGTGGAACAGAAGCAGGCAAATGCTGTCCCCATCTTCAGAAAGAGGGGGAAAGAAGACCCAGGTAACTACCGATTGGGCAGCGTGACACTGATACCAGGAAAGGTTCTAGAAGAGATAATCAAACAGTCAGACTGTGAGCACTTAGAACAAGATGCTGTGATTACTAAAACTCAGCATGGGTTTCTCAAAAGCCAAGTCACACCAAGATGAACCTAATTTCTTTTTTTGATATCGAGTTACAAGGTTGGTAGATCGGGGGAATGCTGTGGACACAGTGTATCTTGATCTCAGTAAGGCTTTTGACAAAGTCCCCACATGATATTATTGCAGAGAAGCTGGTAAAATGTGGGTTGAACGAGGTAACTGTAAGGTAGATTTGCAGCTGGTTGACTGACCGAGCCCCAAGGGTACTCATTAATGATTTCTCACCATCCTGGGGAAAAGTGACAAGTGGGGTGCCGCAGGGTTCTGTCCTGGGCCTGTTGTTCATCATAGAGCCTTATATGTATTTTATTAATTTGGCCATAGAGGCACCTGCCAGGTTCTACCCAAATTTAGCAGAGCAACTCAGCAGCTAAATTCTGCTTTCTGAGGCTGGGCTGGCTATCTCAATGTGCAGTGTTCACATCAGACAATATGTACAAGGAGATACATAGAGCCCATTGATATTTATGACAAAGCACTTGAAGTGAGATTGAAAGGGCCTGTTACTAACGCCATCAGCTCTCAGGGAAGGCTCCAAAAAGAAAATTAAGCAGGCATTTAAGGCAATATCTGAGTGGTGTCAGGGCTTTACAGCATATCTCGAGCTTTAGAGTTGGCATAGCATAGCAGTGAAGAGACCAAGCTGTGAGCCGAGAAACTGTCAGTTCAACTGCAAAACTCACCCACTGGCCCTGAGCAATTCACTTGTAAGATCCTCATAAGATTCCTGAAGCTGATTCCAGCCAAACGGGGCCCATCTAGTCCTGTTTGCACAGTGGTCAGTCAGGTGCCTCAATGGGAGTCCCAAAAAGAGGGCATGAAGGCAAGCAGCAAATTCCTCACTTGGGTTTCCCAGCAGCGAGTATTCAGAGGCAAACCTCTCTCAAAGTCTTTGGCTACAATCTTTACTTCCAAAAAACCTGCCTTGGACCCCATATACACGCAGTATGTGACAGTGGGCACTTCTAGGCTGCCACCGTTTTTGGGTGCGATTCAATCACATTTAGCCTGCACAATCTTGACGAAAACATCAGACTTTTTATGATAAGGAAAGTGATATGGAAATTCACTGGAAAGGGTGGAACTGGGTTTGATGCCACACCATCTAACCTCCCTTCAAACAACAAACGTTCATTAAACAGCCAACATTGTCTAATCTCCCTGCAAGCAAATCAGGGGTAAGTGCTCAATAAACAGGTGGTGTGGAAGCATAACTCACTTCCCCAGCAAGCCAACCAGCCCCCACTCTGTGCCTGCAGTTCAGGAGGCTGATTAAGAGCTGGCCTTCACCGTTTGGCCAAGGAAGCTTCTTTGGACTAGCAATTCCGCATATATTTATTGTGATCTTTATTGCCTTGTTTCATTGCTTCATTTTATCGGCAAGGCACTTGGAAAACCTCCGGGCAATAAAAGCTCGGACAGGAGTTTAAAAAATAGAAAGGGCTTGGGGAAAGCTCTCTAATAAGGCCAGCTTCTGAATGCTCCTCAAAGTGACCCTGCACAGCTCAAACAAAAAAATATAACCGTAAGCAGAAACCTGAGCATCCCTCAGAATAATAGTGTAAAGATAAACCTCTTCCTCCTCTCTGTGTGGAACCAGGTGTGGTATATCCCTTGGTCAGCAATTGTGATTTGGGTAGGAGCAGGGTAGCAAGTTGTCTGGACATGCTGAATGCCCATCCCTGCTAAAATGGACGTCCGCCTAGGGGTGGATTTGGTCCAGGGGCTGCCAGCTGCTGGTTTCGATCATAAACTGTTCAAAATCAAAGAGAGGCAGACTGCAAGACCATCAGGAATACAGAAACACACATTCTGCAGAAAGCAAAAGCCTCCCGGAGTTCTCTGCAATCGTTTTTTTTTGTGTGGAAGCGGATATGGATATGAAAAACCCTTTTGCCAAGAAGCAACACCAATGGTGCAATATATTACTATGATGACTTTAAATGGTGATTGAGCAATGCAGAAATACAAAGAGGGGGAATGGGAAAACACACAGGGAGATGCTGTTGAAGAGAGCACCACAAGGACAGGCCAAGGATAGGGATGGGGGAAAATTTGGTCCGATGAATGGTATAATGCAAACCTAGATATCAAAATGTATTTATCAGTACAAAGCATGCCAAAAATGCACTAAAAATAATGCACGTAATATACAAACGTGTCAGGGCACATATGACACATATTTGCAATAATGTGTATATTGGGTAAAATGGCATACAAAAATGCGAATATTAGGTGAAATGCACACTAACATGCTGATTAATTTTCATGAGGACTTAATGTAAACCATTGTGGAAAGGTGGAAAACTCAGCTTAAAACTGGAAAAATGAGAAACTGATAAATCGAAACATGCACATTTATTCATCCTTACCTACGTTTAAAGAGCAAGTAAGACTGACAGAAAGAGGACATCTAGGTAAACATGCAAAGGATGGTGCTGTTAGTGAACTACCCACCCCTTGCAAAAAAAAAAAAAAATGTTACAAAAGATAGATATCTATGGCGACAAAGACCAATCACTTCAGATGCATTTATAGCCTTCCTCATAACAGTTTCAGGCAGACAAGTTAACAAAACTAAAATGGAGGAAAATCTTGCTTGTTTTTCAAAAAATGATTTGTTGCAAAACAAGGAGACACAAATATATAACACAAGTTAATAGAAAACTGGAAATGAATCAAATTACATTAGAGTATATGAAGCTTTAGTCTCCCCATCATATTATACCAAATTGTATTTTTTTTGTAAATTAGTACTCTTTTGTTTTATTTTTCTTATTTTTAAATATATTTTAAGTATTTTAAAACAGAAAAGTGGAATGGCAGTGCAGCCCCATCCATGCCTACAACAAGCCCAAATTCTAAGGTCTTAATCCCAGAAAATAATGCACAGGATAAATGACATTTTTAGTAATAAATCAAGTGTGGTGATCGTGGGTTGCCTTTTTAAAAAAGAAACCGGCATCTATACATGGGGGTGGGACGCGGGTGGCGCTGTGGGTAAAACCTCAGTGCCTAGGGCTTGCCGATCGTATGGTCGGCAGTTCGAATCCCCGCAGTGGGGTGAGCTCCCATCGTTCGGTCCCAGCTCCTGCCCACCTAGCAGTTCGAAAGCACCCCTAAGCGCAAGTAGATAAATAGGTACTGCTTTATAGCGGGAAGGTAAACGGCGTTTCCGTGTACTGTGCTGGTGCCGGCTCGCCAGAGCAGCTTCGTCACGCTGGCCAAGTGACCCGGAAGTGTCTCCGGACAGCGCTGGCCCCCGGCCTCTTAAGTGAGATGGGCGCACAACCCTAGAGTCGGACACAACTGGCCCGTACGGGCAGGGGTACTTTTACCTTTTTATACAAGGGGGTGGGAGAAGGATGATAACTTAAGTACAGCAGGAGATTGAAACTGGCTACTTCCTCATATACCCACTATTGAGAGTACAGTAATCAAGTTGGCAAGTACAAAGGAGAAGGCCTTTCTGCTGTGGTTCCATGTGCCTAGAATGAATTACCAACCTCTCTCCGACTCAGGCCCTGTCCCTTCAGGTGGTTGGGAAAGTCCTAAAGACCCATTTGTTTTTCTCTGTTATTTCCAGAGATGTTTCGATTCTCCTGCTGCTGATTTTGGCAACTGGAATGTCCTGTATTTTAGTATTTTAGGACCGGATGTCGTTGTTCTATTCTTAGGGACATAGGAAGCTGCTTTATCCCAAGTCAGGTCACTGGCCCACCAAGCTCAGCATTGCCCACGGCGGCTGGAAACAGTTCTCCAGAATTTCAGGCAGGTCCCAGTCCTAAGTCGGAGATGCCACTGAGACCTTGAACCCAAGACCATTGGCATCCTAAGTAGGCCCTCCACCACTGTGCTCCAGTGGCCCTTCTAGCTGGCTTCTACAAGTGGATTGTTTGCTACAGTTTCTGTCTACATATTTATTAGAGTTTCTTATATCCAACCTTCCGGGGGGGAAATCATTCCAAGAGAGATTAGGAGAAACAATGAGGCACGTTTTTAAAAACCACAACAAACAACACCAACATATAACAAAGTAATCAGGATCCTTTCCACAGGGCAGATGGTGGCAGAATTACTATTAATTACATTAATTTGCTGCATTTTTAGTGTAAGCTTTCTTGAAAGGTCTGTGCCCTTATAAAGGCAGCCCCAAATGTACACACAGGTACTCAAAAAAATTCCCTTCTTTAAAAAACAACAGCATTCTAAGGTGCACATCCTTGCAAAACAAGAACTTAAAACTTGAAATGAGTCATTGGATGGGGAAGTCATAGCTCAGTAGTACAGAGTCCCTGCTTTGCATGTAGAAGGGCCTAGGTTCAGTCCTCAACATCTCCAGGTAGGGCTGGGAATGTTCTCAGTCTGAAACCCTAGAGTGCGGCTGCCGGTCACATTACCCAATACTGAGCTACATGGACCAATAGTCTGATTTACTGTATGGCAGCATCCTATCTTCTTATTTCAAGGCGGCTTGCCTGGTGCCTTCATTACATATCTTTAGCCACTACGTGAAAGCCTTTCTCTATAAACAGGCCTTTGGGTGATCAACATTCCATGAACTTTTTAAATGTGTTGGGGCAGGAGGTAATTGGTTTCTTTTTCTTTTATTATGTATTATGTGATCGCATTTTGTATTTATGTGGCGAAACCACCCTGTGATCTTCAGATTAAGGGCGGTATACAAATTTAATAAATTAATAAATAAGTCTCTTTATTCAGAACCAATGAGGACTAGAATCTTACTTTGCTTTTAGGGAAATGACTGTAACCCAGATGGTAGAGCATCTGCTTTTGCATGCAGTAGGTCCCAGGTTCAGTCTCCAATGGCTTCTCCAGGTAGGGCTGCGAGAGCCACTACCAGTCAGTGCAAACAACACTGAGCTAGATGGACCAGTGGCCAGACTTGCTGTACGCTCTTCCTATGTCCCTGTTTCAAATAAGCCCCTTAATTAAGAACCACGTGGACTGGGCTTGTGCTTTATTTTGAAGGGATATTTTGCCTGGTTCAGTACAAGGCAGTCTCATTTTGGAAGCAGCCGTGTTTCTCAAGACTGGCTGCTGGAAACCACAGGAGAGGAGAGTCCTCTTGTGCTCAGGTCTTGCTTGAGGGTTTCTCTTTGGGGCATCTGGTTGGCCACTGTAAGAACAGGATGTTGGATTAGATGGGCCACTGGCCTGATTCACCTGGCTCTTCTGATGTTCTTATGGGGAGGGCAAGACTATCAATTGCTGCTAGCCATGATGGCAATGCTCTGCCTCCACAGAGATAGCAATGCTTCTGAATACCCGGTTGCTGGAAACCACAGGAGGGGAGAGGGCTCTTGTGCTGGAATCCTGCTTGCAGGTATCCCACAGACACCTGGTTGGCCCCTGGGGGAAGAGGATGCTGCGCTAGATAGGCCCCCTTTGGCCTGATCCAGCCGGGCTCTCCTTGCCTTCTTATTCCTGTGGTTCTCCTGAGATAAATTGTAAATAAAGAGACGCACACCCCTTTCAAAAAAAGGAAGCTTTAGCCCAAATTTAGCTCCGCGCCCTCATTTAGTCAGGAGGAGAAATTAAAGGAGAGGCGTGTGGTTGGGGGTGGATGGCAGAATGAATGAATGAATGAATGAATGGAGGGGGAAAGACAGAATGAATGGGCTGCAGCTGTCAACGCGGGCCTAGAGGGGGCCAAGGCAGAGGAGGGGGACGGCGTCGGGAGGGGGACAAAATAGCCCGGCGAGAAAGAGCAGCGCGGAATCGGGGCGGTTGGCCGAGAAGGGAGGCGAAGAGCGGCGCGCGAGGATGCCGCGCATGCGCGCCCGGCCTCGCGCCGGACCCTATGCGGCGGCGGCGGCGGCGCCTTCCCCCCTGGCGGCTGAGGGAGCGCGAGGCGCCGAGAGAGACTCACCGAGGCGCAGGGGCTGGAGGTGGCGCTCGGGGTAGGCGAGCGCTGGACCGTCACCAGAGCCATCGGGGCGCGGCGGCGGGGCCTCCCCGGCCGGCCTGCCGGGAGCCTTTTCCCTCCTTTCCCTGTCACTCCATGGCCGGGCGGCGGAGAGGCTCGGAAGGGGAGAGGGGGGAGGGCGGGCGGCGGCTGAGGCGACCGCGGGGGGAGGGAGGGGGGAGGGAAGGAGGGCGCGTCGGCGGAGACCACAGCTGCTGCGGCGGCGGCGGCGGCGGCGGCGGCGGCGGCAGCTCCTCGCCCGCCAACGGTCTCTCGCCGACTGAGGCGCGGCGGGGCTGGGCCGGCCGGGCACAATGAAGCGCCAGCGCGCATGCGCCACCTGTCAAGCGGGGGACGCTCCGCCTCCTCCGGCGCTCCGCCCACACGCCGCCGCTCCGCCTCCCTCTGCAGAGCTTAACCCTCGCGCTCCCGGTGCTGCGAGAGTGTCTAGGTCAGTGCGGCTTTTGGGGAATGGCTCACACACACACCCCCCCCCCGGCTCCATAAACTCATCCCCAGTGTCCCACCACCCTATAAAAATGCATTGTGCCCCGCTACCCTGTTTTTTAAAATAGCATTATTTAGGGTACGGTTTGCATGACCCACTAAGGAAGGTAATAACGGCGCAATGGAATTCAAAGTAACAGTTAATTGCGGGTTTGTTCCAAAGTCCGATTTATAGGTCCTCGGAAAGAGTAACTTATAGGCGCGAGTGTGTGACACGGGGTAGTACAAAAATAAAGAGATGCTCCGATCTCATCTTGTAGCTAAAAGAAAAGAATATACGGCAAAGAATATTGCACGGAGAATTATTTTTGCGCATACTAAGGAAAATAAGAGTGAAGGAAATTTATAGCATAATATATTTATAAATAACATGCACAAAGCTTCACCTACATACCTACAAGAACTGATATATGAGAAAACCAATAGCTATTACCAGTAATTGGCTAGCTTGGGAAAACTCAGAATTGTAAATATGTGTCCAAAGGAAATAGCTTTGAAAGCAATGAGCAGTAAAACTTTAAATAAGAAGCAAGGAAGGTGTTTTGCTTTAGGCTTCGGTCTGGTCAATTGTAAGTAAATAAGCATTCAGAGGGACCTCCTTCTGCAACCCCCTGCCACCCCCTTGCCTCTTAGTGCCCCCCTAGGTGATCCCAGGGGGGCAGTACTAACCTCTTTGGGACCCACAGCTCTAGGTGCAAACAAGAGTTGGGTAGCCCTTTCAAGGTTGCTGGATTCCCAGCTCCCAACTTCAGTCCCAGCAGCCAGCCACTGACCAATGCTCCAAGGATGAGGATGGGAGGTGAAGCACAGACACCTTTGGAGGGCCAAAGATGTTCTCAGGGCCAGATAAAGAGATTTAGAGGCCCTAAGCACTGAAAAGGTTATGGTACTGTCATATGTAATTTGAAATAAAAGCCAACCTAAGCTGTAAAATAAAACTTCAGTTTTCAAAATGTCACAAACCTTACATATATGCTGAATATAGAAGTATGTCATACACAATGCATTGCAGAATTTATTTTCTTGCATGATCTGTGTTAATTGGATGCCCCCTCGTTGAGATGGGGATAAGTAATGAAAATAAACCAGAAAAATGGGGAAAGAGCGTGTCATGAGATGTTAAGAAATCTAACAAAGTTCTGATTTCCCTCAGTTTTCCCCCAGTGCTTTTTTAAAAAGATCTACAGTATATCAAATTTGTTCCAAAAACGTTCTCATTTTTTGGTGCCCCTGCCTTACTGGTACCCTAAGCAAGTGCAAGACTATAGCCCTCATGATTCTAACTAAATACATGGTTAAGCTAGGAAGCTGCCTAAAACTGAGTCCATTTAGCACAGAATTGTCTACACTGACTGGCAGCAGCTTCCCAGGGCTTCAGGTCTTTCCCAGCCCTATCTAGAGATTGAACCTGGGACCTTCTGCATGCAAAGCAGGTGTTCTACCACTGAGCTACGATTCTTCTCCCCTGCTTCATTTCTGCACATTAAGGCACAAGAGCAGTAAAAAGGTATCAATGTACTGGCATAGAAACCCAGCAAACTTCGAAAGGCATTCTCTATTTGGCCACTGAGCTCAGGCTTGAAGTCACAATCATATTACATATCTAGGGTATTCAGTTGAATAATATAAACAGAATGCTTGACTCCATGCTCTGATTAAATCTGTGACACCAAGTTACTTTCCCTGTGAAAAGTTGTCTGCAAAAGGGTTTTCCTTCTGCTGCTGGACTGCAAACAAAATACTCACCATTCAAGCCTGGCCAGTTACAGAATATACAGTACATTTCTTGGCCTTGCGTCCAGGGATTCCAATGATATTAAACACACAAAAATATGGAAAGCCATTAAAATGTCCAAGAAGAACAGCCAAAAGCAGCATGAGAATCAGCAAGTGTGCGCATTTTTCTGGAAAGGGAACACATAGGGGAAAAGTCAACGAAAAGCAGAGAGCAGGGTATGCACAAATGTTAAGAACTGCCAGTCAGTGTAGACAACGCTGAGCCAGACAGGCCAATGGTCTGACTCAGTCAGCTTCCTGTGTACCTATTTAAATCAGGCATTCATTCAAAGCCATGAGGACTGGAATATTTCTTTATTCTTAAGGGAAGGACCGTAGTTCAGCGACAGAAAACATCTTGCTTTGCATGCTGATGGCGCCAGGTTCAACCCTGGCATCTCCAGGTAGCGCTGGGAATATTCCCGCTGTCTGAAACCACATTCTAGTACTCCCATAGCATCCTTTGAAAAATAGCAGATGAAGGAGGCAGCCCCAAAGATTAGGGTGCTGAGGCCTCTCTGCTTAAAACATCATCAGTGGCCCAATCAGGAAAATGCTAGCACCCTGTTTTCACTAATAATAATAATAATAATTATTATTATTATTATTATTTATTATACCCCGCCCATCTGGCTGGGCTTCCCCAGCCACTCTGGGTGGCTTCCAAAAAAATATTAAAATACTGTAATACATCAAAGATTCAAGGCTTCCCTAAACAGGGCTGCCTTCAGATGCTGATGTACATTTAAAGTTCATTACTATATATATATACTATATATATATATATATACTATATATATATATATATATATATATATATATATATACATATATATACTGGGAATTGTGGTTTATCCCCCCCCCAACAGAGCTATAATTCCCAGCACCCTTAACAAACTACAGTTCTCAGGTTTCTTTGGGGAAATTCATGTGTGTTCAGTGTGCTTAAATGTATGATGTGGATGTGACCAAAGGAAAAATGCCTTGCATTCAGGGCCAGATGAGAAGCATCGCCTTGAGGGCAAAAGACAAACACACTCACACAGAGGACAATTGCTAGTCCTGAAGGAGAGCCATTTTGTTTGCTGATTTCCTACTGTTTAAGTCCCATCTGTCCAGCACAAACTTAGATGCTCAAAGCAAGGGGTGGGGGAAAGACGCTAAGCAGAAGAGCAGATCATTACCAGCAAAATATTCCATAACCAAGTTTTAATAGCTGGTTAGCCTGAGTCCAGTGGAACTACTAGTCCACTCATGCTGTCATGCACCTTCTGCTGGCTTTCAGACAGGAAATCACACGGATTAATTTTTAATGTATTCACATGTTCTACTTAATGTTTAAAATACGCTCATGTCTTAATTGTCTGGGCTCTGTGCGGACTCTGCTGTCTGCGCAGTCAACAAATGGTTGGGGGGGGGGAAGCAGAAGGGTTTCAGCCAATGTTATTTCCTGGGGCGGGGAGTTCCACAGCCTCCATGCTGATGACAGAGGTGGTCTCTTCTGTTCACCCTGCCAAAGATAGAACGTAAGAGCAAAGCCTCCCCTGACGACATGGCACATGGCATTTCACAGAGGAACACTGGGGAAAGGCCATCGGTCAATTGCAGAGCATCTTATTTGCACGCAGAAGGTCCCAGGTTCAATCCCTGACAGCATCTCCAGGCAGGACCAAGGAGGTCCCATCCCGGAAAACCTGGAGAGCTGCCGCAGGTCATTGTGGACCACAGTAAGCTGGACAGCACAATGGCTCAGCTTTATGTAAGAAGCCATGATGGTTCAGGTTTGGGACCATCTTAAACGTATAGATAATAATTGTGCCCTCAGAAAAGGATGGCTGAAATCAGACCATGCCTGCCCTGTCAGTTAATTACAGCACAAGCCTTAAGTGTGCCTACTCAGGAGTAAGCCCCACCGAATTCACGCTGCCCGGCTAGCTTTTAATGTGCACCTCTTACTTGTTTGCTGGGCCAAGGAGTTTTATCTCAGTCCCATCGACACAGTTCTAAAGGCTACCTTTTATATCAAAGAGCCCACGAGGGCGTTGTGACCAGGTGGCCCCAGGAACATGCCCTGCTCTCTTTATCGTTAGGAGTCCACCAAAAGCCTTTCCCAGAATTTGACCTGCAATAGACCCATTCTCTGCTTACAGCCTCAGGGGAAAAACAAGCCATCTAACGCCACTACCACCATCACCGCAGCTCCCTTGCTGCCCTCCAGGCTGTTTGAGGCACTTGCTGAAACCTGTGATCTCCTCTTCCCCCAGGAAGGGTCATGCCGCTGTCACTGCCTCCTCCCAGCGTAAGACTTGGCTGTTAACTCTGATCTCTCGTGTCTCTCTCTCTCTCATTTTATTCCTAACAACACAGTGATGTCATTGCAGCAAGGCTGAACACGAAGGCGCTCACCCTCCTCCAGCTGCCAGAAAAGGGAGATGACCCACCTCACTCTGTAGTTGGAAGCCCAGCAACCCCCTGGGGACTGTTGCTCGGCAACAGTCAAACACACACACAGAAGAGTAAGATTCTGTGAGAGTCCTCTGGATTCCCTGGTAAGTTTCTCGGTGGTTAAAATTAGACGGCTCTCTTCCTTGAATCTCCAGGCAACTCCAGCATAGCTTGGGAGGGGGGCATCTCCCTTTCTGGATGCTGGCTCTGAAAAGGTAAGGGAAGACATGCGATTTCTGCGCTGCTCTTTGGAAGGGTCGGGCTTTGGAGAGCTTAGAGAAGGAAAAAACGCCAGGATACTAGAGTACCACAAACCACCTTTTGTCACTGGCGCTGCCAGCGGTAGGGTTTACGCCTTGCATATTCACCTAGGAGTAGGAAAGATACCTTGGAGAGCTGCTGCCAGTCAGTGTAGACAATGCTAGCTAGCTAGACCAGCAGTCTGGGTTGCTGAAAGGCAGCTCTCTATGTTATTTACACCAGCCCATTATTCAGAGTCATAAGGGCTGGATGCTTGGGGGAAGGGCTCTGTGGCAGGACATCTGCTTTGTGTGCAGAAGGCTCCAGCTTCAAGCTCCAATGGCATCACCAGATAGGGCTGGAACGACTCCTGCCTGTGGCCCTGTTGAGCCGCTGCCTGTCGGTGTTTACCGGGGGAACCACTACTGGAATGGTGGCTTACGAAACAACTGCAGCTCAGTAGATAATACTGAAGTTGATGGGCTGGAGGTCTGGCTCTGTAGACAGCAGCTCCTTCTGTTCCCTTCTCTGTGATTTTAACATCCATCTTGTACCTGGTTCACATCGGGCTGAGAGAGAAGTGCTTATCCCAAGGGAGCAGAAGATGCTGTGGCGAGGGAGAGCAAAGATCGGAGAAGGGAATGGAGAAAGAGATCTGGTTGGCCACTGTGAGAACCGGACGCAGGACAATCCAGCAAGTCTCAGCTTATGTTTTCACAGTCATAGTACTGTAGAGCTGGAAGGGTTCCTGAGGTTCTCTGGTCCAACCCAATGCAATGCAGGAATATGCAGCTGTCCCAGACAGGGATCCAACCTGCAGCCTTGGCGTTATCAGCACCACACTCTAACCAACTGAGCTATCCAGTGCTGTCTGGTCCAAAGGCTATAAAACTAAGGGACGTTAAAGCTCACCTCACGTCATATGATGAGTGGGAAGGGGTGAAGATGACAGCCTATACAGGGGCCACATTACAACCCCTCGATAGCTCCCTTGTCTCTTGGCTTAAGGTGAGAAGGTGGGCACAGCTCTTCTCAACCATTCGATTTGTGGCCCCGGTGTCTACTCTCCCTTATTCATCCATGTTGGCAAGCAGGTATCCAGGTGTTCCGCACAAGAGGTGAGAGCAGAAGGCCGACAACAGGATCACAGAGAAAATGGGCCTTGTATTTTAAAAATCCAAAGTATGTGGTAGCAATTCTGCCTGCAACCAAATCTTAGGGCTGCAGAGCTCTTGTGATTTCATAGTCTCCGAAATGGCCCTCTGCTGGGCATCCAGGAAAAAAACCACAGAATGTGTTCTCAAGAGCGAAACTAGTGTGAAATTGGTGACCTTGATGGATCTTAAGGCCCATCTATAATGGGTGGCTGGAGGGGAATAGTTATATCCACAAGAATCATACCACACATATTCCTATTTAAATCAGCCCTTAGTTTTAAACCAAGAGGACTGGGTTCTTGCCTCTTTGTTGTTGTTTGTTGCTATTGTTGCTGTTGCTGCTGTTTACTTTTTATTGTATTTATTTACAACCAAAAAACAAGAACAACAATATCAACTAGGTACGATAAAGATATTGTTGAATAGATTATTGGGAAACCCTTCAGCTACAAGGGAAGGAAAGATATAACAAAAACAAAATAAAGGGGAAAGATAGGCTTGATATCATCAATTAGCAGTAGTTATATTTAATCTGAGAGTGTCCAGTAAATGTAAGTATTCCATAATGTTATCTGACTCGATTGAAATGGTAACGCATATTCATTGATATTAATATGAGTTAAAAATGGCCACCCTACGATGTAAAATTTGTTTTGTGTTTTGTTTTGCAAGGCCTGTAGCCACTTGGTTGTGATACGCTGGAGACATTCTGAAAGGGCTGCCCCAATATTTGGGGGGGGGGGAGAGAGCCATAGCTCAGGGTTATAGCCCCTGCTTTGCATGCAAAAGGCTCCCAGTGCCTCCAGGCAGGGCTGGTAAGGAGCCCTGGCTGAAACCCTGAAGAGCCGTTGCCGGTCAGGGTAGACAGTACTGAGGTAGATGGACCCAATGCTCTGACTCCATCTACGTTCCTTCTTTTTCTGATGTGCAGAGTGAAACATGGATATAGAACCAGAGAAGAGCGAGGCGGGTTCGGAGAGAAGCCCCGTCAGTGAGACACTTTTGGAAGAAGCAACAGGCAGCCCAAGCGGGGCGGTTCGGCCGTTGACTCCGCGGACAGATGCTCAGTGGAAGTCCATTTTCTATGAGACCCTGCAGCCGAGGGCTTTGGATCTGCAGCAGACGAGGGTGGAGAAGCTCCGCAACAGCAAGATGGTGCAAAAAAAGGCTGAGAAGAAAGAGCCTCCGGACAAGCTGTCTCGTGACTGGTTCAACGACGAGAGCATGACCCTGGAGACTCGGGCCTACCTGGTTGATAAGCTCCTCCCCACCTTGGTCCCTGGCGTGGAGAAGCTGCTCAGGGTTGCGGAGAAGAAGAAGGCCCTGGAAAGGAAGGAATCTGAACCCCTTACCTTTGACCCCATTACTTTCCTGGGAGAGTACCTGATGAGGCACAACCCAGCCTATGAGATTTCCGCCATGCCCAATCCCTACGTGCGTGGATTGAAAGCCGTCGCAGACGAGCTGAAAACCAAAGTGCCCGAGACCACGTTGCACAAGTGAGTGTCTCCAGCCTGCAACCTCCCTTCCACAAAGCCTGGTCAGCCATTGCGGATGAGGAACGGTCGAAGCGGGTGAAGGGAGGCGGGTAGGAAGAGTGCGACTTGCAACCCTCCGAGGTGTTTGTCAGCACAGCCACTCTGACTTCCACCAGCACATCATGGCGTGGAGGCAAAGGCTGAGGAGACATGTTCAGTACGGGGACTCGGGCAGAGACACAGAGGGCGGGTTGTTTTTATCTATACACACTCCAAGAGCCGACCTCTTAAGAGCATGGGAATGCAAGTGCGTCCTGCAACAAAATGTTGCAGTATATCCCCATTGCCTTAAGGAGTGCACCTCCTCCTCTGCAATCCCTGTAGAAGGGGCTCTGGCAGGCCATTCTACCACCCCCAATTTTCCTCCCCCCTTTTTTTTGTTTTCCAGCTGACCGGCAACATTCCAAGCCCCCTACTCAGTCTTTGTTTGGGGCTGGCTGGAGTATGGGGCATACTTCAGGAATCCCACCCAAGCATGCTGATAACTCCCTCTTCTTTCTTAGTGACCTCTTTCATGCCTAGTTCTGTTGGCACTCACCAGCTGTGATCACCATTAGAGGGAAGTGATCAGTCCAATGACTCAATTAGTCCGGTATCCTGCATCCCCACCCCCACCCCACCATTAGCTGTTGGCACCTGTCTGTCTCAAGAGGCAATGGAGTATGCCTTTGGGGGTGAACCGCTGGAGAATCACAGCGCCTGTTGTGGCTTCAGACTAGTGACTCGCAGCTGTTGCCTTCTGTGTTGTTTTTGCTGTGTTAGCAGCACCAAAGTGACCTCTCCAGGGCACAAGTGTGTATGGAGGTCCTGGGCTGCCCAGAGAACAAGATGTGGTCCAAAGGAAAGGAGAGCGAGACGCTTGGCACCAGCTTGGCTGCAGGAGTTGCTGGAAGGAGGCATACAGGGTGCCGTCCAACTGCCTTAGGGACTCCGCTCCTGAGTTGTGCAGTCACAAAGCATTAATTTACTTCAGGGGAGTGCTCAGCTGTAAGAAATTTCTGGGGTGGGTGGGAGTAAGGCACCCCGGTTCAAGTCCCGTTACCCCTGTGCCCTGCAGGCTGGAACAGATGAAGACTCTGGTCAAAGAAAAACGCAAGCAAAGGGAGCAGGTGGAAAAGATCAAGACTCACGTGAGAGACATGCGGAAGGAGGCTCTGTCCATGCAGTTCAAAGAGTGGACAATGGATCTCACAGGACAGATCCCTGTTCTGCTGGTAACGTTGCCCCCCCCCCCCCACACACACACAAAAAGAAAGCCAGGACGACTGGTTGGTTTGAAAGCCACTCTCCTTTTGCCATATTGCTGGCAGTGAACAGGCCTGGTCTGAAGATGGCTGCTGAGGCTCAGCCCCTCTCCCTCTGTTCCATGCCTACTTTTTTGTATGGACTCGCTGAGTCCTTGGTCAGCAACAATTTTTTAAAGAAGGGCTAAATTTCCAGTTCTGAAGGACCCGCAATAGGAAAAGCACTACTTAGGGCTCACCCACACTTCTGCTTGGCGTGAAATTTGATCGTATTGTATCCCAATTAATTCCCCCGGGCCTGAGAGCTTTTCTTGTTGTTTCGCACCTGTGCCCTGTAGAAATCCTATCTTACCCACTGAAGCTTGATTCAGGGAAATCTCTCCGGATTTTCCATGCATCAGGTAAGATCTGATTCAGTGGATAAGATCGGATTTTCGCAAGGCAGGGTCATCCCTAGGCTGACCACACATTCGAAGTAAGGAGTCAGACGGAACCAAAACTGCACAATGCCACACCTATCCCAGTTCCCATTTACCCCCAGGCCTGGCACCCTCAACTCATAGCCCATAGTCAAGAAGTCATCTCCAGACCGGTGCGTGATCCAACTTCTGACAATTCAGATAGCTCAGCTGGTAGACTCTTAATCTCTGGTTCGTGAGTTCGAGCCCCACACTGGGCAAAATATTCCTGCATTGCAGGGGACTGGACTAGATGGCCCTCATGATCCCTTCCAACTTGACAATTCTACGCTTCTATGCTTCCAGCTCTGAATGACTCGTAAGGCTGAGGGGTGCTCCTCCCAGCCCAACAGAGCCTGGATTGGGCCAAAAGGAGGCCTCTTTTTGACCAGCCCTTGAAATGGGTTCTTTCACTTGCAGATCCAAAGTGCCTTGAAGTCATTCATGGAGTCTGTCTCTTCAGAACTCAGTGACGATGGGACAGGTAATGCCACATCCACCTTCCCTCTGTTCCACAAGCTCTGATCCAAATAACTCCAGTCAAGGAGGGGTGTTCCTGATTGCTGGGAGGGGGGGCAAGGAATCGATGCACACAGAGCCCTCAGGAAAATTTGGGGTTCTCCATCAGCAAAGGCCCCTTCCAACTCTGTGTTTCTGCAGAACCTTCAAATGCATCACAAGTAGCCAAAGAGCTGCGATGCAAAGGCAGGTGCTTTCCCCTAGCAATCTCCCAACCCTGTTCGGCCTTACACCAGCCTTCCTCAACCTAGTGCCCTCCAGATGTTTGGGACCACAAATTCCATGATTCCCAGGCAGCATGACCAGTGGTCAGGGTTCAGGGGAGCTGTAGCCTGAAAGAACTGGGGGACACCAGGTTAGAAAAGGCTGAAGGGTTCTCTTCCAGCCCGGCTGAGATCCTGCACTGCAAGGAGCAAAGCTTAGAGGGGTTGGCCTTGCAGAAGGGAAAGTGGGCGACAAGTTGCGGGGTGAAGGCCAGCTTCTGCAGGATCTGGGAGAGATCCCTCAGGCAGCAGCGACTGTATATAGTTCTGGTTCTCAGACGCAATCCGTGTGTTACGCAGGAGCTCTAACTTCCAGTGTTATTTTGCTCTTCGAAAAGTGGAGGTTTCCCTGGTGTCAAGGCTCAGGATGAGGAAGCCCCAACCCTTTCCCTCTATGCTGTGGCCCTGACCCACAACCACCACACAGCCACAGGCACATGGTATCTAGATTTTCCCCTTGGGCTAATAGCCACATCAGACAGAAGGGGATTAAGTCCTAGGATTCAGATAAGGGCAGTAGCTCAGTGGCAGGGCACCTGCTTGGCATGTAGAAGGTCCCGGGTTCAATTCCAGGTAGGGTTGGGAGGGACTCCTGCCTGAATCCCTGGAGTGCCCCTGCCTGTCGGTATAGATCAGGCATGGCCAAACTTGGCCCTCCAGATGTTTTGGGACTAGAGTCCCCACCATCCCTGACCACTGGGTCCTGTTAGCTAGGGATGATGGGAATTGTAGCCCCAAAACATCTGGAGGGCCAAGTTTGGCCATTCCTGGTATAGATAATACTGAGCTGGACGTCTGACTTGGTGTATAAGGCAGCTTCCTATGTGGGGGCAAAGTGTTCTGTTTCTCCACATCCTACAGATTCTGATCCAGATCATGCCCACAGCTGCTTTCTGAAAGTGAAAATTACATCAGGAGTCCCCGTCCCAGAACTCTCAATATAACATGTAGTTTGGCCTTCACAGCTGAGACATTGAAGCTGTCAAGGTGCTGCCAGGCAAGGAATGTCCAGAGTGAGGAATTAACTCTTTACTGTCAAATGTACACATACAAGTTAGGAAAAGGCAGATCCATCAGTCCTGTGTTTCTGAGCTACTTCTAGAGGTGCACCAGATGAGGCAGCTGTCACAACAGAGAGGCCCCAACCTCGGCTTATCCATCTTCCCCACCCGTGCTTCGCACAAGCAGGTGAAGACTATGCCTGTGTGTAACCTGCTTCTGCTCCTCCCTCTTCAGTCCTCTTCTGGTCCTGGGAGACAGTGAAGCAGGAGAGGTGTGGGCAGGAGGAGGAGGTGTGGAAGCCCTTGACTCTCCACCAGCCTGACCCATCTCTCCTTCCTCCTGCACCTGTTCCTCACTCTCCAATCCTTCACCTTCTCCTGCCTCCAACTCTCATTTCTTAGCTGTTCCAGGCTCACCCAGATCACTGATCCCTTCTGCCAAGTCAGTCTCACACCCCTCTTCTCCCGCTGCCCTCTCATCAGTATCCAGCCACCACTGCTCAGAGTCCAGCCAGTTTCCGGCAGAACCACAAACTAAGAGTCATAGCTGTTGCTCACTTACTACGACCAGCCATGTCTTTTTAGGAGAAGGCTGAAAGTGGGCAGGCGAGAGGCAAGACCAGGGCCACTGCCAGTCTGCCCGAGGCTGATGTGTAAAAATGGACTTGCGAGGCATGTAACCTGTGGGTCATATGTTGCCTGCCCTTTAGTGAGATGCTTGTTCTTCAGGTAACCAGCTGCTCTTTGCTTCCTGGAGCCATCCATTTAGCAGAGCCCAACGCACTGAGCGAGCATAAAGCTGTTCTTTATGGGGTCATGAAAATAATTTACTGCCCGTGAATGTCTTCAGGAGCCAGCAGTAAATGAAGTCCACTGGGTGTTCTCTGGTTAGTCTTCTCTGACCCTGTGGTGGAAGTCCCCCTGGTGGTAACATAACCTTTCTTTCTCTTTCTCTCTCTCTCTCTCTCTCTCTCTCTCTCTCTCTCTCCTGAAATCCCAGAGAAATGCTCTCTGGACTTGCCCCGTCCTTCACCCCATCT
This sequence comes from Podarcis erhardii, assembly GCF_964252035.2. Taxonomy (NCBI): domain Eukaryota; kingdom Metazoa; phylum Chordata; class Lepidosauria; order Squamata; family Lacertidae; genus Podarcis; species Podarcis erhardii. Next base: position 36,624,234 of record NC_138514.1, on the reverse strand, counting down.
TCTGCCCACCCTAAAACACAGCTTGAAGATCTGGCAACTAGGGATAGAGGAGAGATTTGTTTGGATCAGATTTTGATACAGGCCTACCTAATTTGTGCATTCCACAACAATACTCAAACAGCAAGAGAGCTATCCTTTGAAATTCACATTGCAACGAGTTTTGTGATGCAGTTCTCCAATCGAATAATGTGTATTGGGGGGGGTGTATAAAAAAACAATGTTAGTGAAAATATCATATAAAATGCATTTTATTAGAGGAAACTGCTCTAAGATGCTGACTAGTTTTCGTGAGGACTAAAAAAAAAGGTCACAAACTGATGCAAAAATGTGGAGAACTGAATTTAAGATTGAAAAAATGAGAAGCTGAGAGAAACTGAAAATGACAGATACATCCATCCTTATAGACAACCCAGCACTGTGAACATTTACTTGGAAGTCTCTGGGATAAATAGGGGTTATTCCAAAGTCAGAATTGCAACCTGACTGTACTATATATAGTAAACTTTGTTTTCCAAATACAGGTGCTGCAGTTGTTGCTGGGGTGGCACAGAACATAACCTGGTGCTGCTCTGTGTAAAGCAAGCTAAGAAATGTGTTGTTGTTTTTTCCTTCCAAGACTGCTTGCAGTGGTAGACCAGGTTACATATTAGACCAAGCCTGTTTTCTTACCAAAAGAACACAAATCCACCAGGGCAGGGTTATGCGAATTTCCCCCAGCTGCCACCTGTTTTCTAAACAGAAAAAAATGCCACTTCAATATTTTGTGGTTTTATAAATTGTAAACCGGCCTGTGATCTTTGGATGAAGGATGGTATAGAAAGCTAAACAAACAAATAATCTGAAAGCAGGATTTGGCATCATCCCACAGTACCAGTTGGCCAATGGAAGTCCCTTTTTCTGGCATATGTGCTGGGCAAACCAAGACAAGGTCAATGTCAATGTCACGTAGCGGAGAAAGTCACCCACCAACGTTGATGCAGTGATCCTTTGATGGGGAACCTCTGGCCTGGAAGCAGAATGTGGCCCTCCAGGCCTCTCAATGTGGCCCTTGGGACTGACTCCAGGCCACGCTTTCACTAGCCTCCTTAAGGGCTTTTGCCTGGCCAGAATGCCTTCTTTGATGTTGGAGAGATGGGTGTTTGTGTATGTGTGTGCAGAAACGTCTAACTTTTGTGTGGCCCACTGTAGAGTCCCAGCTGTTGCTCTGTCCACTTTTGCCTCTGGCTTGTCCACTTTGCAGCCCCTAGAAGGCTGCCCATGAGGAAATGCGCCCCTTGGGCAGAAGTAAGTTCCACTTGCCTGCTATAATTCATCTTCATCCAGGGGCGGGGTCCGTTTGTTTTAGAGGCAGGGCTATGCAAATGACTCTGAGGGGGAGGAGCCTCCCACAGTTCCAGGCAGGTGGCCTTCCTTTCACAGAGCTCCCACTTGGCCCCACGTTCCCCAATCCTGTGGTTCCAATCAAATATAGGGTATCGAAAGCCCCGGTGCTGGTGTAATTTTATAATACGTTGGTCTCCATGGGAAGAAACCCAGCCTGTGCAAATGAGCTGTGGCCCATTGACCCACAATGAACTGCACTAGTGTTAAAAGATGCAGATTGAACCCGTGGCAGGAAGAGCTCCCTTTGCCAGAGAGGCACAGGATGCTGCCCAGTTCTTCCACTGCTTAACACCTGCTCTCACATCTCCTTCACCTCCACAGGAATCTACGCCAGGCCTCTGGAATCCGCGGGGTCCCTGGCACTGAAGCTGAACGAAGAGCAGTTCACAGAGGTGAGGAGGAGCAACCAGTGGCGTAGCGTGGGGGGTGCAGGGGGGGCCGGCCGCACCGGGCGCAACATCTGGGGGTTAGGGTTAGGGGGCGCAAATCCACAGGTTAGGGGGCGCAAATTACTTGCCTTGCCCCGGGTGCTGACAACCCACGCTACGCCACTGGGAGCAACGTCCCTGAGCAGGGCTTTTTCCTCCTCCTGCTTCTCCCTCTGTGGATAATCAGGTGGAGATAGGAAGTGGGTTAAAGTACCGGTAGATATTCTTTTGAGCCGGGGCCTGGATGGGAGACAGATTAGGAAACATACACACACACACACACACACACACACACACACACCCACACACCCCTTGAGTTTCAAGGGTAACATAGGTGGTGGCTGGAAGAAAGATCCACTCTCCCTGCCACCTGCCAATTTTCCCTGCAAAGGACACCCAGGCAGCCCAACACCACCTTAGTGTTATGAAGCAAATCCAAGGCAGGGAGCCTGATACTCTTCCTTTAGCATATAACTGTGCTGCTAAGAAGCCGTTCATCCTGCAAGGGTGATCCTAGAAATTCAACCTCTCGTGTTTTTAGATTTCCCCATGTCCCAAAATCAGAAAACTGCCACCGCCACCCCCCCAATCCACTGCCTGCAAATGAGGCCACAATGCTAGGGGCCCCAAGATGGTCTGAAGTTGGCTATCTTGGAGCCCTTCTGGCTATTGTCCTTCTCACTTCCAGCCAAGTGAGGGAGGGGGCCTACCCATTTGCTCCCTAGCACAAAGCAACTTCTTTTTGTCTTAACAAATTTTTATATTTCTTCCATACCACATATAGTGATTTTCTTATTAAATGGTTCAGGAATCCTCTGTGTACCTTAACGTTTTCTACCATGAATACGCATGCCAACCAAATCTATTATCATAACCCTCCAAGTCTAAAATATCTGTATTTTGTAATGTTATCCATTCCCGGAGCCAGCAAAGATAAGACACCTCATAATATATCCTTAAATCTGGTAGGGAAAAGCTGCCTCTATCTTTAGAATCTATTAGTAATTTATGTTTTATTATTGGCTTCTTCCCCTGCTAGATAAATTTTGAAATACCTCTTTGCCATTCCTTGAAGGGCAAGTTCTTTTCTTATACTAATGAGTATGACCCATACTTAGGGGCCATTATGGCCCTTGCCTAGCAATTCAACGAAGGGATCCTTCATTAGATTTTAACCCTTGCTGGATCCAGGAATTAGGTATAGGCATCATACAGCCTAAGCCCTCCACAGCCTCACAGCAATATATATATATATATGTATATGAAAGCTCAGCCACTCAAAGGTGTACAGCTTTGTACACAGTTTGGCATGTAGCTCTCCACCTGTCAGATACTGAATTCTTGGGCCTGAGTTCACCTCCACCAACACACCAACACACATAGCAATCAGTTATACATTTCAGGGATCTCCTTTCCACCCCCAGCAGACTTCCAGCCCTCCCCATCCTGCCTCCTCCTCCATGCTCTGCAACAGCCACCAGGAAGAAACAAGGATTCCAAAGCAGAGGCTTCCTTCCAGGGCGAATCAGCAGGGGAAACGCTGAGAGACAAAGTCTAGCAATGTAGTGATAGTTCTGATGAATTCAGATTTTCCACTAGTGGCACTCGGGGGACCATCTTCTATGGGCACCCTCATTATCACACAATTAGCATTGTTCCTAGCGCATCTGTTATTGCTCTTGAAATTCTATTAGCTGATTCATGCAGGAGGCCTGGTATATCCCTAGGGCTCTACAGGTCTCTTGATGGCAATCAGTCTGGAGATATAGATATAGCTGTAAAAACTCTCTCTCTCTCTCTCTCTCTCTCTCTGTGTGTGTGTGTGTGTGTGTGTGTTTGCTTGCCAATCGTATTGTGGAGTCACACTGAAAGTACTATGAGTGCAAGACTGTGGACTAGAACCATGAGCAGCCTTAGCAGTGCCAGTTGGCATGCTTCCTTACTAAAACTGAGGATGGAGCATAAGGCAGCTGGAGGGAGACTCAGAGCAAGTGGCAACATGTCATTACTCACCTCCCTGCTTTTGAAAGCCATCCTTTTAAGCATTCAGCAGAGAAACTTTTTTTTTAAAAGTAATTTGTCAAATCTTGTTTTAAGCTCACAATGAGATATTTAACCTCAGAGTGACTGCAGCTAATTTGGAGAAGGATCAGCAACAACAGGCATGCAAAAAACCCCTTTTCTGTCACCACAATCCATCAGGCATCAGTCTCTGCAGTTCACATTTGAATTCTGGATTCCTTCCTGTTCAACCGTAGGCTAGAGCCTTGGTGGGCAGTGGCATAGCGTGGGGGGTGCAGGGGGGGCTGGCCGCACCGGGCGCAACATCTGGGGGTTAGGGTTAGGGGGCGCCAATCCACGGATTAAAGGTAAAGGTAAAGGTAAAGGTACCCCTGCCCGTACGGGCCAGTCTTGACAGACTCTGGGGTTGGTGCGCCCATCTCACTTAAGAGGCCGGGGGCCAGCGCTGTCCGGAGACACTTCCGGGTCACGTGGCCAGCGTGACAAAGCTGCATCTGGCGAGCCAGCGCAGCACACGGAAACGCCGTTTACCTTCCCGCAAGTAAGCGGTCCCTATTTATCTACTTGCACCCGGGGGATGCTTTCGAACTGCTAAGTTGGCAGGCGCTGGGACCGAGCAGCGGGAGCGCACCCCACTGCGGGGATTCGAACCGCCGACCTTTCGATCGGCAAGCCCTAGGCGCTGAGGCTTTAACCCACAGCGCCACCCGCGTCCCCCTATCCACGGGTTAGGGGGCGCAAATTACTTGCCTTGCCCCGGGTGCTGACAACCCACGCTATGCCACTGTTGGTGGGGAACCTTTTTCAGCCTGAGAGCCACATTGCCTTATAAGCAATCTCCTGGGGGCCACATGCCAGAGGCCAAAAGTGGATGGGCAACACAGAAGCAACTTTCTACTGTAGGCTACATACATTCCAGCCACACACAAATACAGAGGTTTGTGCACACACGCCTCTCCTCTTCTGTTCAGGCAAGCAAGCAAGGAAGATGCCTCATCACAGCTCAAGGCGCTTGAGGAAGGTGCTGAGAGGGGGTGATGGGTGTGGCCTGAAGAAAGGGGTATGGCCCCTGAAGGAGGCGTGGCCTGGGGGAAGTCCCAAAGGCCAGGAAAGGAGGTACAGTGGGCCCCTGAGCTGGAATGAGGTAAAGACCGAAGGCCACACTCCAGACACAGTCAGATGACTTTTCCAGAGAACAAAGCAAGCATTGGAGATAGATGGATCAAGGCTGATTCCACACGGTCAACTAACAATTCAGTTCAGAACAAAAACCTGGAACCAACTTTTCAACTGGCCCATCACAACACCTTAGCATTACCCCAAGACTGCACAATGCTGCTAACAATTCAGGCAAAAACCATGAAAGTCCCCAAGATGAATCTGGAATCAACCTAAATGAAAGAAACAACAAGGTCATAGTTTGTGATGCTGCGTGGCATCCAGTGCCAGTCGTACTCAGAGTAGGCCCATTGGTACATGATTACATCCGTGAGTCTAAGGAGAACTTAGTTACCCAAGCCTTCTTCCCCACATGTCATGCACGCACCGCCCCATCCAGCCACAACAGCAGCAGGCTTTAAAATACAAATAAAAATGCCATCATAATTCAGCCCAAAGACGGGAGATTGCGGTTCCTGCCGACAGCCTTTATTATTTACACTGTGCAGACCACATTTCTTGAACGGCCTTCTTATTTTTTTACCCATTAAAATCTCACGGGGCAATAAATCTGAAGTGTTAAAAGTGTCTCTGAGACCTCAGCTTCAAATAAATCACGGCTCAATAGTCTTCTTCCCAAAGTCAGGAGGATTGAGGCAAATGAAGGTGGTCTCCAGAATTTCATCCTTTCCTCTTCTTTTCCTTCCTTCCTTTTTCTTTTCTTCTTGTTGATCTTCTTTCTTTGGTAAAAATAATAATGATGATGATTCCAATCAACTCTGGAACCACTTGCTGCCAGATTTCTTTTTGGAAGAGGATGCTACCTCGGGGATCATCTATAAATTTGTTTTACAGTATTTCATTTCTCTGCCCTGCTGTGAGGCTGATGTTCTCCATTTCAGTGCTGGCTGCAGCGAAGGGGGAACCCCCCCCCCATGTTCTATGTGGCACAGAAATGCAGAATATGAAGGGAGGGGAAGGTTATGCTACTTTTGGCTTTCACGTCTTTAGAGAACGAGTGAGTTGTATGATTGTAATGATCACATTAAGAGAATCTGTGTGTTGTAGTGGTTAAAGAGGAACTGGGAGACCAGAGTTTGAATCCATCACAAGGCCTGTCAGTCCTCTCAGACTAACCTACCTTGCTGTGGTGGTTAAATGAGGAAGAGGAGAACCATATATGCCATCTTGAGTTCTTTGGAGGAAAAAGCAGGACAGAAATGCAATAAATAAATGTATTTTTGTTATGTTTGTGAATTGCTAGTCACATAAAAATCTGATAAGTAACTATTGCGGTGGAAGAATGGCTCTGCAATGGATAGCTTCAATTTGCTATTCAAGCTACTCTTAAGCAGGGGGGGGGGGAGATCTGTTTTGTGCTTGTTGCAAGTTGTGGCCTCAATTCTGAGGAAGCAAAAACGCTTCCGAAGGCAAAAAAATAGGTGGCAGTTGTGTGGAAATCATTCCCAGTGCTTGCTTGTCATTTCTCCTAAATTGCAGATCCATTTCTTGCTGTAAAGTTCTGATGTTTTAGTGATGAGGTGTATTTATGCAGCATCATTGCTTAGCTGCTTTTGCAGGGACTCTGCCTTCTCCACTGTTTGGTTTCTACATTTACAAATGAGAGCTGTGGGGAGAAGTTTTTACCCCTGGAGCTCCACCTGGCTCTGTTTGGACGTCTGTGCCTTTCTGGACAAAGCTTCAGGAACAGCTGTTCTCTCTGAGCCCAGTCTACCTCACAGGGTGGTTGTGAGGATAAAACAGAGAGTGCTTTCAGCTATATAGATCACCCTGAGTTCCTTGGAGGAAGGATAGGATACAAATAGGAGGAAGGATGATCCAGATTCATCATAAGGGCGAGTGACCTCATCGTTAAGGTTCATATGAACAAGACAATGAGTGATGCTGAGTGATGGCAAAAGGGAATAAAATGTGTGTTTTCTCCCCTTCTTTCCCCCCTCGCCGCTCCAGTATCTCCATTCTTACATCAAGAATTTCAACAGCGACATGTTCCAGCAATTGCTGCAACACCTCCTACAGTGTGCCAACGATGCACGTAACATAATCAGACACGACATCTGGCGGCAGATGTTCCTCCAACTGTTCTTCAACTGCGACCATGGAAAGGTAGCTCCGCTGATTCTCGCCTGGGCAGCCCAGGACCTCCACACAAAGTGCTTGCACCCTGGAGAGGTCACTTGGGTGCTGCTAACTCAGAAGTTTCACTCCATTCTCTCTTGAGACAGATGAGAGACAGAAATGCATACCCTAACCCTAACCCTAAATGCAGAAATGCACTTTTGACTGATGCACATTTTGCAAAGCAATTTCCCCTAATACAATGCAATTGTGTATGTTATTTTCACTCATATTAATATTAATACAACATTTCTGTAATAGATGCATTTTTTGTATGCAGTGGAGAAGTGCATTGCAAAATTTGGATGCATGCGGATTATGAAGGCTGGTGGGGTTTCACTTCTCATATTGTTTTTAAAAAGTTGCTTTTATTATTATTTATTAAATTTGTATACCGCCCTTCATCCATAGATCTCAGCGCAGTGTGAATTTGAGTCGAGTTTCTCCCCAGACCCTAGCGGAGAGACTGCAGGATGTGTGCAAGATTACATCTCTGCCATCGTTATTCCTAGTTAGGACTTCCCAAGCACAGCTCTGAGTAGTAGCAGTTTCTGGTCTATTGGAAGAGATCAGTGGTGGGGAACTTGCGGCCCATGGGACCTAATCAGAGCCTGTGCTGTCCTGCAAGGCCCACCTTGCCCAGCATTCTTTGTGACTAGCAGGGCTCAGCTGGCAGTCCACAATCCATGGGTGGCTCATAGTTTCTCTCTCTTGCTCAACTTAAAAGGCAAGCAACTGACAGGATGGTGATGGTGGGTCAACTGGCCCCAGGGCCACTGGATGCTGAGCCCTCCATTAGGATAGTGACAGGCCTCTCAGGGAAACATGGAAGTTCAGGACAGGCATAAACTCAAGCTGTCAGGAAAGGGCTGTCAGGAAATTGAAAAGACCCCCTCCACCTTCTGCAAGGCCTGGCTCCAAAACCTTTGTGGTTGGCTTCTGGTGGGAAGGGGGGTAATAGCAGGGATGCGAAACATTTTCCCAGCCCTACCAACAAGCACCCACAATGCTAGCAGATATTTGAGAGCATCGCAAGCAGGCAAGTGGGCTTGGATCATTTCCAAAAACAGAGTGTAAATTTAATGCATTTCCTTAGGCTTTGACCTGGTTTCCTTCGCGGTGCTGTAATCAGTTCCTGCTGTACCTAGACCTCAAGGGAAAGCAGAAAATGCAAAGGAAATCCATAGAAAAGACCTCTGCGGTTGCTGAATTATCTATTTCTCCATTCTCTCGCCCAGCTGAGCATGCATGTTGTTCCCATTTCCTAATTTTCACTGGCTTGGGGGGGGGCAAGCCTCCCTTTCCCAGCACCGAGTGGGGTCCTCCACCTCGGTCTTGATTTTGGTCTACATGCATCCCTATTCCTGAGGCTCTAAACCTGGATCGTTTTGAGATGACACTGGGGAGCCAGCATTAAATGACTGGTCCAGACTGGTTTAGGACCATAGATGGCTATACCAAAACTTAGACCTAGGAGGTGGGGATGGGCCATAGCTGAGAAGGTCAAGCATCTCCCTTGCATGTCAAAGGTCCCAGGTAGGACTTGGTGAGAGCTTCAGCTAGTCACCGTGGACAGTCCTGAGCTGCGCAGACCAAAGGTCTGACTCAGTATAAGTCAGCTTCCTATATTCTCCAAAGTTAATTTATTGGAGTCTAGGTTTTGAGTGCAGAAGGTGCTGCTCTGTGGCCAGTTTCTTAGTCTTTTATTCTAGGGCTGGCCAGTCCAAAGGCTCCATGCTGCCTGCCAATCACAGAAGGCAATGCTGCCCACACTCTTTATTCCATGTTGTATCTAAAAAAGAACTCTGAGGCCTGAGGACATGCACACAGTCCTAGCTGGCTTCCTAGGCTACATCCCAGCAGTGGTGGACCTGGGGGGTCTCAAATTTCAGAGGCACTCTGTACAACGCCAAATTTTTCCACCCTTCCACCTCTCACTTTCCATTCTACATCATAGTTGTGGCGCCTACTGCAGCACCCAGTGCAACTGAACCAGAAGCACTCCTCTAAATCCGCCTCTGGTCTCAGCTTCCCAGTTCAAACCTTTGAGCCTCTGGCAAGCAAGTCAGTTGCCTTGAATCCCACTGACCCATTTGCCAGGATCACAATCTGCCAATCAAGTTTTCTCTAGGGATGGATGAAACAAACAAACAAACAGAAACTCTAAAATTCTTCCTGTCTTAAATTGAGTTCTCTCCATTTCCACATCAGTTTGTTGTTGTTGTTTTTTTGGTGTTGGTTTTTTCCCCCCCGAATTCTGCATTAAAATTTATTTGCATTTCACCCAACAGGTGCATTTTCGCCTATCGCTATGCATTTTGTACATTGTTCTCACTCTAACGTTTTCACATGAACGTTTTTCCTTTGGTGGGATTTCAAAGGATGCTTGCATTCCAGTTTGTGAAGCAGTTCAGGAAGTCTGAAGAAATTTCTACTCCCCACCCCAATCCCTTCTTCTGACACCCTACATGCCCTGTCCTCAATACAAGAGCCTCAGGTTACAGCCATAGCAGGCAGCTGGCTGGTTTTGATGGGAGTTGTAGTCCAAAGCGTTTGGAGGGCACCAGGTTGGCAAAGGCTGGACTAAAGCAAGGAAGACAGCTGCCTCTCATCAGTCCTGCCCCTTCCCCAGGTGCTGCTGCCACTTCTACTTGCCGTTCGTAAGGTGCTTGGCTACCATCCAGCCATCTTGGGCCTCTTGCCAGCTCTCAACGGCCAACTCCAACCATTTGTTCCCCTTCGTCAGTACAAGGGGAAAGCGACACAAAAGCAAATTGCTCGGCAGCTGCCAGCCTCACAGCCATCCAGCTCTCAGATTTTAACTTGCAGTTGTTTGCCAAAAAGAGCCAGGGTGGTGTAGTGGTTAGAGTGTCGGACTAGGAGCTGGGAGACTAGAGTTCAAATCTCCCCACTCAGCCATGAAGCTCACCTTGGGCCAGTCATGGCCTCTCAGCCTCACATACCTCAGAGGGTTGTTAATCAGAGGGATTAAATGTGGAGGAGAGCCATGTATGCCACCTTGAGCTCCTCAGAGAAAAGTGTGGGGAGAAAGAGAAAGAAAGAAAGAAAGAAAGAAAGAAAGAAAGAAAGAATCTGTTTCATTTTTGGTTTTTCAGATTTGCACCTGGTGAACCACCACGCTGTGCTATAATGGGAAAGAGACTGCAGAACTGGAACCGTGAAATAGCAACACGCATTAGCTCATTATAAAGCCGAAAAGCCACGTTCCTTTGGGGCTGCTTTCCTTTCCTTTAACCATGTGTTTCCCCTCCATTTTCTGCCCCTGTTTCCTCTAGAGTTTTCCTGCCTTTGTCATCTCTTTGCCCTCTCCCTGGGAGAGAAGGACTCCCTTGTGCTGCTCCTTGCCACAAGGCAGTGAGGCCTGCTGATTATTTTCCTGTCCCTCCAAGATAAGAGACAGGCTGCTTCCAGGGGGTGCCTGGAATCTGTTTAAGATAAGAACTACATGCCCAGCGCGTATTCAAAGCTTGAGCCACAGAGCGTGGAAGTACTGCCTTGGAGAGCAAAAAGTGGCTCAGATTCACAGCGCATTGGCTATCAACTGTTATCAGCCATGACTAAGGTCCTAAGTGGACTAGGACCAAAGTGTCTGAGTGACCTGTGGGCCAGTCACCATCTCTCTCAGCCTATCCCACCTCACAGGGTTGCTGTGAGGATAATGTGCAGAGGGGGAGAACTGCATATGCCACCATGCATATGCATATGCCACCATGAGCTCATCAGAAGAAAGGTGGAGCATAAATATCATAAGTGAATAAACCTCCATGCTCAGAAGCAGTCTATCTCAAGGCACTAGATGGGGGGGGGGGAGAAAGCTGGACCCTTCAGGACCTGTTTGTGAGCTCATTAGGAAACCAGATGCTCAATTCGATGGTTCTTTGGTCTGATCAAGGGTGAATTCTTACTGATACCACCATCGTAAATTGATACTAAAAATACCACTTCAGATCACAGCAACACAAAGAACTGTAAACTACTAGCAAGCCTGGGGGAGTCCAGGTTATGTGAGGGCTGCTGTATGCAGTGAGGGGAGGTATTTTAATTTAACCTTTTCCTCCCGTGCCACGGTCCTGACAAAAATTGCACTCTTCTGCATCTTCCACTGAATGGTGTTTTTTTGTTTTTGTGTTGTTGTTTTTAAACTGGTGTGAAGTAACACTCTTAAGATCAGGTCTAGTTTAGCCTTTATTTGTAGATTTCATCTTGCTTAGCATTTTCTGGAGATGCTGTAAGCCCCTTTGATTTGAGCAAACATTTAGTGACTTGAGATGTGTGAATTACTTTAGCAGCAGCAGCACTTAAAATAGGGTTTCAAATATATATTTCAAATGTTTTAAGTTGGGTGTTCTGTTTCCATAAGATTCTTACCTGCCCTTGAACCCCTGTGTAGTTCAGAGCTTGCGTTCCAACTTCAGTGATCTACTTTTCCACCACCCTCTCTGTAAAATGGAGGTTTTCCCCCCATTTGGGAACAACTCTGATTTCACAGGCCATCCAATTTGGTTTTTGTAGAACTGTACATGAACGACCTAGAACTCAGTAGGAACTGGCAAGGCTTCAAGGTATGTCTGTGCTCCTCTTTCCTAGGTGGGGCTCTTGGACAGACAGAGGATATTATCTTTACTGGAGGTCTTCTTCTACAACTGCTCCCCACAGCACAAGAAGGGATTCCTTGACCCCAAGAAGTGTAAGGCTGCTGTTAATTAAAGGGCAAAGACCTGGTTATAGAGGAAAGTTTTTGCCTGGTGTCTGAAGATATAAAATGATGGCACCAGACAAGCCTCCTTGGGGAGAGCATTCCACAAGCAGGGAGCTACCACAGAAAAGGCCCCTTCTTATATTTTCACCCTCCAGACCTCTCATGGAGGGGGCACACAAAGAAGGACCTCATATGACAATTGCAGGGTCTGGGTTGGTTCATCATATCTATGTTTTATACATATTTTAATGGTCCAGTATGTTTATGTTTATAAGTGAAAGTTGCTTGGAGACCTTGGTAACTAGCAATTATTATTATTAATAATAATCCTCCATTTCCGTACCCTGCTTCCAGTTTCAGGGTATATCAACAGCACCACCCTTTCTTATCCTAGGGCCAATTATAGAACTGGACGATATAGAGGTAGCTGAGTTTTGGGGGAATATGGAAGATGAGCAAATTTCGGAGAGGTCTAGCCTCAACATCCCATCGGGTGAACTTGGATTATCTGAGGAATCCATTGCCCTCAAGCTGCTCTTGAAAGACATCCTGTCGGACATGGAGATGACTGCACCTGAAGACAGTGAGGCCCCTGAGGGGTCTGCAGCTGCTGACCAAGAGAAAGCCGGGCTGGAGCAAGAGGCCAGCCACGCAGGAGAGGAGGGTGAAGTCGTTCTAGCAGCAGCCCTCCAGGATCAGGCAGAAATGCCAGCTGTGGAGCCAGGATCTGGCGAAGCAGCAGTTCAGGAGGAACAAGATCCAGCGGCCTCAGCAGCTGCAGAGTCAGCCGCCCAAGAAACTGTTGTACCCGCTGGCAAAGACGTGGTGCCTGTAACCACCCGGGTATCAGAACCAGTGCTACCTGTGGAAACCCTGGAGGCTGACAGGAATCCACAGCCCAGAAGTTCTGCTCCTGCTTCCCTCTTTAACATGCAATCTGGGCTACAGCAGACACGGAACGAAGAACTGGGCCCTGGCCAAGAGGCTGGCTTAGAGGGTCAAGGTGCTGCTGCAGAGCAAAGCAGTGCAGAAACAGCGGCAGCTCAGGGGGAGCTGGGAAAGCAGCCAGAGCCAGGCAGCCGGGGGCAGCTGCACAGGAGCAGCGAAGGTGTGCCAGGTCCAAGCAAACGGCCAGGACAGAAGCTTTCAGGTACAGTGTGTTCTGCTGTGAAGCAGTGTTGGGTTTATGTGCTGGTCTCCCATGGGTTGATGAACGCCTTGCACTTCAGTAGCAATTACACCAAGGGCTGCAGAGCATGAGGGCATCAGAAATGACAGGCAGTCTCATTCAGTCCAACCCAGGAACGCGCTTTACAGCAGGTCAGACTGCTTGCGTTTAGCAGGGATGGGAGAACTGAACCACGAGCCTGGGTCAAGCAATATGCTGAGCCAAACCTTATCAGAGAAGACCATACTGGGAAGTCTGCTTATACCATATCTACTGTATGGAGCTCAAACATCTGTGCACTGCACACCCACAGGCAAAGGCTTTGTTGTGCTCCTGCTGCTGGCTAATAAATGGATACATTCTGGGTTGTTTTGGGATCAGCTGAGGTTGCTTCAGATGCCAAGAACATTTGAGGTGACGGTTTCTGATAATGACCACCTTTCGTGAGCTTCTGCATTTGTATGGAAACAGGCTGAGGAGGCAAGAGGGACACTTAGGGCTCATCCACACTGACCTCTGCTCTGCTTTCTAGTCACAGGTCTGGGCTTTCTAGGTCCACGTCTGAGCATATATATATTTTTGTCCCAGAGCTTTCCCTGTGAAAACATGTGTTTTACCACTGAAATGGAGGAAACCTGATTGCCATTTGCTGCGATTTGTGGGCAAAGTGCCAGGACACACACAAACGAAAAACTCCACTGCGACCCAGACCTGTGCCCAGCAATGTGGCACAAAAGGAAGTGTGGATGAGTCCTTAAAGAAACAAAACACTACTCGGTCCCTTACCTCCCCACAACCACCACTCAGATCAGAGCTTCATTTTGGCCTGTTCTCAGAGCTGGTTTATGCATGCTTAACTCAAGGCGTGGCTCATCAATTGGATTTGTTCAACCAGAATGTTTTGTTCAACAAGAGTGCCCACAGGTAGTTAATGAAAACAGCTTTTTAAAAAAATAAATAACATTTTCTCAAGTCTTTGAGTCACAACAATTCAAGACTTCTCTGATTTAGATCTCCAAGCTACATGGTCCAGATCACCACTTATTAGAAAAGGCAGACATTCGCATGATCCCAAGGGCCAAAAGCCCAAGTAAAAAGGAATGTTTTTGTCTGACACCTAAGAATAGGTAACTGCAGTGTTGCGTGAGCCTCCCTGGGGAGAGCGTTCTACAATCAGGAGCCACCACAGAGAAGTGCCTCAGCTGATTACTGCAGGGTCTGGCTTGGTTCATGTGGGGAGAGGGTGGTTTTGGAGCTATTTGGGATCCTGAGCCCCATAAAGCTTTATAGTTCAAAACCAGCACTTCAGTTTAAGCCCAGAAACTAACTGGTAGCCAGTGCAGTTATGCTGGAATTGGTATTGTGTGTTCAGAGTATCCTGCCCCATATAAATGCTTAAAACAAATGCATATATAAAAATTAAGCGTTTCATCACATGCCAGGGCAGATCACACCATCTTTAAGGCTCCTGTTTGCTCCAAAATATTATAAGCGAAAAAGAAACATGGAATCACTAGCTAGGGGCCAAGTATTGAATAATGATTAAACCAGCACCATGAAGGAGGCAGATTGCCGTCTCTGATAGCAGGGATCACTTTATGATCATTTCCTTCAACATTTCCAGTTCAGTGATCATGGCTCATGCTACTCAGTCAAGGAAGAGCCACTGCTGGGCTCACCTGAGGGCTTCTCCACCCTTTCTAGAGTGTTAACACTGCGGGCCATGATGGCCCTTCCCTGCTGCTCCTAAACAGGCCTGCCACGTCATCACAGAAGGCTTGCTACGCCATCCTGATGGGGCTCACCAAGCCTCAGGGTAAACAAGGCAGGCTGCACTGGATCCGGGTAGGGGGCAAAGGTGTGGAGAGTCCCAGGACATGAGGAAAGCTGGAGCTGGGAGCTCAGAGATGCTTATACTTTCACATGGGAGGTGGAGACAGGAGGATACGAAAGGGACACGTTTGCTGCAAGCTGAACCAAACGCTCATTTTAAACGCTAAAGAGAGAAGTAATTAAGATGCTACAGATCTGGCTGCATCTTCTTAGCTCAGAAAGAAATCACGGCAGTGAGGTGCAAATGTAAGCCACAGTTTACATGAGCTTAACATCTGTCCAGAGCAATGCACAAAAGTGCCAGCATTGAAACACACACACACACATCCCTGCCGCAATTCAGAACTGTCCTGTAATCTCAAGTAGCTTTATCATGTGACTAGCTCTGGCTAGCTCCTGCTTTTGGGGCTTCATCTTGGTCTTCCATCCTTGCCTATTCACAAACATTGTTTTCTTCCTCTCTTAGTTTCAGATTTGCTCTCAATGCCCAGTGGGCTAGACAGCGAGACATGTGAAAAGGCACCTCAGAAGATATATGGAAAGATATGGTCAGGTGATTGCACCCATCAGCATTCTTCAACATCCTGTTTCTATAGTCTGCATGTAGCTGTCGAAGCTCGGCCTCTTTAGCAGCCTGTTTTGTGTTGCCTCCCCTTCCTGCAGGTGACCTTCAGACTGCTGACCTGTCCTTCGTGTACACCGACTATGGCAAGGAAATCCGGGAGGACTGGAACAACGAAAGCACCAGGTTTCCAGGTGTGATGTTTTATTAGAGCACCATAAAGTAATCTGGTTCAGGCTACACAGGAGTTCGTTCACAGGAATGCCCCTGTAGTCCATTTCTGTGACAAAAAGGACTTTGCTTGTGAGTAGGGATGGGTGGTGATTCAGTTCACATTTAAAGACAAAACTACCATGCTTGCACTTTCTGAAACAATGCACAAACCAAAACACAGCCAGCCTTAAGAATTCACACTTCTCCAAATTTTGCAGTGCTGTTCTCCAGCCAAGTAAGTTGTACAGAAATGCACATAACTAGTGGAAAGTGGTGAATTTCAGAATGGGAGCTGTGAGCAGCAAAAGCATTCATGATTATCTGTGCTCACGATGACATCCAGACTGTCATACGTGATCCTGCTTTCGATATGGTTTGAACTTGCAGAATTTCCAGGGTGGACATAATGCTTCATTCCCAATCAGTGCATGTCCCATAACTTCTTGCTGAGATCCTGTTCTGGTGATTTTTTTGCCTTGCTTTTTTGACACTGTGGCATGAGAGCGGCCCTCCAGATTTTGATGGTGCTGTAACATTGGGGATGCATCGCAGAACATCTAATAAAGCAGACTAATGTGCAGATGGTCCAGTATAAACCCACCACTAATACATTATTATTGGGCCAATGGCATACTGCTGCTTACACCTGGAAAAAACAACATTCTGTAGGGACCGTGGGTTCTTCTGCTTACTTATTTTCACTTGTTGAGCCCTGAAAACACCCACAGCTTCAAATCTGTATTGCACAGGATGTAACCTTCCCTCCTTGCTTCTAGACCTGCGCATGAATATGATAGAAATCCAGGCCCGTGGGCCCCCGTCTACCATAAGCAGCTTTGACAAGGAGTCCCTCAACCCGCCACAGTTTGTGCAGCTCATGGAGACATTTGTTGGCGAAGAAACGACACTGTCAAATGTGAAGAGGCTTGTGGAGTTTGTGAAGGAAGGTTACGTGCAAACCGAGAAAGAGAAGATCAGGCAGATGGAGAGAGTAAGCAGCAGCAGCATTTCCCAAAACATTTTCTCGGGTTATTGTTCAATGAAGCAGGACACAAATCACCTGTGTGGAGTCTGGCTAAAATCCATGCAGTGAAAAAGACAATGGTCCTCATTATATGCATCTGGGATGCTTCTCTGGGCCTGGGAAGGGTCTGTGGTTTTTTTGCAAGTACCCTTATGCAAACCCATAAGCCACTGGTGGGGATTGTGTAGCCCTCCAGATGTTGTTATAGGCCAACTCTCATCGACCCAAACTGGCAAGCTGAATGGCTAGGGAAGGTAGGAGTCAGGCATGTCCCAGGACATTTTGCCTCTTGAGGGAAAGCAGAAAATGATGCACACTCTCTGAAGCCACTTGCCAAAGCCACTCTCCCACCACCCCCTCCACCTGCCAAAGCTGGCCTCCATCACTACCACTGAAGGTGGCAGGGGAGAAAAAAGTAGGCCAGAGAGAAACAGGTTGTGGCAGCAGCAGCAGTGGGCAACAAGTGCAGGAGGTGGCGAGTGGCACAAAGCGTTTCTCGGGGACCCTGCCAACTGTCCCCTATCTGCCACCTGAGGCAACTGCCTCACCACACCTCACAACGGGGCTGACCCTGACTGGAACTGGAGTCCAGCTACAAATTCCCCATTCCTGCCACGAGCCACATATTGTCAGAGCTCAGCACACTCCAGTCCATCTCCAAGCTTTTTCAACCACCATGTTTCATGAGTTTGTTATTTATGCGTATGTGCTGAGCTTGTGCCCATGATCCACTGCAACTGGTGATGTGCGGTCCTTTTTCTTTGCCTTCTGTCTTTATCAGATCCACCAGAATTCTTTCTTGGTCCGGCAACAGCTCCTCTTGGCTGCGCTCTTTGAGAAATGGGATAATGAGTGCTCTGGGTTCTTGGACATGCAGGAAGTGGATGCTGTTCTGTCCACCTTTAAGGAAGGGATGGAGCAAGAGGCATTAAACAAAGGTAGAGAGAAAGGGGAGAAAGGCTTTCTGCTACCTTAGTTTGCTACTGAACCATCTCAGCTTGATTCAGCTGTAGCCTTCATCTTAGTTGCAGCAGCAACGGCAAAAAGCCTTGTGGCACCTTGAAGGCTTAGTAGGGAAGCATCTCCTTCACCCAAATGAACAGCCTTTAAGATCTGCTGAGGAGAGCATGCTTTCCACCCAGAAAATAAAAAGAGTGATACTGCTTCCAGACTGTCACTACTTCCCACACCAGATTCAGTCGCATAGGGGCAAATTCAGGTTGCATTAGAGTGGATCTGGAACATAGCACAATGAAGCTGCTTCAGAAAATAAAACAAAACCAGGCCTTTGCAGTTAGGAAAATGATGGGAAAAGGTACTGGAAAGTGTAGGATAAAAATTGCTTGACATTTTATCATATAACCTCCCCACAAAATTATCAGAACAAATCAATAAATACCGTATTTTTTGCTCTATAAGACTCACTTTTTCCCTCCTAAAAAGTAAGGGGAAATGTGTGTGCGTCTAATGGAGCGAATGCAGGCTGCGCAGCTATCCCAGAAGCCAGAACAGCAAGAGGGATTGCTGCTTTCACTGCGCAGCGATCCCTCTTGCTGTTCTGGCTTCTGAGATTCAGATTATTTTTTTCCTTGTTTTCCTCCTCCAAAAACTAGGTGCGTCTTGTGGTCTGGTGCGTCTTATAGAGCGAAAAATACGGTAGCATCTGCTGTGATCAGTTTTAAAAATTGTGTTCGTGGTGATTTAACATAGATCCTGTTTTTTATATACAGATTTTATAACTCTTGTTTTAGTGTGGTATTCAACTAAGTTTTACTCAGAATAGACCCACTGAAATTAATGAACAAGAGTAACCTGGGTCTATCAATGTCAAAAAGTTTATTGTGAGAAAAACTTAAATGGGATAATTAGATGTGAGCTAACAACTATGGCAAATCCTGAAGCTGAGAGATGTATTGCCTGCCATATGATATCAGTATTGACAGGGTCACTCAGCTGCCCTTTGCTCCAAGAGGCACAGAAACAGGATAGCTGCCCTGATCCAGCCCTTAATTCTCATTGCCCATAAAACTGACTGGGCCTTGAATATTTGAAGAAGACTTTATCTTGCTCAAATACTTTGTTTTCCTAAAAGTCCCCCATTCATCATCTTGCCCTTTAACCTCATTATACATATTGATCACAGTCATATGCCATTAACAACAGATTTCACATTTCTATTTTTCCCTGTATTGATTTCCTGTTCACTTGATATACCAAACACCTGGAAGCTTTTCTTTCCATTCCTGGGATCCCCACAATTTTTACTTGTGCACGAAATAAAAAATGGAAGCCCAACAATTTTCCAGAGAGAACTGCATAGGCCAAAAGAGAGAATAATAAAGTTTTTTCTATTTATTGTCTCTTTTTCTGCACTTCCTATTGAGAACTTTTCTTTGAAAAACAACAATTTGGAAAAACTGTACAAGAGCTCCCTCTTGTGTGCAAAAGTATATTAGCAGCAAGAAGTCATATGCGGATAAAGACAGCAAGCCACTACTAGGTCAGACCATTCAGTATTTCCTACTGACAAAGGCTTTTCAAGGTTCCAGGCAGAAAAAGGTCTTCCCCACCCTTACTTCTTAAGGTCCTTTAACTGGAAATGTGTGGACCAAACCCAGGACCTTCTGCATGAAAAGAGGGTGCTCGTATCACTGAATTATGGCTCCTTCCCAAAACATCGAGCGTGAGAAGTTAAGATTCACCCCCCACCCCTGTTTTCTATAAAGTTAAATTCAAGGCTCAAGTTGCTCCCAACAACCCGGTCAAAATAGGAGTATTAAAATCTGTAGCTATTTTTCAAAGCCTCAAAATAAGAAGTAAATGACCACACTGTGTGATCCAAGTTTGGGGGGAAGGAACAATGGCCACAAGATGTAGGTTGCCACTGTTGTAGTCACCATCCTGACCACATGGCTGAAGGGTGGCTTACACACTTTTCATAACGAACCAAAAAACCAAGGAGAGCAAGCACCTGCCTACTGTTAAAAACTATTGGATTCTTGACATCTGAAGGGAACTGGTGTGAAGAATGGACTAGGGGAAAGGTGGGCAGGTGGGATTGCTTGTGGTCCTGCCTGATCCTGCCATTGTTTTTCGCTACCTGCACAGCCAAGCTGCAGCTCCCCATACCCCAGTGGCATCCCAGCGGGATTGTAAAGTTATCCCAAAAAGACTTCCAAACCTACATGGAGCTGGTTGTCTCTGAGCTCACCGGCGACGAAGACGAACTGCTGGATAACATCGTGGAGTTTCTCATGATGGCCGTGGAGCGAACCCACACAGAGCGATTGCGAGGCAGCGCGCGAAGGAAGTGGCTGCTCAAGATGGAGCACGCAGCCATTACTAATGGCGGGTGCATCAAACCGGTGTATGATGTCCTATTCAAGGTTCTTTGTCGGGTGAGTGTTTCTGCCACAATCTTTCCCTACATGGAAAGGCCAATGTGTTTGGGGTTTTCCATTTCGGGGAAGATTAGCTGCATTGATGGAGGGCAGTTGAATCAAGGACCAAATGGTAGCAAAATTACACCTCTATGTTCCCGGTAGCTATCACTGGGCTTATATAACCAAATGATGGAGAGAAACAAAGAGATGCAGTCGACTTTTAGCAAAATACTGGCAGAGTGCTGGGCTAGGTAAACCTTGGTCTGAACCAGCAATGGCATTAGAATAGAATCATAGAATCATAGAATCATAGAGTTGGAAGAGGCCACAAGGGCCATCGAGTCCAACCCCCTGCCAAGCAGGAAACAACATCAGAGCACTCCTGACATATGGTTGTCAAGCCTCTGCTTAAAGACCTCCAAAGAAGGAGACTCCACCACACTCCTTGGCAGCAAATTCCACTGTCGAACAGCTCTTACTGTCAGGAAGTTCTTCCTAATGTTTAGGTGGAATCTTCTTTCTTGTAGTTTGGATCCATTGCTCTGTGTCCGCTTCTCTGGAGCAGCAGAAAACAACCTTTCTCCCTCCTCTATGTGACATCCTTTTATATATTTGAACATGGGTATCATATCACCCCTTAACCTCCTCTTCTCCAGGCTAAACATGCCCAGCTCCCTTAGCCGTTCCTCATAAGGCATCGTTTCCAGGCCTTTGACCATTTTGGTTGCCCTCCTCTGGACACGTTCCAGTTTGTCAGTGTCCTTCTTGAACTGTGGTGCCCAGAACTGGACACAGTACTCCAGGTGAGGTCTGACCAGAGCAGAATACAGTGGCACTATTACTTCCCTTGATCTAGATGCAATACTCCTATTGATGCAGCCCAGAATTGCATTGGCTTTTTTAGCTGCTGCGTCACACTGTTGGCTCATGTCAAGTTTGTGGCAAACTCAGGTACTGAGACAGATTCATGCTCCTGTGATTCCTCTTAGCAGTGAAGACACATTATTGTATTCAAACAACTGGAGTTCTGTGCCCAGTTATGGGGTCAGCTGTTCTAAGAAGGATGTAGACAAAACACAAACAGAGGAGGGCAATAAAGATGGACATTTGGACAGTAAGTTGTTGGAATGATAATAAGGAAAACTTCCCTTTAGTAAGTCTTGTGAAAAGAAGTCTGAAGGAAATGGACTATGTTTGGCCTGGAGAAAACTGAGGTAGATTATAATAGTGCTGTTGAAATACATGAAGAACTGTGTCACATAGAAAAGAGCAGATACATATTCCCTGTTGCCCCAGAGGGCAGGACTCAATATGATTGGCTTGTTACAAGAGGTTAGGTTTTGACTTTCTTAACAATTCTATTAAATTGTGGGATAGTCCCCAGTGTCATTCACCTGCTGACATGTTGTCAGAACCTCAACTTGCACATACAGGTTTTTAAGCACAGGTTGGATGGCCATCTGTCATGTATGATCCAGTTGAGATTCCTGTAGTGCAGGGGCTGAACTAGATAACCCCCAGGATCCCTTCCAACTCTGCAATTGTATGATGAATCCCACAAAAAGCAGTGGGACTTGCATGCCTATGAAATGGTTCCAAATGAATAAGCATGCAGACTTGGGGAGAAACAGAATGAGTTCCATGTAAATGAGGGCTAGCCAGGAGCATGGGGCATGTGTATGAAGATGACTGGCTGAGGCATCTGCCTTTCATCTGCAGGACACAGATGCCCATGGAGACACCAAGAAGATCAGTGCTTATATCGCCCTTCTGGAATATAACTTGGTTTCCCCAGAGCGAGGAGATGTTCTCCTACACTATGTAGCATGCACAGAGGATGATGCTCCATATGTCCTAAACCAATCACTTTTCATGGATATGGAAGGAGTCAGGTAAGAAAAACACCCACAAAGCTGTTTCCTTTTCTTGGGTGATCATTTGCTTCTGAAGTAAAATTAGGCTTAAGTGTGGGAAAGTGTGGGTGATTATATTTCTGTGTTTAGCATAGCATGCATTTTTGGTTCTGCATTTTAACATGTAGGATCTCTAATTGAAAGTTAGGAAACAATCACAAATTCTTTAAGAGACAAATAGCAGCACCTATTGTCAGAACAGAGGGTTGCATAACAGAAACAGCATTAACCCTCTGTAGGCAAGAGGAAAGTGTCTTATTGCGCTTTATACTGTGAGTATAGAAACATCACCTCTTGAGAACAGAAAAGATATCAGAGAGCAAAAAACCTCCTCCCTCCCAAGTCTCCCTCAAAAATCATAAATGATAAAGTGGAGCAAAATTATTTAATGCCAATTGTGAGTCATCCTTAAGGACAGGGGCTGGTTCACATTCAAAGGTTTGGAGTTTGGCCTGGAGAAAACTGAGGTAGATTATAATAGTGCTGTTGAAATTCTTGAAGAACTGCGTCACATAGAAAAGAGCAGATACATACCTACCTAGTTTGGAGTTTCCAAAGCAACACAAGACCTGAAATGCAGCCATGGTTTGAAACGTGCACTTCTCTGCATTTTGCAATGAAAGTATAAAACATGTATATATATACCTGTACTATAGTAAAGTGTGCATAAAAATGCATATATTAGTAAAAGTAACATACACCATGCACTATATTAGGGGAAATTGATTGCAAACTTGTACATATTAGGCAACATTGGATACAAACGTGTATACTAGGAGATGAGTTTTCATGAGGCCTTTTTTATATTAAAAAATTACAAACTGATGTGGAAGTGTGGAGAACTGAATTTAAGACTGGGGAAAAAATAGAAATGGAGAGAAACCAAAACTGACAAATCAACCTATCCCTTGTTCTCATGCAAAATACACAAGAAATCAACCTGGGGGTCAAGGTAGACGCGTTCAACCATGCTGGGTAAACTTCCCAGAAGAAGAATAACTACAAACAGAAACAAGACTCATTTTCATCTCGAGGTTAAGCAAGGGACTCAAGCAAGAGAAAGGAAGTGCCACAGCAGCAAAATGAAGGTGTAAATTCACTCTTCATTACATGGGAAATATGAAGGCAATGGATTTTGCACTCTCAGTGATGGGTTTCTTATGACCTCTTCTGAGGAGACCCATTTCCCCTAACAAATTGCTCTTTCCTGAGATGAGAATGTTGGGAGTGTTCCTGTCCATGCCTGCTGCTATGATGTTTTCTACCTAGGCACTTGACTCCTGAAAGCTTCTCCTCTTCCTCTTTTCTGTTCACTTTTTTCTCTTAGCTTTGCAGCAGCACTAGACGACAAGCCAATCCATGTCCCCAGAGTTCAGCTGCATGGAAACATCCACTTCTGGAACCAGGATCGCCCCGTGGAAGAGAGGAAGGGCTCCTTCTTGGTGCTGCCGCTTGAGGATATCCGAAGAAGAGTCTTTGGTATTCTTGGTCTGGACACTCTCCAGGACAAGAACGAGAAAACCATCTTTGTGCCCCACGAAATCCGTTTCTATCAGGTGAGGGCAGCAGGGAGGCTGCAAGGGGATTTAAAGGGACAGCCACAGCCACTGCGTGAGGGCCTGGCTGGATTCTGTGGACATTCTTCATTCCACTGGAGTATGTGATTGCAGTGGCGTTGCCTATAGGAGTCCTCTGCTTCAAAAGCCCCTTTGATATGCTTAGTTTGATAATGTTCCTGCTTGAAAATTTTACATTGTTTTCAAACAAATTGTAACATGTGTTCATCCTCTAGGGGATTGCAAACACGTTCAGCATAGCCTACCACCACATCCGCACCAAGGAAAGTATCATGCAGGTCATCATCACGGCTCTGGGATGGCTCTTCACCCGTGTGTCGCACCTTCAAACCATCACTACATACTTCATGGAGCCTGGCGAGGACAGGGTAATATGCTAGCAATTGCAAAGAGGACTGAGATAAAGTATGTGGAGCACTTAGGAAAAACACAAAAAGGGGGTGGGACTTTTCTATTCATATTTTTTCCCCAGTCTTTTTCTTTTAGGAACATAGGGAGCTGCTTCATCCTGATTCAGACCATTGGTCCATCTATCTCAGCATTAACTACACTGACTGGCAGCGGCTCTCCAGGGCTTGAGACATTCCCAGGTCTATGTGGAGATGCTGGAAATTATAACTGGGACCTTCTCCAGGGAAGCAGATGCTTCATAACTAAGTTACAGCCCTTCCTGAACCGTTTTTTAAACAAATGGTACAATCTCAACCTTACCCCTATACACCACCAGAGGGCTGTGGTGGGCTCTGGTGCCTCTAGCACAGCATTTCCCAACCTTGGGCCTCCAGCTGTTTTTGGACTACAACTCCCATAATCCTCAGCTACCAAGACCAGTGGTCAGGGATGATGGGAATTGTAGTTCAAAAACAGCTGGAGGCCCAAGGTTGGGAAACACTGCTCTAGCAATTACTTGACAGGCAGCCATTTAGCAGATAAAATCCACACCCACCCCAGGTCCTGTGGCATTGATCTTCACATTAGGAAAAAACTTCACCTGCTAAATTTCTGCCTATGCTGTATTAGGCATAGGAGGCCTTCCAAGTCTGTTCCACACCCTGTCTCTACATGTTTATCACCTCGGGTCTTCTCTTCAGCGTACAGAATATCCAAGGTGGTAGACTTCCCAAGAACAGAGACCAAGAAAACAAATCAGAAAGTAAACGTCATCTTGCCCATTCTGTGGCGTTTAAAAATGCAGGGTATGTCACTGTGGTGCCACACTGGATGTAGATTACACCATCAGCACCAGCTTCTTATCTCATGGGTGGAGTTGGGTTTAATACAGTGAACTGCAGACTGGGGTTGTTAATTGGTTATACTCCCATCTGTTGCTAGACTCCAAGGTTCCTGACAAGAGGAACTTCATCTTGACTACAGGTAGGTAGCCGTGTTGGTCTGCCATAGTCGAAACAAAATAAAAAAATTCCTTCCAGTAGCACCTTAGAGACCAACTAAGTGTGTTATTGGTATGAGCTTTCGTGTGCATGCAGACTTCTTCAGATATCATCTTGACTGTTGTTGCTCCTCTTTGCATTATGAAATGCAGCTTGGTGAAATATACTCAGAGTCGCAAAGTGATTTCATGCTCTTTATTCAGCTCATAGTGGTGAGGAGGAATGAATGAAAGTCCCCTCAAAGTACCGTATCTGCTTTATATACATTATTTACACAATGGGCTGCACATGATTGGCTAATTCCGGAATTCTACTCTAAGCCAATCAGGTTGTGGATTCACTTCAATCTGGAGCATGATTGGGTGGTTCCTGCCAACCAATCATACCGCTGCATTGTTCTAGGACCAATCAGACTGCTGCATTCTGAATCCTATTGTTCTAGGACCAATCAGACTGCTGCCTTTTCGATCCTATTGTTCTAGGACCAATCAGACTGCTGCAGTTTGGATCCTATTCAACTCAGTACATAACACTTGGAGTCATGCAATATACACTTCTCCTGAAAACTTTTAAATAAAAGTCTTGAAAAGAAGTACAAGAAACATCTCCATTGTGTCTGATGGTCCTACCAAAGGCTTTGTGCAAAAAAAAAACCAATGTAAAGTTGATGCAAAGGTCTTCTGTGGTTAGTCCTTAGGCTACCAGCAGGTGGAGCTGATGCATTACTTAACTCTTCTTCAAGGGACTGAAGATTAAATTCTTACTATGCAAGAGGCATCCTTTGATATCAAGATGGTATCACGCTTTTGGCAGCAACCTGGTGCCCTCTAGATATTCTAGACTACAACTTCTATCACGCCCAGCCTCCGGGGTTTGTAGTAGCCACATAACCCAAAGACAAGCTGAGCCCAAAAGAAGCCCTTCA
Organism: Podarcis erhardii; assembly: GCF_964252035.2. Taxonomy (NCBI): domain Eukaryota; kingdom Metazoa; phylum Chordata; class Lepidosauria; order Squamata; family Lacertidae; genus Podarcis; species Podarcis erhardii. The sequence goes on along the minus strand of NC_138514.1, from coordinate 36,598,395 downwards.
TTGACAGTATCCAAGGCTGGCATAAGGGCTCAGCATTTTGGAACACTTAGCAAATGCTCTCACAACTTAGCAGGTGGTGAGCCTTTGGCCATTCTCACTTAAGCAATGTGTGCTGTAGCATGTTAGACTAGAACCTGTGGCCCTGGCTTCCGTGAGAGGCAGTTTATTGTTCTTTCACCCCAGTTTCAGTGAAACATTTTCTTATGAACAAACTAAATCTGGTTCTGCTCTGTTCAAACACTAGCATTCAGTTAGCATTTAAACACAAACCTACCCAGACTGCACTTTTTGAAACAATGCAAAACCGAAAAGCAGCCATCATTTGAAATTCTCACTCCTCTTAATTTTGCAATGCAGCTTTCCAGCTAAGTGATGTGTACAAGAATGAATATGCAAACTGTACATAAAAATGTCTATATTAATGAAAATAGCATACACAAATGCATTATATTAGGGGGGAATGCTTTGCAAAAACGAGTACATTAAGCAAAATCGCATAGAAAATATGTGTATTAGGATAAATTTGTACTTACCATATTTTTCTGTGTATAGGATGCCCCCATGTTTAAGGTGCCCCCTATTTTTAGGACTCCAATTTAAGAAAATAGAGGGAAGATTTCCCCGTGTATAAGATGACCCACAGTTTTTCACATATTTTTTAAATTAAAAATCCTAGTCATATACATGGAGAAGTATGGTAAATACTGATGAATTTTCATAAACTCTTTTTTTTAATGCAAGCTGATGTGGAAATGTAGAGAACTGAAGATGGGGAAAATGAGAAACTGAGAGAAACCAAAATCGACAGATTCCCTTACCCCTATTTATATGTATGCAGAAAGCTCCAGGTTCCACCCCTGGCATTTCTGCTTGAGACCCTGGAGAGCTGCTGCCAATCAGAGTGCACAGTACTGGGCTAGGTGAGCAAACAGTCTGACCTGGCAAAGTTAGCTTCATATGATTCACTGGCCAATAATCTGTTTTGTCCCTCATAATTTTTTAGTCTTTCTCCCCTCCCAAAATATTTACACAACTATTCTTGAGGTGTTTCCCACCTGGCAAGCTCTTTGCACTTTCTCTTTTCAAGATGCATGACTATACCTTGCGTAAAGTAATGACTGCAGATCAGAATGAGCCGCTGGAGGTCCATCTCCCTCCAGGCCCTGTGGTCAGAAGAAGAGATAACATATTCAGGTGAGTTTTATTATCATCATTATTTTAAATGTATTGGTCCCTTTTTTTTGCCATGGCAGCTCAAAATGATTTACAATATAAAGGACCTAATTATATGTTACATTAATGATGTGATTAGCCACCATGTGGTGGGTTCTTAAAATGTTTCCAGCCACACAGAGGCACATGTATGATTGCCTCATGAATGCAGCACACATGGAAGTGTAAGCATTCCCTTCCCAGCCACTCTATTTTGCCTGCCTTGCTGTGAGGTGAGGTGCAGCCAGGATGTAAGAGAAGACAAGGTTCAGGCCAGACTCTGGGAAGCACAAAACTCTGAAGGAACAAGCTGAAACTGAGCCCTTTTGTATAGTAATAGCAGCAGGTGCAGCCTGATGGTTGGCACCACCAGAGCTGCAAAATGTAGCCTTTCCCCAGCAGTTTCCTACTGTGACGAAGAAGGGGAGGCTCAGGTCGTCTAGGGTCTTCCGCAGTGGAAACCTCTGAATCAGAAGATGGCAGTACCACATCCTTGATTTGTGCTTGGGAGGGGACACTGGCCCCACATATTCTTCTGGTAGCAGCAGCTCTGGGGCTGGCCCTGTACTCCCTTCCCTTTCAGCTCCAGAGTCCCCACCTCTAACTTCTGGTCCCTGATAATATTGGTGAAAAGCACAGTATACATTTTGTTTGGAGAATCTGGATTGTTGCCTGCTTATTGTTAACGGAAAAATCCGAGGGCTCCCTTGGACAAAAACAAAGACACCAATCAGGATAAGTTGGAGCAAAATAGCAGCCTGTAGGCTTGGCCTTTATTGAATACTGTCGCAACAGGACTCCCACCCACAACAAGATTAAGCAAAATGGAAGCCCAGAACATAAGAAGACCCAACTTTTATTAGTTACTAATCCCCCAAACTACACCCCTAAGACTACATCACAACTACATCACAAAAAGGAGGGGTTGAGGGAGGAGTTGTGGTGGTAACCTGAGTGTCCTGTCACCTGGCTGGTTCCTCCTTTCCCCCCTCCCCATGAGTACTTTCCAGGTGACAGGGGAGTTTGCAGTTTCCTGCCTCCAGAGGGAAGAGCTGATCATTGTCCAGTCCGTGCTGAATCCACTCCCATATGCAAGTTCTTTGTGATCTTGATGGTCTTCTGTCTAGGACCATCAGGATTGGCATAGCAACTGGGCAGGGCCTCCTGTGTATGTGCTGGTATGCTCAAGGGATTATGGCTGGCCTGTATCAAACCTTCCCCATTTTGTAGTCCTTCCTTCATGGAGTAAAATAAAAGTGGAACAGTGCAGATCCGATGTATGGTTGATTTTTTATGAATTTATAACAGAAGCATAGCATATGTAGTGTGTGAGAGTGTGTGTGTGTGTGTGAAGTTTGTACAAACTGAATGATTGGGGGGGGGGTTTCCTGCAACATCATAAACATACTGGTTGCAATCTGGGTGCCAAAGCATGCTTGAGGCCCTTGTTGTGGGTGTTGTCAGATGAAACTGTATGAACATGGGGCTCTGTCTCCATTTGATGACTGGTGAAATATACTCAGAGTCGCAAAGTGATTTCATGCTCTTTATTCAGCTCATAGTGGTGAGGAGGAATGAATGAATGTCCCCTCAAAGTATCTGCTTTATATACATTATTTACACAATGGGCTGCACATGATTGGCTAATTCCAGGATTCTACTGTAGGCCAATCAGGTTGTGGATTCACTTCTATCTGGAGCATGATTGGGTGGTTCCTGCTAACCAATCATACTGCTGCATTGTTCTAGGACCAATCAGACTGCTGCATTCTGAATCCTATTGTTCTAGGACCAATCAGACTGCTGCCTTTTGGAGCCTATTGTTCTAGGACCAATCAGACTGCTGCAGTTTGGATCCTATTCAACTCAGTACATAACACCCCTCCCCTCTAAGTTCCAGTCCTGCCCGGAAGGTCGCATTCATAGTCCTCAAGGTACGCCGGTGGCCTACGTGTGCGTTGCGGCCTGGGGTGTTCCCTGGTCCGGGGTTCAGGTTCTGGCTCGTGTTCCAAGGATGGGGCTGTTTGGTCTGGCGCAACCGGCTCGCTCAGTCGTGGTTCTGGTTCCGGTGTCCTTTCGGCCTCGCGGGTCCTCTCTGTATTTACTGATTCTGCCTCTCCTGCTTGCCCCTGCTGCTCTATGGGCCTCACTGCCCCACTGTTCCCTTGGGACTCCTCTGACCTGTCCTCCTCCTCCTGGTTTTCTCCCGGGAATCGTCGCCGTATCTGGTCGCAGTGGCGGCGCCAGCATTGCCCCCCATCTGTTAGCACCTCGTACGACACGGGGCCCGTGACCCTGGTGACTGTGGCAGGTACCCATGCAGGGCCTGCCCCAAAATTCTTTGCGTACACTGGGTCCTGGGCCTCGAAGGTCCGGGGGTTCCTGCCTTCCCCCACCACTACCTCATCCTGAGCTCTATCGGGGTGAAGGCGGTCCAATCTGATTGCAAGGCGCCGACCCATTAGTAGTTCAGCGGGGCTCCGGCCAGTCGTTGAGCTGGGGGTGCTGTGCTGTGCTAGAAGGAATGTGGCAAGGCGGTACTCCCAATCCCCTTGCGTCATGCGGCGAAGGGTGTCCTTGGTGGTCCGCACCATGCGTTCTGCTTGGCCATTGGTGGCAGGGTGGAATGGCGCCGAACGGATGTGGCGGATGGCGTTCTGCACTGTGAAGGTTTGAAATTCTCCTGATGTAAATGCAGTCCCGTTGTCTGAGACGAGAGTGTCAGGGAGCCCGTGGGTTGCAAACAGCCTGCGTAGTACCCGGATGGCTGCGGACGTAGAAGTGGACGGTACCAGTGCGACTTCCAGCCATTTGGTGTAGGAGTCCACCACTATGAAGAATGTTTTCCCCTGAAAGGGGCCAGCGAAGTCCACATGCAGGCGTGACCATGGTGCTCGGGCGGACTCCCAGGACTGGACTGGGGCCCTTGGGGGATCTGGGCGGGATTCCTGGCAGGCCTGGCAGTGTTTGACCCAGGCCTCTATCTCTCCGTCGATCCCCGGCCACCACACATAACTCCTGGCAAGGGCCTTCATTCTTACTACCCCTGGGTGTGTCTCGTGTAGGGCTGTGAGGACCCTTTTGCGGAGGGGCTGGGGAACAACGACCCTGCTTCCCCATAACAGGCACCCCTTGTGGGCTGACAGTTCATGTTTGCGGGTTGTGTAGCCGGCGAATTCTGGCCCGGGGCTGCGGCTGGGCCATCCCCTCCACACCCAGTCCAGGACCCGGGAGATGACCCTATCTTTCTTGGAATGGTGTGCAACTTCTTGTGCCTGAATGGGGCGGTCAGGAAGCAGCTCCAGGCTCATAACCTCTTGTGCAGGTGCTGGGTCGGGGCCTGTTTCCGGTAGTGGTAGCCTGCTGAGGGCGTCTGCATGGCCCATCGCCTTTCCAGGGCGGTGAATCAGTGCATACTGGTAGCTGGCAAGGAAAATTGACCACCTGAGGACGCGAGGAGACAGCACTTGGGCATCTGCTTTTCGGGGGCAAACAAGCCAAGCAACGGCTTGTGGTCAGTCACCACGGTGAAGGGCCGCCCGTACAAGAAATCATGGAATTTTTTTACTCCCTTCACGATTGCCAGACCCTCCTTGTCGATTTGCGAGTAGTTCCGCTCGGTTTCGTTGAGTGTCTGGGAAAAGTATGCTACCGGTACCTCTCTTCCATCCGGGAGTTGGTGTCCCAGGACAGCGCCGATGCCATAGGGCGAGGCGTCGCATGCTAGCACCACCGGCAGCCTCTCGTCGAAGTGTGCCAAGACCGAGTTTGAGACAAGCAAGTCCTTGACTGCCTGGAATGCGGCCTCCTGGCGCTGGCCCCACACCCAAGGGGCCCGCTTGTCCAGGAGTCTGTGTAGGGGCTCCGCTACCGCCGCCTTGTGGGGAAGGAAGGAATGGTAAAAGTTCAATAGTCCCAAGAAGGCCTGAAGTTCAGTCTTGTTCTTGGGCGCTGGGGCATCACAAATGGCCCGTACCTTGTCCCCAGTCGGGTGAACCCCTTCTGCATCCACCATAAATCCCAGAAAGTCCACTTGAGGCACTCCTAGTAGACATTTTTCCCGCTTCACCTTGAGACCCGCCATCTGGAAACGGTGCAGAACAGTGCGGAGGCGGTCCTCAAACTCCTCTGGTGTGGGCCCGGCAATCAACACATCATCAAAGAAGGGGGTGACACCAGGAATCCCTTTAAGGAGAGAGTCCATTAGATTCTGGAATATGCCTGGTGCCACGCTGACCCCGAATTGCAGCCGCTTTACCCTGAACGCTCCTCTGTGCGTCACAATCGTCTGTGCCTCTGCTGTGGCCTCATCTACTGGCAGCTGTTGATATGCTTGGGCCAAGTCCAGCTTGCCAAAAATTTTCGACCCAGCCAGGGTGGCAAGGACATGGCTGACCACTGGCACTGGGTATGCATGGGCCATGAGGGCCTTGTTTATGGTACATTTGTAGTCTGCGCAGATGCGGACCGAACCATTAGGCTTGACGGGTGTGACGATTGGGGTTTCCCAGGGGGCATTAGGCACCGGCTCCAGCACTCCTTGCTCCACGAGTCGGTCCAATTCCTCGTCTATACGGGGTTTCAGGGCGAATGGGACCCGGCGGGCCTTGAGCCTGACTGGTCGTACTGCGGGGTCAAGCTGTAGAGCAATGGGGGGGCCCGTATACTGTCCCAATTTCCCATCGAAAACCCCCGGAAACTCCTTGCATATGGCGTCCACGTCCACTTGTAAGCTCATGTGGTTCACCCCGGTGATGGCTAGTCCCAGTGGTCCAAACCATGCCAACCCCAGTAAGCTAATGTAGGGGCCCTTGACCACAAGCAAGTCCAGTTGCCGCGTCCGCCCTCGGTATTGCACCCTGAAGGTCCCCACCCCCATTGTGGGGACCTTACGTTTCTGGAAGTCCCGGAGGGTGAATGGGGCCGGCCTGAGTTTGGGACCCCCAGTAGGACACAGTTTCCTTAAGGTCCTTGCCGAGATTATGGATAGAGTTGAACCCGTGTCAAGCTCCATGCGGCATGGGGCCCCCTCTATCTGTACCTCTACATAAATTTTCTCTACGTTGGGGTGGGGCAACTGGTATACCTGGAAGTCTGTGAGCTCCGTCGAGTTGCCTTGGTGCGTTGGGCCCCGGGACCTGGGGCTCTTGGATTGGTCATCTGATGCCTGGCTTCGGGTGGGCCGAGCCCGACACACCCGGGCGATGTGTCCCAATTTTCTGCACTGCCTGCACTCTGCGTTGCGGAAACGGCAGGTCCTCCTCTCGTGACTTTCTCCACAGCTTGCGCAGTTCCCTCCTTCTCGTCGAGGCAGCTGTGGTATGTGGGCTGCTTGAGTGCGCTGCTGTACTCGGTGCACCTCCTCCCTGTCGGATCCCGAGTCGTTGGTGAGGTCTTCGTGGTGGACCCTCGGTTGGGACGGCTGGCTCAGCCGTGCCTCTTGCGTCGACCTCTCAGCAGCTTCCGTTGCCAGGGCCTCCTCCAGAGCGACCTGGAACGTTAGGTTCTTCTTAGCGTAGAGGCGTCGTTGCAGCTTCTCATCCTTCAGGCCACCGACGAGGCGGTCACGAAGCATGTTCTCCAGCTCTGAGAAGTTGCAGAACCGGGCAGCTTGGCGGAGAGAGGTCACAAACCCAGTTATGGTTTCCCCAGGGGCTTGCCGCTTTGCGTAGAAGGCATTTCGACGAGCCACCACTGAGGGCTGTGGCGAAAAGTGCCCCTTCAGCTGTTCCATTATTGTTTTGTATGGAACAGTAGCGACGTCTTCAGGCGCAAGGAGAGCCCGGGCGATTTCAAATGTCTCCTCTCCGCAGACGCTGAAGAATATTGCCCTCTTCTTGGCGTCTTCTTCATCGGTGACCCCTTTGGCTTCTAGGAGGAAGGTGAAACGGGAGGCGTACGCTTCCCAGTCTCCAGATGCTGGGTTGAATGGCGAGAAGCTGCTGTCAGTTGCCATTCTGAGTTCCTTGTGTCCCGGAGCTGAAGCCTGGATACACGGTGCGAGGCAGCGGTGCGGCAGGTGGCGGTGCTGCGGTGCTGTGTGTGGCAGTCAGCTCAGCGGGATCCCACCTTCGTCGCCAGTGAAATATACTCAGAGTCGCAAAGTGATTTCATGCTCTTTATTCAGCTCATAGTGGTGAGGAGGAATGAATGAATGTCCCCTCAAAGTATCTGCTTTATATACATTATTTACACAATGGGCTGCACATGATTGGCTAATTCCAGGATTCTACTGTAGGCCAATCAGGTTGTGGATTCACTTCTATCTGGAGCATGATTGGGTGGTTCCTGCTAACCAATCATACTGCTGCATTGTTCTAGGACCAATCAGACTGCTGTATTCTGAATCCTATTGTTCTAGGACCAATCAGACTGCTGCCTTTTGGAGCCTATTGTTCTAGGACCAATCAGACTGCTGCAGTTTGGATCCTATTCAACTCAGTACATAACAACTGGTTTGAGGGAAATTGTGCTTCTTTGTCCATGGCTCCCCCACTGGTTACCGCGCCAAAAATCAGCCCATTTCATGGCACTCGCTTCCGCATCCTGGGCTTAGTATTTGGGGTTGCTGTTGGGTTGCATGGACTTCAATAGTCTCCTTTGGAGTAATGAAGTTGTGGTTTGGCAGCTAAGAACACTTGCCTGGCTTTCTCGAGAGGCAACATACTCATCTTCCAAAGTAAACCACATTGTTACTTCAGTTCTTATCAAATACTCTTAGCCACAACTCCACAGGCTTATCTGTTCAATGCAGCTTTCCAAAGGGGTTGAACTTAGCCAAAGAGTTGTCTGCATGCCTTTGGAGTCCCCTGCTTTTTGTTAAATTCTACAAAGGAAATTGTTCTTATCTTGCAGCCTAGTGCAGCTGGCCAAGTCTCACTGCAGATTGTACCATGGTGGGAGACAGTGGCATAGCGTGGGGGGTGCAGGGGGGGGCCGCTCGCACTTGCAGTGCTAAAATCCACGGGTTAGGGGGCGCAAATTACTTGCCTTGCCCCGGATGCTGACAACCCACGCTACGCCACTGGTGGGAGAGGAAGTTACAGCGGGGACTCTAGGGCTATGTACACATCACCCACCATACAGCAATGTCACACCCCCCCACCCCCCCAATTTGGATTGAAGCTGGTTTGGTGAAAAACACATCAAAATGCAGTATTTCATTAAACATGTGACATGTCTCTCCCATATTGGTCTCTACAGCCACACTACACTCCTCCATTGTCTCCTGAGACAAACTGATGCCAACAATGTGTATTGTGGCTAACTTGGTGTGTGTATGCCACTTCCCGAAACAGCACATTGGATTCAGAGGAAACAGGAGTATGAACATATCCCAAGAGTGCTCATCTGCCATCCTTGCTAGATCACAAGGCAGAAAGTACCATACAACAAGCTTTGTATGCTCAATATTTACTTTAGGTTTGTGTCAAACAGCTTCTACAACAGCAGGTTGGCTGGAGCAAAGGATATCGTAGAGCTGGGAAATGTTCAGAAAACGGCAACCAAAATGATCAAGGGGGTTGGAGCAACTACCCTATGAGCAAAGATTGCAACATTTGAGACTTTTTAATTTAGAAAAAAGACGAGTGAAAGGGGGACATGATAAACGTGTATAAAATTATGCATGGTGGGAAGAAAGTTTTTGTCCCTCAAAGTCCTGGACCTTAGTCGGGTCACCCAATGAACCTGCTTGTTGGGGAAGTAACACAGGAGTGATTTTTATCCTTCTCATAATCCTAGAAACCACTGGGGGCATCAAATGAAGCTTAAGGTTCTAAGATTTAGGACAGACAAAATAAAGTATTTATTCACACTGTAGAATTTGCTTTGAGATGTAATGACTGTCACTAACTTTGATGGCTTAAAAGAAGATTAGACAAATTAATGGAGGATAAGGCTATCCTTGGCTACTAGCCACAGTGGCTATGTTCTGCCTCCAGTCTCAGAGGCAAGATACCAGCTTTCCTAAATCACAAGTGTGGACTGGGCTGTTACACTCGAGTTCAGTATCTGTTTGGTCACTGAGAGCAAAGGATGTTGGACTACGTGGGCCTTTGGCCTGATCCAGCAATGCTCTTCTTCTGTCCTCATGGCTTCATATAGCAATTGATGCAGGAGCAGACACAATGATGTAGAGTCTGTGATATTATCATTGGTCATCTCTTTTGTTTTAGAGATTACCTGTTCAAGTGCATAGACTGTTCAGTGGTGGTTACCACGTTTGTGTTTGAAGAACATCGTATCGCAGTTCCTCTGAGGAATCCGATGGGCCAGGCCATTGCAGTGTTTGACCTCAACCTTGGAAGCCGCCAAAAGCTACCAACCTGTGAGCACAGAGACCTGCAGAAGATGCTGAGGACAATACAGGCTGCCGTTTGTGAGATCCTGAAAGAGGATTCTGGAGAGAAAGATCCATTCTACGTCTTGGGTATTGTGCACCTTAGAGATAGCAGAAAAATTCTACTGGTGCTGGTGGTAGTCAACAAGATTCAAGATTGTCTCCAGAGCATATTCAAAGAAAATGGGAGCAGGGACAGGAAGTCGGACAGACTTGGCTATATTGCTGGATGAAACTGTGGGGTTAAGATTATTGGAATAAAACTTCCAGCACCACCAGTAACAAAATTTGCTTTAGTTAATTTCTAAAAAGAGAGGTAGGGCTACCAGAAAATTTCATCCTCTGAGACCTGGAAGTCCTATTTGCTAATTTCAGATGCATGGAGACAAGCTGTGGTTTCTTAATGGTGAGGAAAATGTACTATGCACATGCTTAGGACCCTATCTTTTTTTAAAAAAAAACTTTACAACATCTTAACCCAAAGATTCTGGAGCTGATAAATGGAATCAAGCCTTGAAACATGTTTTACAATCTCGAAGCAAGAGTGTGCAACTGTAGAGCTGTTTTAATTTTGCATCAGGGTACTGTATCCATTGTGAGCCAACAAGTTAAAAACGGCAAGTCTGTGGACAGTGCAAGTGTGTTCTTCTTATATATATTCCAAGCAGAATTTAAAGTAACATAAAATGATTCAAAGTTCCTAAGTACTCAGAGCATCTATGTAGCTTGGCAGTTTGCGCTGGAGATGCTTCACTTTTCCCCCCAGGGTATGGTCTGAAGTCATATAAGGCCACAATCTAAACAGATCTGTGCCTCTACACAGCTCAGTGGTATAGTGTCTGCTTTGCATGCAGAAAATCCCAGGTTTAATCCCCAACAGTATCTCCAAGGTAGGGCGAGAGAAACTTGGGACAGCTGTTGCCAGTAAGTGCAGAAAACACTGAGCTAAATTATACCAATGGTCCAACTTGGTATAAAGCAGCTCCCAGTGTTTCTATAGCCTTAAACGTGGGTGTAGCCAGGATTTTTGTTAGGAGGGGCAGGCCTTTTGTTGGGGGGGGGGGCAGAACCTCAGTTAGCTATGTATTTCTATTGATTTTTATTGATGGGGGGCAGCTACCCCTCCCTGCCCCCTTTACTTAAAGGCTAATTATTCAAATGTTGGCTTGTCATTCCAGAGGCAGAGTATGTGGGGGACTGGAGGCGTGGGGGAGTCCTCTTCTACCGATTCATGCTGCAGGAGTTACAGAATTGCATCTGGAATCTCGACCCTTTCTCTTCCTTCAGTGAAATAAGGTGCTTTGAGAAGCCACCCAGCCTAGTGCATACAATAGTTAAGTGTGCACTGCTGATTTTGTACCCCCAGTGGGCTGGTACGCAGGAGGTTGAGGACTGGAATTGTTGCATAGAGGTGAGAATCCTGAAAAAGCATGAAGCCCAGATTTCCCAGCCACTCTTCATGTTTTTCTCATAAACCTTCTAACATTTATGTTACTTGCACTACAGAAAATTGATGGAGAACTTATTGAAAACATTTGCTACTTTGACCCAACTGCTGCCTATGTGGAGGTTCGACCAGAGACTCTGTACAATTGCCTCCATGGTAAGTGTATTATATTTTACATAATTGTGGAACTGCCTGATGGGATTGACATAAGAACTCTGCTGGATGAAGTCAAAGGTCTATATAGTCCAACATCCGATTTCCCACCCTGGGCAAAAGGACACCTATAGGACATCTACAAACAGGACATGGGGATCATAGTTCTCTCCCACTGCTGTTCAGTATAGGGTTGCCTTATTTCAAAAAGTGAACATCAAAAGTTGTTGAGCTAAAAAAAAATTGTGATAATCAACACTGCCGACATGGGCTGCCGTACATCTGGATATTCCCGAACATTTCAGCATTTTCTGTCTGGATGCTGTTTACGAGGACAATACCAGCTATGTCCAGGAAATTCTGGACAAATGGCAAGCCTATGACAGTAGAGAGCACTGCCATCATGACTAGTTTCCAGTGGTAGTCTTATCTTCCATGAGTTTGAAAACTATCAAAGTTAATGGCTGTAGTGACCACATCTTGTAGCAGTTAATTCTGTAGGCTAGCTGTGCCTAGTTGGGACAACAGAGTAGCAAAAAAAACAGAAGGGAAACTCTGTGCAGGCTGCACAGAATAGAAAGGGAAACTTAAAACTTAATTCCTAGTTCACACAAAAGCCACTGTATACTGTATTCATGGCTCTCTGTATTCAAGGCTTGCTCTTCCTTGCTACAATTGAGATGGGTATATACACTGTATTTCCAAAGCACATTTGAAGCATATTTCCTCCCTCAAAGAATCTGAGCATCATAGTTTACCCCTCACGGGGTTCCCAGCAACCCTTAACAATCTACAGTGCCCATAATTCTTTGAGGGGATTGGATGTGCTTCAAATGTGCTTTAAAATTATGCTTTGGATTCAGATTTCATTCTACCTTTTGTTCATACAGCTAACTTTGTTCTGAACTTAAAATGTGACTGAAAACATTCACTATATTTTCGATTTAAGAACCAAAGCCATGCTTTTCTCCCAGTCTGGCTTTTCCACCTGCTGGTGGGCATACCGACTCAAGTCATGATGCAGCTGTAAATTAGGAGTGCCATAGCTTGCAAACTCTAACCACATTTAAGGAAAACTCATTTTGAGACTGCATCCCAACTATACAGACCTTAATGCATAATGCCGTTAGCAGCTGATTTAATGTGCAACCATAATCCATGTGAGAGCCCCAACCAACAACTCAACAATCCACCATAATGTCCATTCCTGGTAGTTGTTGATGAGAAACTCACTAAATGGGATCTAAATGTTCGTACACAAGGTTTTGTGCATGCGCCAGCAAGTCCCAGGAATCATTACTTCCCGCAAGGTCCTGAAGAGCAGAACTGGAAGGAGCGCATGAGGTCACAGTCAAAAGTGGAAATCAGTCAAGTGAAACATCATGGTCATAACGCTATGGGTACACCAATGATTAATTTTAGTGAGGATTTGCACAAAGGGATAGCACATGACACCAGACATATTTGCTGAATCTTGCAATGGTAGACCTGGAATATGTAAGCCAACTAGCATGTTGTGATTTTTTTTTTTATTTCAATTAGGTGCACACAGAAAAGCTGTGTGGAAGTTTCGCTCAGCTCCAATGGAGTATCTCTACAACTGGGTGAACACCTGCCTATCATTAATAGAGCTGGCAAAGAAACTTCAGCATCGTCAGAGCATGGCAACATCATCTACAGCTCTCATCACTCCCACCCTGTCTCGGTCGCTTAGGTCATCTCAGATTTCGGCAAACACAAACTACACTTTTGCCATTCCTTTAGTTTAAAATTGTTTTTTGATTAAAAAAAAAAAAGCATTTAGAGAATTTTTAAACACCCCCTTTTATTCATAGTTGGTGCTTGTCGAGTGTGTCCATGTGCTTTTAGATGTGAAATTACCGGTACACTTCTTTGTCAAGCTAGATAAGAGCCTTAAAAATGTTCAGAGGTAAATGTTCTGATGCAATAGGTGGAATAAAGTGACCTTCAGGGGCCAGGTGGATTGCTCCCAACTTCCATTTAATTCTGACAGCAGAGGGGGGGGATTAGAGGGAAGGGAAATTACAGCTTGTACCTCTTTCAAGTTTACACAATTCACCAATGATTAAAAAGAGCAGCAGGCAGAAGGAGAAAAGAGCTTCAAAATTAAATTGTGTATTTAGCAAAGCTCTTCTTTCTGAAGTGGCTTTTTAGAAGTCATTTTAAGCTTGACATGATGAAGGGACAGTTTGTGTTTCACTTGTTCCCAAGGGGAAGCACACCTACGCTCTCATTTTAAGGCAACTAAGAGCTTTTCCATTGGCTAGAGCCTGAGGTGACAACACTTTTCAGTGTTCTGATGCAAGATTCCATCTTTGCAATAATTTATCTTTCAGCAGAATCTTTTTTTAATAAAATTTGGGGAAATTAAAAGTTTTCTCTCCGTTCTTTAGCCGACAAAAAACAATGGCATATCTACCTAATATTCTGTAATTTGAGATTATAGGTTGCTTTTAACGTTGCCTGATAAATTGATTACAGTGTTATTACAATTTGTGATTCCTCTGATTATCTGATGCTTGAACAACAGCAAGTGAATATCTGCAGGGGGCCAGGGGGGTGACATTTCAAGCACTTTGCAATGATGTTCCTGGGAACAGTGTCCTTAGCAAAATATTGATACCAAAAGGTCTTTGTCAGCTCAGAATTCGTTCACCAGCAATTCTGCACTAATACAAATAGCTTTTTCTAATAAAAAAAGAGGGTTGGAGATGTTTGTATATGTCTACATGATGCATCTTTAAAGGTTAAGCGACAGATGAGGCTATGGACTACCTGAAAGGCACATCAATGTACATACAAATGAATTTGTATACCGGAATGGACAGTGTTGTGTTGGTCCTGGGTTCAGGTTCTTGTTTCTTTGTAAACCTCACTGTGAGGTCAAAAACTAGGCAGAGTATTAGGCATATTAGGCATGGAACCCATAAATCTTAAAATCAATTACTCATGTTTCAATAAATTTTCATAAGGTAAAAGCAGTATTTCTGAAGCAAGAAGCATATTATCTTTGTTGTCAGATGAAACAAAAGTTTGTTGGCAAAACTGAAAGCTTTCCACTCCTGTGGACATTTTGGTTCATCCTAATAAAGGTATTGCCCAACTGTAGATTTTAGAAATTTTGAAGTACATAATAATAATATCAAACATTTAAGCTTGCATTCTTTGCATCATTACAAGAATGGGTGTTCTAAATTAATAAACAACAATGCACACTTTATCTTGTATAGACTTTTTCCCCCCATGATAAACAGGGTTTTTAAATAATAATAATAATAATAATAATAATAATAATAATAATAATAAAGCACCCTTATTCTTGTGCACATTTCCTCATAGCAAGCATAGTTGTTTTAACACTACTAATAATACTAATAATGCCACCAGGCTTATGTTAGCAGTTAGGAAAATATCCTTTTGTAATGTTTAGTGGAATGTTTGAGCTAATTTTTGAATGGTTTTTATTGAATTGTTATATGGGTATTGATTTATTGTATTTCTATACTGCTTTCCATTCAAATGTTTCTCAAAGCGGCTTACAAACAGTAAAGAACAACAATATATTTGAACATCACAAGTACAGCATAATTCATAAAATATAATTAGAAAATTAGTAAAACAGTTACAATCTACAAAAACACTATTAGCAAACCAGCAACTAAAAAGAAGTGAAATATCACAATTACGACTTTTCTTCTAGATCAAAATGTGCCAATATTGCATACGCTTGAGTACCCCTAGGGGGGGAAAGCACTGCTATGAAGCAATATTAACAAAATAACTAAAAAAATAAGTTCATACAGACAGATACACTTCCCCCTGCCGCCCAATGACACATAATCTTTCACACTATTCAGTCCCTGAAAAAGCACATACACCAAACAGGGGAGTCCTGATCTAACAGAAATGTAAAATACTTTTAATTTACTAGTCACTGAGTTAAGCCCATGTCCCGTCCTTCTGACAAGTGATGTTCAGGGCAGGTGCCAAGAGTACAAGCAGATCCAAATGCAACTGTCTCCATGTCCTTGGGCTTGATGGCCTGGGTCTGCACTGAAGGGTATGTATGGCTTTTGCAAGCCGCTCCGATATCTTTTATGAATATCGGTATAAAAATGTTCTCATACATAACCTTGATCATAAATATTTTCCTCATGACATAAGGGCTGCTTTTCATAATGGTAACAATAGTAACAACAACAGGAACTCCCTTGTGGCAAAGCCCCCATTAAGGTCCTGTAGAGGGCTCATTCTTCTAAATCAAAAGATAATGTTTTCTAAAATGATGATGTTGGGGCAAAGCTGCCTGAGCACGTGCAGAGTGCCTTTGTTTTGTGTGTGTCCATGCCCCCATGTCCTCACTAAACTGAGGGGGCAGAATTTTAGGGAATTTTAAGCTTGGCATTATAAAAGACCTAGTAATATTCATACTAATACAGTATGTAAATCTGGGACTGCGGAAGCACCACTTTAGCTAATGGGGCCTCCTGATGCCGTCATGCCGCCGGAACACGATTTCTGTTCTCATCCTGAAGCAAAGTTCTTAACCCGAGGTACTATTTCTGGGTTAGCGGAGTCTGTAACCCGAAACGTATGTAACCCGAGGTACCACTGTATAGGGTGCCTACATTCTGCATGGAATGGTTGCATGGCAACATGTGCAAATGGCTTTAGATACCTATTAGGTCCATAAATTACCATATATATAGCATATATTCAACACAAAAAACAGCGACAATTTGTTGTTGACAAAGGTCAGCTGGACATATACAGGGCCCCATTCCCTTCAGTAGCTTAGGGCCTCATCAAACCTAAATCCGGCCCTGGGCTTCTGTCACAGTGTCCCTTTGCACAAGAAGCGGTTTAGTCCTGCTGGCCACATGGCCCAGAAATCTGTCTGTGGACAAACACCGGCCCCCTTGGCCTGAAAGCGAGATGAGCGCCACAAGCCCATAGTCACCTTTGACTGGACTCAATCGTCCAGGGGTCCTTTACCTTTTACCCGACAAATACAATATTAATGAAGAGAAGCAGAAGCGGTAGTAATAATTTTTTGTAGAAAGGTGGGGGAAATATTGATCAAGAGCACTGGCATAGCCGGGGGGCAGCTGCCCCCACTAGATCAAGTAAAACAAAAGAAATACTTAACTAACGGACCAATAATGTTGGTTTTACCCCCCTAATAAAAGTCCTGCCCCCCCACAAAAATCCTGACTAACCCCATGCCCAGATCTGTGACATTGCCCATGACCAAGAGACTCTGAAGCATGGCCAGATGTAGGTTTGATGAGGCCCAAAGCTACTGAAGGGAATGGGACCCTTTATATGTCCAGCTGTCCTCTGTCAACAACAAATGTCACTGTTTTTTGTGTTGGATATATGCTATATGGTAGTTTAAGGACCTAATAGGTATCTAAAGCCATTTGCACTTAAGAAATAGGAGCCTACACAACACAAAACACTGTTACTGTATGTAGGTTTTATTTCATTTTTTATCTTATGTTTTGGAAATGCACATCCAGTTTTTTCCTCTTTAATTTTTTTGGGGGGGCCCCAAGAAAGTGGGGCCCTCAGGGATCAAATGACTTTTGGAATATGAATTTGAGCCAGGAGGAGATTGGAGCTTCGGGGGCCTTTGGACTTGGAAGAATTGTGAAACAAGGTTTGGAACACTTTATGGGCCCTAGATTTAACTATGGAAATCTGGCAGACCTGTCAAGAAGAAATATAAGCATCGTTGGGTTGGAGCTCCCCCGAGATCTGTTTTTTAGCACCAAAGATCATGAAGATCGGCAGAAGGGAAGTGAAGAAGAGTTAAGAGCCTCGGATATAAGATCTCCAGGTTGATGGACGCTGGGAGGTTGATGGAACTGACGGCAGGGGCCGGGACCGGGGAGGGGAGACGGTGGAAAAAAATTGGGAATTTAAAGTGTATCTATGGAGATTTAAAAAATAATAATTAATGAGAAATGGAAAAAATCGTGGAATGAAATTTTTATGACCCTAGGGGAAAAGTCTTAAGAGATTAAGTTCAAATATATTAGTTTTAATGAGAAATAAGATAAAATAAAGTAAAAATGGATGATTAATTGGTGAAAGAAGAGAATGTTAAATTACAGTATATTAAGATAATTTATTAGGATAAAAACAAAGATGAAGGATTTGCTGAAATATCTAACTGAACCAGAATACAAAGAGGGGAGGTGTGAAGAGGTCAAGGAAATAAGCTAAAGAGGGAAGGTTATGTAAAGGTTTGATTTGTTCTTTTTTTGATTCTGTGCATCTTTTTTTCTTTCTTGTCTGTTTCCCTTTTTTTTTTTTTCTTTGATGTGACTTGTTTTTATGTATTGTTTTGCTTTCTTTTTTGGTTTGATTGGGTGTTTTTCTGTTGTTGTTTTTTTTTATTACTTGTGTAACCTTTAAAATTTTAATAAAAATCTATTTAAAAAGAAAAAAGAAAGTGGAGCCCTATGCTATAGCTTGTTTAGCTTATACAGTAACTCCAGCACTGCTCTGAGGTGGTAATATTTTAAAGAACGAATAAGCTAGGGGGGAAATTATATTGATAAAGAGACCCTGAAGCGGTAATAATAACAATAATGGCGGGAATTAAGTGAGTGTGTGGGAATAAACATTGGCGGATCTGGGGCGGCGTCGAATCCGCAGTTGCCGAGCGAGAAGCTGAGGCGGGAAAAAGAGGCGGGAAAGAGCAACTCTGCTGCCCTCCCTCCGCCCCTCCCTCGTCCCGCCCTCGCGCCGCGTCGCCAAGATGGCGGCTCCGAGCAAGCAGTGAGTGTGGGGGAGGGGAGGCGAAGGGGCCGCGGAGCTGAGGGGGAGCCAGGATGGGGGTTGGGGGTTTGGGTGGAGAAGGAGCCGCGTGGTCGGGGTGGGAATCGGGGCAGGAAAAGGCAGGGGCGGCGTTGAGGAGAAACGGAGCCCGGGAGAGGGGAAAGCCCCGGCCTGGGTCCGCGTGCATCGAAACTGACAAGACGAAGCAGGGACCGAGGCGGTTTTATTTTATTTTCCGAGGAGGGGGCACCACCTGCCGGGAGGGAGGCCGAGGTCGTGGGGGGAGGGCTGAAGGGGGGGCATGAGGAGGAGGAAAGTAGGGCCGGAAGATGGGGCTGAGGTAATTTCGGGGTGGCCGAGAGAGAGAGGAGGACTGAGGCGATTTTTCGGGGAGGGCGAGGCGGGTCTGATCCAGAGACTTGGAGGTGAAGTGGGGCTTTGGGGGGAAACGAAGAGGAACAAGGCTCCCCCCCCCCCAATTATTTATCACTCTTTACTGCATTTCCGTTGCACGTTTCCCTCCCAAGTTGCTCAAGGTGGTGAACAAGAATTAATTCCCCCCCCCCTGTGAGGTAGGTTAGGCTGAGCGGCAATGGCCTGGTGGGGGGTTCAAAGTGTGGTCGCCCCCCGATGTTGGTCTGACCCTCTAACCCAGCCTTTCTCAGCCCCACACGTCCTTGCACTACAGCTCCCATCATCCCTGACCGCTAGTCATGCTGGCTAGGAATGATGGGAGTTGTAGTCCAACAGGGTTGAGGGACCCAAGGTTGAGCAAGGCTGCTCACACTGTGTGTGATTTCCTCCCTGAAGCCAAGACTCAACCCTACAGGAGCGTGGGTTGCACTGTGTTATTTATTTATTGCATTTATATCCCACCTTTCTCTCCCACCTCAAGGTGGTGTACATGATTCTATGTGCCTTTCCATTTAAATCCTGTGAGGCAGGTTAGGCTGAAAGACAGTGACTGGCCAAAGATCACCCGGCGAGCTTCTTCGGTGGAGTGGAGATTTGACTGTGTCTCCCCTAGGCCTAGTCTTGACACTTTTAACTCAGGCTTTCGCCCACCTGGTGCCCTCCAGCCCCAGCATTGTACTGGTGTGATGGGCTGGACTGATGGGAGTTCAAAACATCTACACTCTGCAGTGTGTCAAGTTTGGGAATGTGACTTTAACCACTATGTCACACTGTTGCTAGTTGGGAAAAAGAAGCCGCCTCCTCCATTAATGGCAGTTCTTAAAAGTACTTTATTTATTATTTTTGATGCAAGCACTTAAACTGCAGTTGGCAGGCACTGTTTTAAAAGAAGCATCTTTCTCTAACACAGAGGAGATGATGCCTCTTCCCAAATGGCACCTGTTGTAGCTCTTGGGGATTCTCTAAAAACAGAGATGCTTCTGACCCACTTGTATGCCTTTTCCTTCAAAAATATTGTTTTATCCACTTCTTTACTTTGATCTATTTTTTTTTTTTTTGGTATTTTTATTAAAAACAGTTATAGCCATTTGTGGCACCCTCAGTGTGGCTAAAACATTAACTCAATATAAGAATATGAAAATAATGTAAAGAAAAGGCCAATAAATTATTAGCAGCAGATACAAGAATCCAGATTACTTGACCCAGTATGAATGCCCAACATATTTTGGTTTGATTTATAAAAGCAGAAAGAACACTCACCATGTCTCCTTGCCTAATTTCCTTAATTAAATGGCATCATGTTTCACATAATTACAAACATAACAAAAGTAATCATAAACAATAAATAAAACATATTAGAAGTACACGACCAAATTGAACAATTTCCATATAACTCATAAGATTTAAAAAATAAAGATACAAAAAATTAACATAAACCACAGCCACAATTCTCCAGCCCAAGAGTCTGTTCAGCAGACTCAGCTTTGGTAGCTGCAGTCAGTCAGTCAGTCAGGGCCCTGTTTTCCATGCTGTCAGCAAAGCTAGTGCTGTTTTGTGTTTCTTCTTTACATTTCAGACTTTGCTACAGCTGAAAAATACGTTACCAAGACTACTGAACATATATTCAATATTCATTTTTCTCTCCACAGATATGGACTTATATTTCCCAAGAAAGCACAGCAGAAAACCTTTGTCAAACATGCAGTGTTTATGGATGACTCAGATGATGAGGTTAGTTTTTTTGTTGTGATTTGTTGCATTTATTATGTTTGTGAGAGGACAAAGTCCAAGATATACATGGAGGCTTCCAATGCAGTTTTCAAAAATTCCAGTTAAAACTAAATTTAAATTTATTTAAACCAACTAAAATACAGGTTCAAAACCACTGTAGCAGCAGATCAGTAAATCAGCCTAGTATTCTACCAAGCATCCTGGGAGTAATTTCATTTGAACTCAGTTGTGACCTACTTTTGGGTAGACCTGCATAGCTATATGCTGTTAAACAGCCTAGCCAGCTTGCTGAATTCTTTCTGAATGAGGAAGGATTTATCTACCGGCTTAAAGGCCTTTTAAAAAGTGGGCTATTCAGGTGTCTTTTGGGATGGAGTTCCATAAAGACAAATTACAAGTACTGTAGAGAGAAGATGCTACTCTTTGCTTCTGTCAGACGAATTTGAGAAAGCATTTGGCTCAGAAGTCTCATCTGACAATGTGATCCCAGTATACACAGGGAAGATGGGCCTAACTTATAATTTAACTTTAAAATAACCCCTCTGTAGTATAAATTGTTTTTCCAGTAGAGGGTGCTACATGCCATAGAGTCATCATTTAAGTATCTGTTTCTATTATTCTTTGTGAGAATAATAGTCTATAAATAGGCTTAGTTCTCATAGATGAAGGATCAGTATTGCTGCTTTCAGGATGTTTCACAACCCAAGTTCTTATCAATATGTTAAAGATACTTTGATCTTAGCAGCAGGAATAGTAGTTTAAATTCAATGGAAAACTGGACACTTGGTATCACTCACTCTGGAATACATCTATAATTAAGAATATTACACATAGAATCATAGAATTGTAAGTTGGAATGGACCCTGGGGGTCATCTAGTCCAACCCCCTGCAATACAGGAATCCTGCATACAGCCATCCCTGAGTGGGTTTGAACTATCAACCTTCTGGTTAACAGCCAGATGCACTGACCCATTATGTCACCCTTTGTGTGATTGGAGATTTCAACAGGGACTAGAACATCCAGGCACTTTTTATATGATTTGGCAGGCTTTTATGACATATACAGCAGAGCCATCATTTTCAAAACAAACTTTGCTACAAGCCTGGCAAATCTGGAATGATACTTGATAATCAGATAACAATGAAAGTTTTTACTTAGGCTTTGTTATTTTAACCCATGTGCAACTGTACTCATTCTGCGTGCCAATTTTATAGTCTTGTTTTTCAAGCTTTATCTGCCAGACTGTTTTAAATACATTATACAATAAGAACTTTACAAAAATATGTTAGATACAGGGGCCATAATTTAAACTTTTGATTGGTTTATAGCAATTAACATTATAATACATAAGTCAATTAGTGCTGTATATATAAAAAGCCAGTTACTGGATTTGGTTTGCTTTGTCACATTTAGGTGTGACGTAGAAGAGCCTTGGAGCAGGACTGTAACTCAACAATAGAGCACATGTGTTGCTTGCAGAAGGTCTCATGTTCAATCTCCAGCATTTTGAATTAGGTCTGGGAAAGACCTGTGTCTGCAACTCTGGAGAGTTTCTGCCTGTCAGTGTCAGCAGTATTGAGCTAGATGGACCAATGATCTAATCCAGGTTGAAGCAACTCCCTATTGCGTAGAAACAAAACCCAGGGCAAAGCTATAAGGATGGGATGTTCTCTGATCTCTATGGCTGTTCTGAATCGTTGGCCCAAAGGAAGGCTCATGAGAGTAGGCAGATGCAGGAATACCAAAGAAGGATGTCAAAAGCAGCAAAATGACCAATTCTAGTGCTTTATTAAAGAAGGCGTAGACTTACAGCAAAGCAGCCTGCCAGTTCATCTAGGCTTTGCAGACGCAGGACAGACCCCGCAACAAGGAGATGGCTTGTTTGCACCCAAGCAAACATGCATATGTTCTTTATACCAATAAATATAATAAATAAATAAAATAAAATATACACAAAGCAGCATACGCCATTTCAC
This sequence comes from Podarcis erhardii, assembly GCF_964252035.2. Lineage (NCBI taxonomy): Eukaryota > Metazoa > Chordata > Lepidosauria > Squamata > Lacertidae > Podarcis > Podarcis erhardii. Next base: position 36,576,309 of record NC_138514.1, on the reverse strand, counting down.
CTAACTAGATGAAGACATAGGTGGCAAATTCCCAAATCTTACAGATAGTTCCCCTTTCTGGGCTTAGCCCAGCATCCCAAGCCCACAGATAAGGAGAGCATCAAAGTAAGCCAATTAGCTTATATCAAAGCAAGTGAGCTCACTGCTAAAACAACTATCAAATATTTGTGGGGTTATCTTGACTACCAAGATGGCGTTTTTAGCAAACCTTCTGGAACAGTTCACCTTTGGTTCAACACAATGGGTAAAAGGAAACAAGCTGTTTCTTTGGGACCCTCAGGGGTACCCCAGACCTTTCCCCTGCATTTTCAACTTTCATTTAAAAATAAAAGAAGTCACTAGCCCTTTTAATGATGCCGATCTGAAGAAAAATTGGCAGACAATATTCTTAGTTTCAAAACTTTATAACAGTAATCTCAGTAGATGAATTGTTTAGAATTTTCTTATTGACATTCAGTGCCCTCCCAGAGTATCCTTAGGTCCCTGACTTTCCACCTGTACATTCTATTTCTGCTCTTGCCCACGCCTCATCTTCTCTTAACTAATGAGAAATAGGCAATGATTTACTAACTTCTAGTCTAATGTACTATTTAAAGAGAAGAAAAATATGCATTATCACTGGGTTTAATGGGTGGTTGACAATTGGCTTTTCACACGCACACAAAAAAATGATTATGATTTTTTTCCAAACAGATTCTCTCATTTGCAAATAGAGTGTACAGAGGAGAATGATAGCCTCTTTATATTGTCCCTTTGATCTGGCATGGCAGGTGATGGGGGGAAGCATCTTACAGAACTCCCCATGTTATTCCACAGCCCACAAAGTAGGTAATAAATCCAGCGACTGCCTTTATCATCAACCAAAAAATAAGATCATTTTTAAAAAACAAAATTACTTTATTAGTTTAGTAATAATTTTAGGCCTTTCCGAGATAAGGAGCTGCGTTTGGGAGGGGTTTCATTTCCTGGCTGCTTCCATATCAGCAAAAACTACGCCTTGCGTGTCTGAAGATGGTGTATTTATAACTGAACTCTAATAAAGTCCATGCCAGCAAACCTGCACACCTGACTTGGCCATGGTGATCATATATTAGATAGAAAACTTTTGTTGCGTTAAAAAAATGTTACTATGCATATTTCATTAAGATTTTCTTTGCTGTATTGAGAGGTGGTTTAATCTTTCTCTTATAATTTCCAAGTTATACAGCGAAGTGAATGTGTATGAGTATGCATGGAGAACAGGACTGGTTTTAGGACCGATGCTGTATTAGGCTTAAAGGAAGTAAAATAATGTTCTGGGTTTTAAAAAAATATTTACTTGGTGCCATCAACATGTCTGTTGCTTTCTGTAAATTCCATGGAGTTTTCTTTTCTTTTACAATCAAGGAGTGTATGAATCATTTGAAAGAGATATTTACATAGTACAAGAGGGCAGATACCTGTCCCAAGGAGATTCCAGACTAAAATTTGACACAGAGGAAACAAAAGAGGATTGGGAAGGAAATGTAGGCAGGGGGTACTTAGAGAGATGTAAAAAGTGGGTGTTTTCAATGGAAGTTAGAGACAAAACATCATTCAAGTGGTCACAGAGGCAGTTCCAATCTTAATGTGCAGCAAGAGGTAAATGTTGAAGAAGCAGAAGGACTTTAGCCACCTGAAGTTGACGAAAAATGGGGTTTTGTAGAACTCTGGAGCAGGGCACCCCTCCTCCTCTTCTCTGCAGCCTCAGTGGCACAAGGCTATGGGTGTCAGGAGTCTGTTGCTTCAAACCCTGTTTAGTCAAACAAGAAAAGGTAGTACAGTGTCCCGTTTGCAGTTTTATAGTTCTACAAGTTAAAAGGAGCTCATTGGATGCTATCATTCACAAAGAATGCTGTGAACATTTTGTGACAAACCTTGTGCTTCTGATGCTAAATATATTGTTAACTAGTAATAAAAGCAATATGTGGAGTTTCACCCACCCACTTAAGACAGAGTTTAACTCTTAAAAAAGAAAAGAAAGATCAAGAGTTATTAAAGCCTGCCGCTCTGTGTAGCTTTAATGGAAGAGAGGTCAGCATATCCAATATTTCTGTGAACCTTCATTTCCTTCACTCTAATCCAGAAGCCAACATACACCTTGATGTGTTGCCAATCTGTTTCATGTGACAGTTGAATCCAAAATGGTCTGTTTGGTCCAGCCACTCTGACTGAGACTACAATGATAAGTGATATATAAATAGTTGAAATACTTTTTTAAAATGTGCAGTCTTCCTTATTTCAGGAGCAGAACAACCCTATAATATCTTTTTTTATCTGATCCACAAGATAAAGAGGGAGTGATGCTCTTCATCCATTCTAGCTGCTTTATAGGCTGGGGTAGGAGAGCTTGTGAAGTTGTTGGAGCACTTTATAAATCTTATTTTAAAAGGGTACTTTGTGTCAAGAAGAAAAAAAAACAGTTTGGCAGCCTAAGAGAAGACTGTACCAGGTGTAGCAAAAGTATGAAAGATTGAAATAAAAGAGGAATAATGAAAAGGGATAGAATAAAGTAAAAATTTAAAAGATTTGCAATATAGGGAACAAACTCTGCAGTTCTCGTTGTGTTTCAGTTCTTTTCCCTTTAGGGAGCAACACATTTCCTGGTGTTTTTAGTGCAGGGTTAAGAGAGTTTTCCCTTTCAGAAAATATTATATTATAAGTTCAAGCTTTGTGTCTCCAAAGAATGCCATGTTTAGGGGCAAACAGAAATCCCATGCCAGATTGCTGACTTCGTAAGGTTCTTTAATAAACGACCTGTTGATAAGTAGAAATAATACAAAAGAACAGGAAGTTCCCATCTATCAGTCCTCTCAGCACAACAGGAAATTGTCACCCATAAAGCTCTGGAAGAGGTGTTTGTGCTGGCGCTGTTTTCCTTAAACTTCTTGGCGCGCTGTCCAAACAAATGACAGGTGGACCGCTTTAGAATTTTATGTACTGAAATTGAGGCCTCTATATTACTTTTATTGTTTGCATAATCTCCAGACACTAGTACACTTAACCGCCTACAGCCAGGTCTGGGAAAAACTATTGTGAATTTTAAATATTTTGATGGAGAGAAATGACTTATGCATGAAGAATAGACCAATTTCATGAAAATATTGGACAAAATATTTTCCAATATTTTGAGTTGAAGTATAATTAGCTTAGTCCCTCAAGTTGAAGACATATTTTCGGAGGCAATTAATGCACAACGGGGTGAGCTCCCGTTGTTTGGTCCCAGCTCCTGCCCACCTAGCAGTTCGAAAGCATGTCAAAGTACAAGTAGATAAATAGGTACCGCTCCGGCGGGAAGGTAAACGGTGTTTCCGTGCGCTGCTCTGGTTTGCCAGAAGCGGCTTAGTCATGCTGGCCACATGTCTGCGGACAAACGCCGGCTCCGTCGGCTTATAGAGCAAGATGAGTGCTGCAACCCCAGAGTCGTCCGCGACTGGACCTAACGGTCAGGGGTACCTTTATCTTCTGGATGCATAGCCAACCTTCCTTCAGAGCCAGTAAGCAATGTTTCTTATCGGTCATGGATAAGGCAGTCAGCATCTTCCAAAGGTCAGTTGATCTATGCTTCCTGTGCAGTGCTTTTGATACATTGTCCAGCTGAGCTAGTCCCAAACCTGTTTCTTCATGATAGAAGAATGACATATAGACTGACTGTGGCCGGGTTTACTAATGCAGCTATGGCTATGGTGGATGAACACCAAAGGTCTATCTAGTCTAGTATTCTCCCTCCAGCAGCAGCCTGCCAGGTGCCATTGCGGAGTTCAGAAGTGAAAGCTCTTCTCTTCTTTTACAGCACTTGGTATTTGGTTCTAGGTGCCTTCTTACAGGGGAATACAATGGGTTCTTCATTGTAGTCACTCCTTTCAGAATCGTAATGTTGGAAAGGACCCCAAGGGTCATTTAGTGCAACCCCCTGTAATTTGAAGCTTCAGGTGAGCAGTCCTGGATTCAGCACCACAGTACATTGGCATAAAAGAGTTGTTCAAACATTTGCTTGGTACTTCAAGGAGGTAGGAAAGCAGCATACATGAGTGCAATTCAAAACCTAGAGAACCTTTATTGTTGATCAGTTCTGTGTCAGAAACAAGAAAAATGGCATATGGCACTTCTGCAAGAGCAAATTAATATTCAAGTCAGTTTGAATTTGCTGTGTGTCATGGTGAGTCAGCTTTCTTCATCCCACTTGGACATCAATGTATAAGAATAAAATAAAAAATTACCTGCTGCTTGTTTTCCATTTGCTTTTTTTTAGTATTATGAAGTGCTGGTGACAAAAGTTCTTCCACTTGTAAGAAAAGCTGATGTTCAGTATGAGTCATGGCAGGATTGGAAAACTACGATAGCTGCCAAAATGTTAAAAAAGATATTTTTCATGTTTCCCTGTCACCTGGTGGAGGGAAAGGAATATTTGATTGCTAATGCTCTATAAACAAGTGGTCTTTGTAGTTAAATTTGTTCAGCAAACACAGGGAGCTGCAGATCTATGTAGAATTAGGAAATGTGAAGAAGAGATCTGGTGTGCTTCACTTTATTGGGAATAAGGAAACTGCATTCTGAACTAAGTTAGCAGGGCTGTTTCCATTGCTGTTCTTAATACACTGCTTTCTAGTGTGATGTTCTTCTTCCCGCATAATGTGCTTTGGAGGTGTGTGTGTGTGTGTGTGGTATCCTACTTACAAAATAACCACTTTGTGATTACTGATTTGCTCTTTACATCTTCAGAGCAGGCTTAGGTAACTGAGTGAGAGATGTTGGGTGCTAGCTGAGCTCTGACAACAGCCCAACACATCCCCATGGAGTTGGAGCCCTATATGGTGCCTACAAAATCTGCCACAATCCACATGAAGGGCCAAGCCTGTGTCTTGCCCTGCCCTGCCTTGCCTTTCTGCTGCTGCCTCTCAGCAAGAGCAACATCTTCTCCAGCTGCAGCTCAGATCTGGCCCAGGTCTATGGCACGAACTCTCACAGCCAGCCCCGATCCCAGGCTTACAGGCTGAGTTTCTCAATTTTTAATGTAGTTATGTGCCTGCATCATAAGCTGTAATATAGTACGATGCTTAACAAAGGGAAAAACAACAGTTTGAACATAAATATTTTACTAAAACAGTATAAGGTAGCTTTCTGTGTTCCTAATCCTAAGAGTGCCTGAACGAACCCAGCTGGATGGGTGGGGTATAAATACAGTGGTACCTTGGTTGTCAAACATAAGCTGTTCCGCAAGACGGTTTGACAACCGAGGCGCAAAGGGCAGTTGGCAAAGTCAATTGAGAAAACTGAATAAAATGCAGCAGAAGCTGTTAAATGTCCAAAAAACATTCAAAATGGAAGCAATTACTTTGGGGTTTTCGGCATTTGGAAACCGAAACATTTGGTTTCCGAGATGCTCAAAAACCGAGGTACCACTGTGATAAAATTATTATTATAACCATGTTTATTTTTAAGTCCCACCATCTTCATTGGGACTTAATATGTCATCAGTGTGCAGATGGCTGTGTTGACCACATAGCTCTTCTCATTACACTACTTTATGGACAAAGAAAATGATATTGGCATTTCAGTTGTTGGAAATTTCTTTTCTATGGATGCAGATTACAGTGTTTCTCTATTTATTTGCTTTTAAACTGTTTTGAAAATGTAGCAAACTTGTATTGGCCTTCAAGATGGTCATATTAATACTCGAAGTCAGTCTCTCTGGGGGCATACTCCCAGGCAAGTGTTCTTAGGACTGCAACCTTATTTATTTTTTAAACTATTGTGGGCTATACAAAACAAAAATATATTTATATGTAACTTAATGTGCAAAATATTTTTTTCTTCACAGTCTTCTGTGGGTGAGAGCCTTCAACGAGAAGCCTTGAAAAAGCAAGCAATGAAACAAGTAAGTTGGCAATGTGTGTACACACACATCTTGCTCCTTGGTTTCTGGTCTCATTACACAAATATATATATGGTGGTGGTTGTTATACTGATATCAATGTATATGGCAATTTGCCCTGAAATGTATAGAAAGAGAGAATGCTCTCTCCTGAGGAACATGCCGCCTAAATTAGAACAGGGTAAGGCCAATAACCAAGACAGCATGCTCCATCTTAAAATCTGACTTTCCACTATCATGCATCGAGGTAATGCTAGTGTCTCCTCCCCAACCCTCCAGTAAGATTTTAGTAAAGCCTTCAATGTAACAACTTGCCTGGTAGCCATAGGCAATCAGTAATTCCATTCAGGTAAGTAAGCAATCTAGTAGAGGAGAGACAGATCACTCTTGTCTCTCCTCCACAAATCTGCTTGGTAGAAAGCCCTTTTTTTTTTACTAGCCTGCCAAGAGGCTGGCAGACCGCAGTTTCATGTTTGTTGCAGAGGAGCATGTTCTACAGCCTGCATTGAAATGCAGTCTAGCTTCTTAGCCAGCAGTAGAAAAGAAATCCAGACCAGCAACTTTGGTAGGCTTATTTACCTGGCTGTCTTACACCAGTGCAAATGTTTAGAAATAGGTTAACACTGGCACCTGACAAGGCTAATGGTTTTCCTATAGGGCTGTCAACCAGTATATTTCACCAAGTTTTGGCAGCAAGTGTTAAAAAAATTAGAGTGGCAGCTGTTCTTCTTTTCATAATGGTTTTTTAAAAAAATGTATTAGTGCAATGTATAAATGAATTATTGGATTATTTTATGTGATTCATCCTCATAATTTTACACACCAGCCCTGTCCTCTTGGCGCTTGGTTTTGGAACTGCAACACTTTACTTATTAACAATGACATAATATATATCAAAGCTTGAATTTTTAGTTTCCATGACTTTGTTTGCATAATAAACAGTTCCGCTTTTATACAACTCTGTTTTTCTTGGGTTTATTTTGGCTATGTCTAAGTTGTTACAGAAAAACAACCCTGCTGCAAGCCTTGAAGCAGGTTGCCATATATCTACTCATAGTTTACAATGCACCATTAAACGTGGAGACTAATTTAGCATCCACACTGTAAAAACCACCAGGAGAGGCAAATTCCTTCTCTGACATCAAATATAGGACTCCTTGACTGACTCCTTGTGTAACTTTTGTTTCAGAATGAAAGTCTTAATAGTATGAGAAAACAAAAGGAACTTGTCCACTGTTTAGATTTCCACCACACTTGGCTAAATCTTCATGGAGAGAAAAGACATGGAGCAAATAATTTTTTCTGTAATAGAAATACTGGCCTTTGGGTTACATAAACACAGAAGATGGTTTTGCAGATTATGATGAGTATGAGAGATAACATCTCTGTGGTTTGCACTTAGTGGAAACATGCATGGCCCCTTGGTTTCCTGTAGGGAAGGGAAGGCTTACTCAGTTGCTCCCTGGGGCTTCAGGGCAAGGTGGTAGAGTTAACTTAGACTCACACTTGGGTTTGCTACTGGGAAGAGGGGAATGTTATAGACCAGGCATGCCCAAGAAGTGGATGACAATCTACTGGTAGATAATGGGGAGTTCCTGGTAGATCCTGGTTGATCTCTGGCTCCTCAGCGATCTCCTTACAAAAAAACAAAAAACAACCCACAACTTTGGCTTCCTAAAAATAGCTCCACAACTTTGGGTAGATCACTGCCAGTCTTTTTACGACAATGGGTAGATCACTGCCAGTTTTTTTATACTGTGAGTAGATCGCAGACTATTGGGAGATGGACGTCCCTGTTATAGACCTTGCCTGTGTATGCGTAAAAATGAACACATACTTCTGTGTTGTAACCATATAATCAATCATAGTGTTTCTTTGGCCAGGGAGACAAAGTGGGTTACAATGCCTTGAAGATTGTTCTCATTTTGCTCAGGCACTAGTGTGAGCAGGAGCAACAAACCATCATCTCTGGGTTAGCGTTATGTCCAACACGCAGATTGTGGTTTGTTGATAGGAGAGAACAAACCATGGTGCAACGTTGTAGTTTTATTAGAGTGAAGCAAACGGTGATCCTTGGATGTAACTCTAAGCCAGGCAAGAGTGTTTGTTACTGTTGCTGTCTAAAGGAGAGGAACAAAGTGGGAACTTCTGTGTTTTTTTGGTAAACCATAGTTTGCCATGATGGGCTAACACTACCATTGTAGCAGCTTTCTATTCCAGTGGCTGTCTGTCCGTCTCTGTCTTATGTTTTTTCTGGCCCAAAGTCAGAGAGCACATCCTCAACACAGGTAAATAGTGATGTGCTTTATTTCCAGTCAGAGAACACAGGGCCACACGATGGGGCTGTTATTTTGGCTTTAAAGGTTTCTAGGACAAACTTCCAGAATGGAGCAGTGAGGGGTGAATAAACAGCACAGGTCTTTGGAAGCAGAAGCTTGGCAGCAAGGAGGAGAAGACTTCTCTTGTATAACCATCTGGAAGGCTGAGCTAGCGCCTTAGATGTTTTTAATAAAAGTCTCTTGTTTGCAGCTTCTGTCTTAACTGAGATAATTATAGATAATACATTGCTGGACTAGCTTCCTGGAAGACTCTAATGAAAATACCATAACCTTTCTTTCCTTCCTTTTAAAGACCAAGCTTGAGATCCAGAGGGCATTGGCGGAAGACTCCACAGTGTATGAATATGACAATATTTACGACGACATACAGCAAAAGAAGGCAGAAAGTCATGCCAGCGCACTTGCAGGGAAAGGGGAAAAAAAGGTCCATACCTGGAAATGAGTATGATGTCTGTCTTTGCCTCTCTACACTAGGGATGTTTGGGGTGGTGAAGACCTCCAGCTGTGGGTGGGAAGAGGCCAAGCGGGATGTGGAGCCACTGAGGGGAAGGGAATCAAAGGTTAACACTCCCTGCACTTCATGGGAAATTCAGGAGTGGGATCTGCTGGTGCTGCTATTTATCATTCAAGTGACACTTTTTTATTCTTACAAACTGCATCACCTCTTTCAAGTTTACCTTCAACTGTCATGTGGGATGGGCCTCTGTTCCTATTTCAAAAATGGAGAACTGAGGGCTAAGGGAGAATTATCTTTTGCAAGCCTCTGCAGTCAGATTTAAGCCCAAGTCTTACAGATACACTACATTTAGACTTGGATCACACTGTCCCTTTCCTGCACATTTTTGTTGGACATCAACTTCATCTCTCAGGATCACAGGTCCACAGGTGTGCTTCCTGGCTCTCTCTCACCCTTCTCAAGAACCTGGGGAACTCTCCCAGAGTCAGTGCTGACTTTGGAAAAACACTATACATGTATTTCCCTATGGCCTCTTTGTGTTCTGGAGAATGACAGAGAATCTTCCTCACCTCATGCAAAGTGTTGGATGGGGCTCAGTTTGACTGGGAAGAGTCCCCCAGCTTTAAACTCAGGGTTTAAGTGTAGCATCACAAGTAGTATTGGTGGCAAGCACAGATTTCACCTGGCTACTGATACCAGGCAGATTTTGTGGGCCTCTGCTCAATAACTTTGCCTTGGTACTGATGGCAGCTCAGAGGGGCAGCAGTAGCTTCTGTAAAATGTATCCCACAATATTCACAGCACCTTCGATTTATTTGCCACAGGTAATCTCAGTCTTCTTCCATTTCTTCATTGCTGTTTGTCTTTGCAGCCCAAGTACATCCAAAATATTCTCAAGGCGGCCGAGCTAAGGAAGAAGGAGCAGGAAAAGAGAATGGAGAAGAAGATTCAGAAAGAACGTGAACTGGAAGGAGGCGCGTTTGATGACAAAGAAGCCTTTGTAACATCGGCCTACAAGAAGAAACTGCAAGAAAGAGCTGAGGAGGAGGAAAGAGAGAAGAGGGAGGCAGCAATTGAGGGTGAGGAAGATGACCAGGGTGCTGATAGATTGCTCTCGTGGGTGCTAGGAACCAAATTGTCAAGAGTCTGAACTCACAGTAGCCTAAATGACCTTTAGGTAGGAATCATCTGGCAGATTTGGTTGTGTTCCTTTATACATTGTCTCCTTGAGGAGGTGTCAAGATGGGAACTCTTTTTTGTCCCCGGCCTTGCTCCTTTGGCTTGGGATAATGTGCGGCTTGTGAAGTAAGCTGGGGGGAGAGAGACATTTGCTTAAAGAAAACTCAGGGGTTTGTATGGAAATCTCCCCTCTTCAATACAAACGCTTAGCCACCGTACAGCACTATCACAATATCATTTTCACATCATAAGAAGTATGTGTGGTTTTTAGGAATTGTCATATTGGATTTCTTTTTTGGACTGCATGTGTGCATACCAGTGATCAGCAGTTGGATTATTCTGAAATGCCCTCTTCATGTCTCTTTGAAGAGGGAACCACAGCTGCTTATACTCCCTAGTGCTCAAGAGATGGGAGATAGGTGGCACTTGATGAGACCCTCAAACTCCATCCCTGCCGCATCCCCAGTTTTAGCCACACCATTCTCTCCTCAATAACTTTCTAAAAACAGTAGCTAAAGGAGGCTGTTCCCCACCATCACTGCCCCTATAATCTGAGTACTGTGTACAACCCCTGCTTTGTTCCAGATATCCCAGGCAATGTGGGCAATTGCAGTGAAGCTTTTTCTCTCAGCTGCTCTATTGATAAATAATAATAATTCCTAATTTTATGTCCTCCTTCCCTTTTTTCAGCATGTCTGGATGTGACCAAGCAGAAGGATCTCAGTGGCTTTTACAGGCACCTGCTAAACCAGGCAGTGGGGGAAGAGGAGATGCCCAAATGCAGCCTTCGGGAGGCCAGGTAAGGTTGAAATGCAGAAAAATCAGCTTCTCTGGCAGTCACAGTTTCAGCATCTCCTTGATGGCTTTGAGCTTAATGGAGCCAGAGTTTGGTCCCAGTTAGCAATCCTCAGCTCAGAATGGAGAGTTTCATTCTAACCAGAGTGTGCATGGTGTTTGATAACCATAAAGAAGGGACTGAATTTTTGCTCCACTCTTGGGTGGGATGGCAGTCAGAGGTCAAGTGGGTGCCTCCTCTCTCTCTGGATGAATGAGGAAACGTTTCCTTACAGATGATGTGATGTGACTATAGTGGGGAGCAGGCTAGGCTGGCTTATTGGCATCAAGCCAAGACATTTGTGACCTGGAAGGTGATCCTTCAATAATAACATATGGAGGGTAATTAAACTACTGTTCTCTTTCACCAGGGTGGCAATGTGGCTTTGGGATGTTACCAGGGAGACATGGAAGGCTGTCTCCTTCCTGGTTTTGTACACATTTTTAATTGCATGATGCTATACTTTTTCCCATTTGTGTCTGTTTTTATTGTTCATTTGGTGCTCTCTTTTAGTTATTTTTAAATGTTTCATATTTGCTCTGTGCATCACTGTGGTTGCCTTTTCTTTCTTTTTTTACGAAAAAAGAAATTACCTTTTTTTTTAACAAAGGGAGAAGTTTTTTCAGACATAGGCAGAGTCCATAATACATTCTAGAAGAAAACCAGCTATAAAATGCTGGCACTTAAGCATGTTTCTTAATGTCCCCTGACAAACAGTCTCTCTGTGTGTGCATGTGTCCTTTTCCAAGCAAGCTATAGAAACAGCAGTGCCACTAGTGACTTACCGATCTCAGGCTGGCTTTACCTTCCCTTAGCCAAAGTCCACTCTTAATTCGAAAGGCATGTTCAAAATCATCACCATCATTATTATTTGCATTTATTAATCACTTACTACATAAATTGTCTTAAAGTGACTTAGAATTACATAAGCTTTTACCCAGTTGATGTATATGTGGCAGAATTTTGCTTTTCTGGCTGAAGAATCTGGATTGCTTGGACAGATAATTTTAGTGAAGTAAACAGTGTGGGTTATATCCTTAAATGTTAGCTTCCTTATTAACTACCCAAGACTGAAACATTGTAACTTCCCTGGTCCTATCAGTTTGATAGCTATAATTATACTCTCAGCTGTTACCACCTTGTTTTGTCTTGTGTTAATCTTTCCAGAAGAGGAATATCTCTTGAATGTATGTATAGAAACATGATAAGGCTGTACTGTTCAGCAAAATACAAATGTCTCATAATGTTACAGATGCTGTCACTGGGGCATTTGGAGCATATCTGTCACTAAAGACAATGTCATCACATTTTCCCTCTTTGGGGGACTGTTTTGCAATAGTGTAGTCATCCTTTATAAGGAAGTAGTATTCTCCTTTTCTGGTAAATGGAAAATCTTGCCACTCTTGTTTCATTAATACTAATAAATGTTCACAGCTTATTTGTGCTAATTTGGAGATAATCCAAAGTCTGAGTCATATTTACGGGTCTTAAAGTACCGTATTTTTCGTCCCATAGGACGCACCTACTTTTGGGGGGGGGATAAAGGAATTTTTTCCCCCTTTATTTCCCCCCCAAAACCAGGTCGGGGAACAGTGGGATGGCGGCGCTGCGCCTCCCCGCTGTCCCCCGAGTTTGTGGGGCTGGCCGATGTCTGTCTGGCGCGCGGGGCGCTCTGCTTCAGGGCGCCACGCTCACCGGGCGGCAGGCTGCTATCCGCAGCATGGGGAGCCCTGTGGGGAACTCCTGCAGGGCTCCCCACACTGCGGATGTCTGTCCGGCGTGCGGGGCACTCTGCTTCAGGGCGCCCCGCCCACTGGGCGGCAGGCTGCGGACACCTGCGCAAAGCACGGGGCGTCCTCCAAAGGGCGCCCCGTGCTCCGCGCTGCTGGCTGCCGCCAGCAAGCCCTGCGCACCTGGGGGGAATTCCCCCCAGGCGCGCAAGGCTTGTGGACACCTGCGCGAAGCACGGGGCGTCCTCCGGAGGGCGTCCCATGCTCTGCGCTGCCGGCTGCCGCCCGCAAGCCGTGCACGCCTGGAGGGAGTTCCCCCGGGCGTGCAAGGCTTGCGAACACCTGCGCGAAGCACGGGGCGTCCTCCAGAGGGCGCCCCGTGCTCCGCGCTGCCGGCTGCCGCCCACAAGCCGTGCGCGCCCGGGGGGAGTTCTCCCCGGCGCACAAGGCTTGCGGATAGCTTCCTGGAGCCTGGAGAGCGAGAGGTGTCGGTGCGCACCGACGCCTCTCGCTCTCCAGGCTTCAGCGAAAGCCTGCATTTGCCCCATAGGACGCACACACATTTCCCCTTCATTTTTGGAGGGGAAAAAGTGCGTCCTATAGGGCGAAAAATACGGTACTTGCCAGTCAGAGCTTACAACATGGATTGATGAATCACTGGGTCCGAACCCTACTCCAGTATGTGATGTGAACCAAACAAGTTCAGGTATAGATGACAGAAAAACAAGTGGTGATAAATACTGCCTCAGAGTGTGTGCCTGTTATGCCTCATGGCTTTGCCAACCATTCATTACAGATGGCAGCCATGATGACTGCTACATGTTCTGCCCATCACTTCCAGTAGGCAAAATGAGTGCACACCGGAGTGAGTTTTGTCTGATTCCACTTGCAGTCTGTAGTGAAGGACAACTGATAAGGAACCCATATTAAATCCCTCCAACTAGGAATGCTGTTGGTACCGTGTTTAACACAAATCAGGAGTTGAACATTTGATACACACATTCTGGATGAGAGATTAATATTTAGCCATGCATGCCACATGTTTCAATTATGCATTGTTAGTTTCAAGTAGCAGCCAGAAAGTTTTTTTGGAAGCACCCAAACACGGCATTAAAATAATGGCCAGCACCATTTATTGTCCCCAGCGCCTGGTGTTCAGAGGTGGTATACTCTCTAGGATCATGGAGTTTCTGTTTCTTGTTGTGAAATAAATGCGGTAAACTTGCAGTTTTCTACAAATTCTTGACATGAAAACATGCTTTTCTTAGAAATGTGGGTGTATGCTTTGGAGGATAAGATGATGCTAGGTTGTTCTGAGTTGGCAGGGAGTGAATTTTATTTTGTTTCTTAAAAAAAATGTAGGATAAAGGAAGAAGAACCCAGTGGGAATTCCTGTGACTCCAAGCAAATAAGCAAGAACCTGGATGAGAGGACAAGTTCCCACATTCCTCTAAAAGCAGAAGATAACCCAGATGCAGACAGTGACTTGGAAATGGATACTAGTGATGAGGAGAACAGTGCTAAAGCACACACAAACAGCCGAACTGGCAACAAAAAGGAGAGTAGGCAAGGCCACTCTGACCGTAGTGGGGAGAGTTCCAGGCATCACAGGAGCCGAAGGGACTCAAGGTCATCCAGCGAGGAGAGAAGCTGCCATCAAAAGGTGCCTTCAAGTCATCCAGAGAAAGAGGAGGGTGGGGGAAGGAAGGAAAAAAGTGGGCAGCACAGGGAAAAGGAACGCGAGAGAAGACACAAAGACCATGAAAAAGAGGAGCGCTCTAGACCCGAGAACCATCATAGGAGACGGGAAGAACAGGATGAGAAGCAGAGGAGAAAAGACAGGAAAGAGAGGGATGATTATGATAGAGATCTGAAAACGTGGAGAGACAGAGAGGAAAGGTATGCTGAGTGGGAACAGCAAGAGAAAGAGAGGCACAAAGAGAGGCACAGGGATAGGGAAAGGGACAAAGGGGCACAGGAACACAAAGAGGAGAAGCAGCAGCAGCGGCAAAAAAGGAAAAGTAGTAGCCCTGGGCCCTTGGCAAAAGATTGCCATCGGGCTCCAGAAAGTGATAGTATGGGAGAAAAACCCCCCAACTCTGAGAGATCATTAGAATTGAAGCACAGGACTTCAGGGGTGGGAGCAGAGGAAGCAGAGAAACCTCCAGAGAGCCAGAGCAAATTTGCAAAGCGTAGTAACGAGGAGACAGTGATGTCAGCAAGAGACCGCTACCTGGCTCGGCAGATGGCCCGTGTGGGCACCAAGTCTTACATAGAAAAAGAAGAGGATTAGATTTCATTTCAGGAGGAGCATATCAGGAAGGTGACACGTGCTTATCGCTGGTGGGAATACCAAGGCAGGAGGGTATTGTACACTGGAATTGAAGTACGGTAGCTTCAGGCCATTCATTTTAAGAGGATTTTTAAAAGGGGTATCCTTTTCTGCAGGAGAAATGGATAGAGAGGTATGACTTTTGGACACAGAGTGTATAGCTTCATATGGGTCCGTTCACACTGACAATCTGCACCTCAGTACCTGCTTATGCTCTGTGTCTTTTCAGTGCAGTGAGCTCCAGCCTGTGGCTAACAGCCTCACAGAGGTTTCCTTTAGACCATGAGCGGGGAGCCTGTGGCTCTCCAGATATTGCTGGACTACAGCTCCCATCACCCTTGGTCCTGTTGGCTGCTGGGGATTGGAGCCCAACAACAGCTGGAGGGCCACAGCGTCCTCATCCCTGCTCTAGAGCCTGCTGTCCAGCCACAGGTACCAAGGGAAAATAAGTGTGAAAACCAAGCTTAATGAGGAATACAAATAAGCCCAGAAGCAAAAATTATTATTGGTTTGTTTTGTTTTTTAAAAAAACACCACCACCACCGCTTAGTTCCACAGTGAACTTAAATGTGGGGAGACTTTGGAGTTTTGTTAATTCTTCTGTGCAGAAACATTGAAATAAAATGAAAGATGTGAATCTTACGCTGCCCTTGACCCTGTTTTGTGTTTGTGTTACTTCTTAGTCGCACCCTTCAAGCATGATAAAGTGACATATACGTAAGGGAGAGAGAGAGTCAGCAGTGCCAATCATATGCTTGGCAGGGGAAGTTCCTCACACAGGCTGTTGTGTGTGAAGGCTCTCTGGATCAGGCCCTGTGTGTTATAAGACGCCAAGGTTTTATAAAGCTGTCATAAAAGACACTCCTACCTTTAGCTTGGCAAAGTGAGAACTTTGGCAGAGGGAATGTTTTCATAATATATTTTCAACAAAACCCTTGGAAGCACTCGTCCTTCTTACCTCACCTCCCGGTAACCTCCTCTTCTAACAGTGATGCATCAGCACCAAATTATTTTGGAAGTTTGAAGTTAAAAAAAGAAGAAAAATTCAGATCACTATTGTTACTTTTACTACGCTGCTTACGATTGAGAAATCAGTTTTTGGGATTATTAACTCCCTCAGTTGCTACGGCTCTACAGTGCAGGTTTGAGGGCTTTTGGGGTATTGTTTATCTTGCTGAATTAAGTCTTAATTTCTTGCAAGCCTTTTGCTTTGAAGCATCATGTGTTTTTTATCCTGTGTCCTGGGAAGCCACCGGGAAGGAAGTTTGTATCTTGCTGTTGTTATGGAGACCATAGTGATGGTGTCTTTGCCAACTCCAGAAATAGAGATGTGCTTTCCTAGTGCTTTGTGAGTGTGTTTTCTCTCTCCCCCTCTTCCCCTCTTCTGAGTTTTTAAGGAGGGAAACAACAAGGACTGTGTCACTGATAACGTCACAGGATTGTCTTTCTGTTTAGATTTCGGCAAACACCAGTTCTTATTTGTGCCTGATATCTCTTAGGCACTAATGAGCTTTTTCTACCTCTAGGGTTTTTACTTGGTGCATTTTTTCAATAAACTTTAAAAGAGGCAAACTATCTTATAAATGTAGCGAGTTTGCTAAAATAAGGTCCAATGCAGTTGTGTTTTCCTGCCTTCCAGCATAATTTATAGACTGATCTTTCTGTATTTTATATGTTGTGAGCCACTTTTTTATAGCTTATGAAAGGGTTGATGGTGATTTCATGTGTGTGTTTTTTCCAAGTTGGGATTCAAGGTGGCTTACAGCATTTAAAAAGCAATGTTTTAAAATACAAAGTAATAAAAACAAACTGGTTGAAAACAATAGTTGAAATACAATAACGCACGTTTAGAACCAGCTTTAAAATATCAGTTGTCCTGATAGACCAGTTATCAACATCATCTGCACCTAGCTTTCAAAGGTCTGTCTAAACAGGAAGGTCTTAGCCTGCTGGCAGAAAAAAGGAGGGAGCCAGTCAAACCTCTCTTGGGAGAGAATTCCACAATACAGGCGAACCACAGAAAAGGCTATGCAACTCCACTAGGGGGAAAGGTTACAACATTTGGGACTTTTTAATTAAGAAAAAACGTGAGTAAGGGGTGATGGTGGACATGACATAGGTGTATAAAATTATGTGTGGTGTGGAGAAAGTGGATAGAAGTTTTCCTCCCCCTTTCATAATACTAGAACCTAGTAACGCAGGGATGGGCAATATGTGACCCTATAGATCCTGTTGGACTCGATTCCCATCAGCCCATGCCAGCAAGGACAAAGGATAGAGATGATAGTGATTGTAGTCCAACAACACATGAAGGGCCACAAGTTCCCTATTCCTGATCTACATCAACTCACTCATTTTGATGAAGATGTTTTCCTGCCAGAAATATTTTAATTTTAATAAATTGCTTCCCACCAGACAGGGGGGATACAACTGTCATTTTATTATGATATTAAATTTATTACAGTAACAGTTTACATCGCAAGGCACATACTGATGACATACAATCCAGCTTGGGACATTCAATATAACCGAAGCAGCAGCAGCAGCATAAATTAATACAGGTGCATTTATATACAAGTTAAGAGAGGAATGCTTTAGTTTTGTAAAATAAAACTCCAGTTTTAATTTCTCCATACAAAAAGGTAAACATGGTCCCAATTCACACAGTTGCCTAAATAAGCGCCCAAGCCAACCTCTTGCGCAGGTCCCACTTGTTGTAATGTAGCGTGTGCAGCAGAAACACTTGGTGGGTTACTTCCATGTACCAGAAATTGATTTAATACTGTTTTCTTTGGAACAATTAATGACTCTGTGGGTAGGTGTGTTCAGAACAGCAGCATCTGTCAAAAGGCCTAATAAATTGTAATCTCAGCACTGTGTGTGTTTAGTGTAGTGCAGTCTTCCAGCTAGTTACACCTGTTGTTTTTGCAACAGCAGTAAACATACAAGTTTAGTGCCTCCGCCAGCTTTCTAAGTTTGGAGTTCAGCGCTCATAAAAGAGGCTTTCAAAAGTGAGAGCCTCACTTGTCACCGCCTTCCATGTCTCCTGATGCAGAGCTGCAGTGGAGCACAGCTTCTATAGAGTGGTTGCATATAATGAACAGCTCTGTGCCCACTCCATTAAAAACAAAAAAAACCCAGTTGGGACACTTCTTAAGAAGTAGTCCTCTATGCGTGGCTACACTAGGCTATGGGAATATTTGCTCCCTGAATGCATTAGACTGCTATAACAAGCACATAGCGCTATAGGTAAAAAGATACACCTGTATGGTGGCAAAAATGCACTCCTGTACACTTGCACCTGGAGTGGTGGGTGGGTGAACAGCTGGGGGAGCAATGCGGGTGGTGAACCCCAGCATACATTTGAACCCCAATGTAGTGTGGCAAGGTGACGATTTAACAGTCTTCTGAAATGTCTTGCAGCAGGTGGCAGTGAGCAGACCACCACCCCACAGCCAGCACTGGATGGCTTCACCACCTCAGCTGAGATTGAGCCCCTTCTTAGGGCCAGGTACAGAATTAGCAGGGTCATGTGGTGCAGTTGTTGCAGGTCTGTACCACTTCGGTGTAGGTTTCATGTCTGAATGCTCTTCCATTTATCTAAAGCACATAATCCCTGCATATAGATAGCTTATCAGATAAAATCTTTCTCTTCTGATATGTTATTTTTTTGGAGATAAATAGTGGGGTCCCCCCCAAAAAAAATCTTTACAGGTAGATACACTTTCCTTCCTTCCTTCTGCAGCAAGTCTAGCAGAAGACCCACAGTTCTATACAAGCTCAACACTTGCACAGGGGGGTTCAGTAATGTCTCTCTTCCAGGTGTTGAGCAGAGGCCCCATTCAAACCATGAAACTTTTTCTGCATATTAATTTTGTAAAATGCATTAGGTTGGGCTGGGTGAGTTCCCATATTTCTTCAGCTAGGTTGAAAACAGTGAGGTCCCTAGAAGCATATACAACAGGTTTTATTACAGAGGATCACATTGAGAGTGATAACAGGTGTGTCGGCACAGACAGATGAGTTCTAAATATAATCCTAAATTGCGACAGTTGTCCTGACAAGAGGCTTGAGTAAACCATGCATGCATTCAGATGGCCCCTTGCCCCACCCACCATGGATGGAGTAACGGATACTCATGTTTCCAAAACAAAAAAACCAGTGCAGTGAATCGAAACTCAGAAGAGAGCCTGGTGCTAAGGAGTGCAGCCAGTCTTTAGTTTCAGACAATCGGCGGCCTTAATCTTTTGTCACCACACTTCTGCCTCTTGTCACAAACACACTTCTCAGTGGAAATTCAGTTCTTTGGGAAGGAGCTTCAAAGCAACAAGAGAGTCAAGGAGCTAGTGAAGCCCCCTCCCCTCACACACCTCCCTCTAACAGCTGTTTAGGCAGCATTCATACAGATGTCACCGAAGGGAATTTCTGTGGCTGTTTCTGGAGTAATGCTTTTTAGAATACGCTGTGGAGGAAGGAGAAAAGAAACAGAATATTAGGGAGATAGCAGGAAACTGGTTTCAGGTGAGACAAGAGCATATCCAAAGAGCAAAGGGTGTTACCGGCGGAGGCTGCTCCACTTGGGGAAATAGGGCACTGCCCCACCAACCTCTGTCTGTTCTCAGCCAGCCTTCTTAAAACCAGTCCAGGGGATGGAGCTGCCTGACAGCTTCCTCATCCTCCTCAGTCTCAGTGTTGCCCCTTGTAGAACTCAGTAGGGAGGAGAGGGACAAAATAAGAGTTAGTTGCCTCTGCCTGCCATTGGCTCTGGCTCCCTGCCTTCCAGTCCCAGAGGGCACCAGCCACCACTAAGGGCACAAGAACAGGAATTTACAGAGCAAATGGCTCCAGATGACTGATGTCGTTGTTGAATGGTTTCTTTAAATGTAAAGGTTCATCATTGTTCCACCCGATGTGTATGTCTTTAAGGGGCCAGAGCAAGGGCCAGAGCAAAATAACGAGACCCAGCTTTACAGCTGTGAAACATAGCAGGTGCTGCTGAGTTGCATTGATTAAGGTGTGTCAGCATTTGCATGTAGTATATAAGGAGCAGCACCTAGCTCTCCCATTACCCTGGGGGTTGGGTTGGTGGTTGGGTCTGGTTTGTTGTTAATGTATTTAGTGTATAAGGAGTTTTTGTTTTTTGTAATTAAAACCTTGCTTAAGTTATTTTTGAGTCCCTTTCTTTTTAATGCATGGTCTCCCCAGCAAGCTCTCTGCAGTGCTACCATACTGCAAATAGCCAACAGTCGTGAGCCAGACTTTTTCTATATTGGCCCATGTATCCAAGATCAACCAAATTTTTTCTAGGCTGTTTTGGCTGTTTTACCCACAACTAAGTTTTCTTCTCAGAGTTGACACATTGAAAATAATGGACCAAGGTTAGTCATTCCCATTAATTTCAAGCAGTCTGTTCTTGAGTATGACTTGCATAGGATACAATTCCTGTGTTTGCCATATGATAGATGTTCAGAGTCATAACAGGAGATGCTAGAATATCCCACCAGGCAGGGCAAGAACTAAAAGATGACGTTGGAAAATGCCCAGACGAAGCACTGAGCTTGCCATGAATGTTTATTCGATGCCGGCTGTGCTGAGAAGAGTTACTCCTTCCACTCAATCCACAGGCAGGGGCACATTGCTCAGTGCAGTCCTATAAGTTTCCATTGGAGGAAACCCCACCCGCTTTCAGTTTATAATCAAGCATGGACAGTGTGCCCCGGTCTACATCGCTTATAAGTTTTTTAAAAGAAAAAATGAGGAAGTGGTAGAGCAGCCTTCATTGACTTGGTACCCTCCACCTGTTGTTGGACTGAAGTTCCCATCATCCCTGACCACCAGCCATCTTGGCTGGGTCTCATAGGAACAACAACATCTGGGGGGCAGCAGGTTGGTGAAGACTGAGATATAGAGTTGGATCTAGAGCAGAGCTTTCCAAACTGTGTGTCGCAACACATTAGTGTGCTGGCTGCAGTGCGTAGCACAAATGTTCCATGTGCTCCTCCTGGGTTTGCTAGTAAAAATGAATTACAGTGGTACCTCGGGTTAAGTACTTAATTCGTTTCGGAGGTCTGTACTTAACCTGAAACTGTTCTTAACCTGAAGCACCACTTTAGCTAATGGGGCCTCCTGCTGCCGCCGCGCTGCCAGAGCACGATTTCTGTTCTCATGCTGAAGCAAAGTTCTTAACCCGAGGTACTACTTATGGGTTAGCGGAGTCTGTAACCTGAAACGTCTGTAACCCGATGTACCACTGTACTGTGTCGCGAATTGATATATGTCTGAAAAGTGTGTCCCCAACATGAAAAGTTTGGAAAGCTCTGATATAGAGGATTCACCCCAAGGACTTAGCCTTAGCTATGGAGGAGTGGATACTGGACTAGATGCACCATTGGTCCGATCCAGAAGTCAGGCTCTTCTTATGGTCACCTACCTCTTTAAGTGTCCCTGGTGTGGTTGCCAACCGATAGACCATGTAGGTGGGAATGCAAATGAAGGACGAGGTCCCAATACAGTAGCCCAACACCACAGTCCAGTAAGGATAAGTATAGTCGAAGAGGCGGAGTTCTGGAGGACTCGACATGAAGCTGCAAATGATAAACTGGAGAAAAGCCAAACATTTAACTCACAGGAAATGGGGCTCTGGCAGAGGGAGGCATCTCTACCATGAGATAGCAGATTGGGAGTTCCATTGAGAAGTCACCCATGGGTCTCAGCAATAAAACTGCTAGCACAGTTGTAAAGCTAAGCAGGGTCTGGTATGGTTTCAGATTGGATGGGGGACTACATGTTGAGATTCCTGCATTGTAGGGGGTTGAACTAGATGACCCTCGGGGGGCCTTCCAATTCTACTATGATTCTGATTAGGGCTGCTGGATCTGGCTGCAGGGGCACAAGCCCCACTGGAAGAAGCAAGAGGCATGCAAATGTGACCATTTTTACCCACTGTTCCCAGCATTCTGTTTGCTTATATGCAATGTTTGGGGATTGTATGTATAAAAAAGTATATTGCAAACAGAGATGTATGTCAAAGAAGCAGAGGGGAGGTGGGGAGAATGAGCGTTTTTTCAAGGGTTAGGAGAATAGGTATAGATCAGGCTGGCCTCCCTGCATTATTTTATTTTGAAATATTTATAGGCCTCTTTTCTGGATAATGCCCATCTGAAGTGGCTTACAACAACACAAGATTTGTTAGCCACTTTTTGCCATCAATTTTGGCCGCTAAACCTCTCCTTTCTTGCCAGATGCTGAGTGCTGACTTCACTGAAAAGGCTGGCAGAGTTAATTTAGGAATGGGATTAAGCCTTCATTTAATAGTGCCAGAAATAGCTCTGCCAAAGCAAGGGCAGGGGCTCCTACTTACGCCCTTTAATTTTAATCTTAATTTTTTGCAAAGGATGCCATCTACTTTTGTTGAAGTTTATCTAGATGTCTCCTGAAGGTGTGAGTTAATTTTTATGCTCCTCCAACTCACCCTCATTCCCACTTTGTATTAGATTTTTAAAAATGCATTTGTTCAGAGAAATTAGTTCTCTCTCTTAAAAAAAACCTACTTAAAACAATTGCACAATTAGTGCTTTAATGTAATTTCCTGAAACTAGTGTAATGACCCGAAAGAGCAATAGTGCAGAGAACAATAGGGAAAAGGACACAACTACTACACATAATAATAATAATTTGTACCCCACCCTCCCCAGCCAAGACCGGGCTCAGGGTGGCTAACAACCAATAATAAAAGCAAGTTGATTGAAATACAATTTAAAAGATTAAGATACAACATTAAAACATTAGGATGCAGCCTCTTCATAGGAGGAGAAAGGAAAAAGAAAGAGGGGTAGGGAATCAAACTCATTCTAAGCCAAAGGCCAGGTGGAACAACTCTGTCTTACAGGCCCTGCGGAAAGAAATCAGATCCTGCAGGGCCCTGGTCTCATGAGACAGAGCATTCCACCAGGCTGGAGCCAGTGTTGAGAAGGCCCTGTCTCTGGTTGAGGCTAATCTGACTTCCTTAGGGCCCAGGACCTCTAGGGTGTTGCTATATATGGACCTTAAGGTACTCCGTGGGGCATACCAGGAGAGGCGGTCCCGTAGGGCCAGCCCCACCATTAGATAGAAGGAGGTGGATGCCTTGGGCAGCTAATTTTGAGCTATGAACAGGCAATAAATTGAATCATAGAATTATTGAGCTGTAGAGTTAGAAGGGACCACAATGGTCATCTAGTCCAACCCGGTGCGGGAATATTTTTACGCAATATGGGGCACAAACTGATGACCCTGAGATTAAGAGTCTATTGCTCAATCGACTGAGCTATCCTACGAGCTATCTCACTTACTGTGGTATTTTTATTGCCAAGGACAGGGAAAAGCACTTGTAGATAGTAATGCTTCAGGTGCCAAAATAACTTGCCTGGCTTTGGGTACCATGCACCGTGACTTGGAAGTGGGCAGTGGAGGGGCATAGGTGCCATTTGCTGCTTTAAGTAGCAACATGTCTTGAGCAGGCTCTGCCCAAAAAAGTGAAGGAACAGATATCATATAGCAAACCTGTGCCAGAGGCAGTTACTTTGCCAAGTTAGTGGTAGGGTCAGAGAGAAGTGCCATAAAGTCTGTGGTAGAGCATCTGCTTTGCATGCAAAAGGTTCCAGGTTCAATCCCCAGTAGCATTTCCAGGTAGGGCTGGGAATTTCCTCTGTCTTAAACCCTGGAAGGCCACTGCCAGTCCGTGTAGGCAGTACTGAGCTAGATGGCCCAGTGGTGTGACTCAGTGTAAGGCTATGTTCATAGAGGCTGTTGTGCAGGAGAGGGGTCTCCATGTGTGTTTAATATTTTACTTTTATGATGCAAACACACTGTGGAGAAACTTCTTATTACATGTTGGGCTGGACAGACGGACTCACCAGGAGGAAAATTGGGCTGATGGCTACCCAGGAGATTCTCCAGAACCACCCAGGGCTGAATCCAAGCATCTCTTTCACGTCACTGCAGAACTGGCTGACACCTGCAAAAATAGCATAGGGTGAGGCCCATGTTACTCACGTGTTCCTATGAACTAGGTTCAGCAGAATAAAAAAGTAAAGTGTGATTGCTTTGATTGCGCCAGCTTAGATTTTCACGCAGTAGTATGCAGGCTGTCAAGGTACACAGCACCCTGCTGCCATTAGTCCTAAGAGTTCTGTGAAACGTCAGAGCTCATGTGCATCCACACTAACGTAAGCTGTGGTTCATCACTCATATGTACATGGTCATAAGTGTGAGAGATTAGCAGCCAAACCTAACAAATGCATATTCTTGCTAGTTAGCATGAGAAGGGGCTAAGTCCCCAGAGCTGTATTGCTGATAGGCAAATACTCAGACCATAGAAATACAATAGGTAGAGAGGCGCTGCGTGATGTCATTTCTCCTCCTGTTGTGGAGAGGAAGGCATATATAGCACCTCAAGTATCTGTCACATGGAAGATGGAGCAAGCTTGTTTTTTCCTGCTCCAGAGGCTAGGATTCAGACCAATGGCTTTAAGTTACAAGAAAGAAGATTCCAGCTAAAATCAGGAAGAACTTTCTGACAGTAAGAGCTGTTCAGCAGTGGAACAGACTCCCTCAGGAGGTTCAGGGCCTTCCTTCCTTGGAGGTTTTTAAGGAAAGGTAGGATGGCCATCTGTCATGGATGCTTTAGTTGAGATTCCTGCATTGCTGGGGGTTGGACAAGAGGACCCTCAGGATTCCTTCCAGCTCTACAATTCCATAATGGAATAGAATCAGTTCTGTGATTCCACGATTCTGTGAATTACACAAACCTAAATTGCTGGTATGCGCTTGAGTCCCTCCTGCAAAATACTGACAGCAACCACAGTGGGCCTGGTGTATGGATCTAGCAAGGCCCAGATGCCCCACTGGCTGCCTTTTGAGGAGTAAAGCAGTGAAATGTATGTGTCTTCCCTTTCTAAACCCTGCCTTACATTCAAAGCATTATACTCCAGTCACTATAAGGCTAACCATAGCTACTAGACACGATGGCTGTGCTCTGTCTCCACGGTTGTGGGCAGCAAATAACAGTTGCTGGAAACCACGGGAGGGTAAAGCTTTGCTGTTGTGCTCAGGTCCTCATTGAGGGCATTTGGATGGCCATGGTGAAAACAGGAGTCATGACTAGAAGAGCCTTTGGCCTGATCCAGCTGGCTCTTTTTATGTTCTCACGCTCATTCAAAAGTGATTAAGTGTTACTCTGATGGATGTTCTCTCAAATACACATTTGCATGAGCACAGGAATCTCATCAGCAAGTGCACCGGCATGCAGCTATCCTCACCGTAAAACCAAGCCACTGCAATGGATTCCAGGAACACCACGGCTATCACAGCTGGGCCCGTGGCATATTCTTCAAGCAGCTTTACGACATACGCACCACCCTAGAGCAAGAGAAAGAAAGATCGTGGGAAACAACAGGATCGCTTCTAGTTCCCAGAAGGCAAAACTTGCTTGTACAGAGCTCATTAGCTCATTGGAGAGGCAGCAGAAGCCTGTAATGTACTTTAATCTGGTGCTCTCTTCCGTACCTGTGCAACCTGACTAATCCTGAACAGTGTAAATGACCCAGTTTCTCCAACTTCCCTTCCTTTGCCTCACACAATACAGCAACCATGCAGATAAGAAAAGGCTGAGTGGAATGTGTGAGCAATCCAGTAGGTAATCCAGTAGGGGATTGATGCCTTTCTGTTTCCTCCCTGGTGAGAATGTTGAAGGGGCAATGACTGACAGTAAAGCTGAGGGCAGACCCTTGTGTTCCTATTTTTTCCCCCCTTGGGAGTCAGACTTTCCCAAAAGGGGAAGGGAATTGTGCCTCCAGCAGGAACTGAGACTCCTGTTTTGCATTCCAAATCAAGGAGCAATATCTGATAAAACTGTGTGTGATACAGGTTTCTCATGAAACGATCCATCTATGCTTGGTAGTAACACCTCCCTTGTCAGAGTCTTCACTATCTCTAGTTCAACTTGGCATCTCATCCAATCTGTTGACATCATAGCGCCACAACATGCAATTTGAGACACCCCAAACCGTTTGGGAAACTGGGTTATGTAGCACTGGGAGGGCTTTTCAACACTCCCCACCCCCAAATGTCTCAGACATTATTGCCACTTAACGCAGCTCTTGCTGATTTGCAGTGTTTTGAAACAACACATTCAGTTTTTAAAACAGCCCTGATCAAGGCTGCATGGAAAAGCATTTGAAATCTGATCATTCAGAACCTGTGGAAAGGCATGGTAGAAATCTGACAAGGAAATCACTTGCAGGGTTGTAGAGAACAGCACCAATCTTGGATTGCGTCCGATTGTTTGCAGTCCAAGAGCTGCACTCCAGCATCCTCTGTGGCATTAAAGGGAAGTCTGGAATCCAAATTGCACACCAAACGCACAGACACTCTTCACCCTACCGAATGGCTTGACTGGCTATGGAAAGGTGAGCTACTCACAAAGGTCAGCGTCGGCATGGCACCCAAGAAGCAGGTCACAATGAAACCCAGCACAAACAGCTCCCGGCGCTTGCTCCAGATGTGCGGGAATTCATCCAGGACGGCAGTGATCACCCCTTCTAGGCCTGCAAACTGGGAAAAGCACACAGAGGAGTCAGTGAAGGAAAGGCAGCTGCCTTCTTCCCCAGAACTCTTAGAGCTTGCAAAGGGATCTGAACAATTCTGTGTTTGTGCTTGGTGAACTGAACCTGCTTTCAGGCTAATGGAATAACCCCACAGCCTGATGCTAAGGGCCAGACCAGGCAGTTCACATTCTGCCCATACCCCAGAGGCTACGACCTGATTTTGCCTGCCTCCTCTCAAGTGGAAGGATGCAGTTCCTTGGTGTTGACCAGTCATCCCTAGCCTGATGCTCTCCAGATGTTTGGGGAAACTCCCACCAGACCCAGCTAGAACTCCAAGTAAGACCCTGGCAACACAACTTGTTGGTTGGGGCTAATGGGACTTAGTCCAAAATGGCTTCACTGACTGAGGACACCAAGTTCAGGAAAGCGGCTCTAGATTCCACCCCAGAGGAAGTGGGGAAAACATTGTTTTCTTACTAGCTGGTCAAGTGTCAGCATTCCAGCACGAACGCCAACTGAGGTTATCCAAAAAGATAATATTTCCATTCTTCAGATTTGGTTTGGCTAAGTGTGGACTAAGTCTGCAATAACACACACAGAACCTTTCCTTCTACTGCTCCATTACTCACTGTGCTGTCCAGTCCCAGGGTGATCAACATCAGGAAGAATATAATGGCAAAGAAGGTGGAGGCAGGCATGTTTGCAATGGCCTCTGCATAGGTGATGAAGAGGAGGCTGGGTCCTGTCAGTCAATGAGATAACAGTCCATGACTTATTCTGCTTCCTCCAGAGTTTATCCCCCCCCCCCTTCCCAGCTTGTAACATAGTGGCTAATGTCAATATAAGTTAACACAAAAGCCATATACCAGATAAGAGAAAAACAAATCAGAACAGCTGATAATCAGCAGCATAAATAATCAGCCACCCCTTTCAGAGCCAGTTCAGCTGTGACGGTATCTTCTCGCCACCATGCTTTAATCTGGCACGTCAAACTCATTAGGAAGGGAGCCAATCTGATCTCCTGTGACAGGGAGTTCCACAGCCCTGACGTCATACTCTCCTATATTCCCACCAGCTACAACTCTAGCTCCAAAGGTCACCAGTCAAGGGTATCTAATGTGTCTTCTGGATGGGAGTTGGAGTACTACATAGGAAGAGCCTTCTTGGATTAGGCCAATGGCTTGTCTAGGCCAGTATCCTGTTAGAAACAAAGGAGGCTGCCTTATACCAAGACAGACTTTTAGTCTATCTAGGTCTGTATTGTCCAAGTTCACGCGCAGTATCTCTACAGGGTTTCAGAGAAGGAGCCTTTCCCAGCCCTGTGTGAAGATAGCATTGGGAGTTGAACCAGGAGCTTCTACATGTAAGGCAAATATGCTACTGCTGAGCTATGCCGGTTCCCCACTGTTCTCACAGTGGCCAACCAGATGCCCTAAATGGGAAGCCCAGAAGCCCTACAGCATCTGTTCTGTAGGGCACCATGTTTACTACCCATGAGTGGTCAGACAGGTTGGTGTGGAAGGAGACAGCGCTTCACATTATGGTTAGGGCCTAGCCCATTTCAGACTTTAAAGCTAACTGCAGCTCAGATGCTGTCCAGGAGCCAAATCAGCTGGCACCAGCCGTAGAGCTGCATCCTCCCCAAATTTTTATTATTTTTGTTTATTTTAGATGGCTATATACCCCACCCTTAAACAATTCCCCAGGACAGCTTACATTATCAAAATACAATAAACAATAAAAATGTGATAAAATATAAATTGGCTCTGGTTGGGACCTCAGCTGACGCAGTTTGGACCAGCAGAAGTTTCCAAACACTTCAAAGGCAGCCCCACTTAGAGCATGTTACAGTGATCCAACCTTTATGTAACTAAGGCATGTGTGATCATGGCCAGGGGCTATACTTTTGCCAGCAAAAGCATTGTCCAGAGCCAAGCTGATTGGCTCTGGGCAATGCTCTTGACCCTGTGGGTGCCTGTAAGGAGCTTGCTGCAGCAAGTGAGCCGGGAATCCTGCGCAGCACTATCTCAGTGTGGCATCAGGCTCTAGCAGGATGGAAGGGAGCGGCTTTGTCCCCTGGCTTGATGAATTGTATTGCGTTTCATCTTGAGGGCCTTCAATCCTTCATCCAGTCCCAAACATCCCTTTCAAGCAGCCAGTTGGCAGAGCTCTGAAGGGCAAAAGTTTATAGATCTGAGAGTATCCCATGCCTTGCCAATGGCAGGCACCAGAGATCTGTATATTTTTCAAGGAGGATGCTACCCATAATCACTAAATGGAACCTTCATGATTTGAAGCCAGGCCAAACAAACTAGAAATAGCACTCCAGACTTTATTCTGAAACAGCAAGGCAATCCCTGTGTTCCAGTCTCTCTGACCTCGCATTCCAAACAGAGGCTTTTCCAGCTTGGTCTCAAAGACTTCCAACCAAGGAGAGTTCCCTGCCTCATTTGAAGCTGACTGATATGCCAAGTCAGACCCCACTGGTCCATCTAGCTCAGTATCACCTATGCTAGCTTTCCCTGACTTGAGTAACACAGGATATGGACAAGCTGGAACACGTGCAGAGGAGGGAAACCAGGATGACAAAGAGTCTGGATACCAAGCCTTATGAGGAACGGTTGAGGAAGTTTGATCTGTTTAGTTTGGAGAAGAGAAGACCTAGAGGTGATATGATAACTGTTTCAAGCTTGTTTCTTGCTGCTCCGGAGGGTAGGACCTTGAACCAATGGATTCAAATTCCAACTAAACATTAAGAATAACTTTCTAGTGGTAAGAGCTGAACGACAGTGGAATGGGCTTCTCTGAAGGTGGTGGACTCTCTTTCATTGGGGGTTTTAAACAGAGGTTGGATAACCATCTGTCAGGGATTCTTTAGCTGTGATTCCTGCACTGCAGGGGGTTGGACTAGATGACTCTAAGGCTCCCTTTCAGCTCTTCTGTGATTCTGATTTGCCTTCCAGAAGCTGATGAATTATTACTGTCACCATTCCTGACCATTGGCCATGTTGGCTGGGGCTAATGGGAATCAGG
Organism: Podarcis erhardii; assembly: GCF_964252035.2. Lineage (NCBI taxonomy): Eukaryota > Metazoa > Chordata > Lepidosauria > Squamata > Lacertidae > Podarcis > Podarcis erhardii. The sequence goes on along the minus strand of NC_138514.1, from coordinate 36,546,926 downwards.
AGTCCTGCAACAACTGGAGATGTTCCCTTTGGGGAAGGATTTTAGGCAACACTGAGGCTTTTAGCCCTACCTGGAGTTGCTAGGAATTGAACCCGGAATATTTTTTCATGCAAAGCCAAACATTGTAATTTGAGAATTAAGTAGCTCTTGACTAAACATACTGAGCTGTTTTAGGAATGTGTCTTCTTATGCCTTCAAGTCAAGTTTGCCAGCATCCTGCATGTGTGGCTAGACAGTGTGTCAAAATTAGTCAGCCAAAGAAGTGTTCGAGGAATTATTCAATGAGGCCATTGAACCCAGTTGCCTAATGATGAACCCAGTTGCACACTGAAACATGTTTCATGGGAACTCAGGAAGCTAGCCGCCTTATGCCGGATACCTAGCCCACTACTATGACTAGCAGGGTCTCAGGGTCTCCCCCATCACTTGCATCCTGCTCTATACTCTCTATACGTATGATTGTACAGCCATTTATTCCAGCAACAAAATCATCAAGTTTGCTGATGACACTACGGTGGTGGGGCTCATTTCAGGAGGGGATGAGTCCGCCTATCGGGACGAGGTGGAGCGGCTTTGTGCTTGGTGTGGAGAGAACAATCTGGCTCTTAATACGGCTAAGACCAAGGAATTGGTGGTGGATTACAGGAAAAAAAAGGCGGACATTCAGCCCTTGTATATCAACGGGGAACGGGTGGAGAGGGTGGCGGAATTCAGGTTTTTGGGAGTGACTATCGATCAGGGCATGACTTGGAGCGCAAATACCACTGCTCTGGTGAAGAAGGCCCAGCAGAGAATTTATTTCCTCAGACTTTTAAAGAAGAACAATCTGAGTGAGAGACTGCTGGTGTCCTTCTACCGAGGCTCCATAGAGAGCATTCTCACATACTGTATTTGTGCCTGGTTCTCCAGCTGTACAGCTAGGAAGAGGAAGGTGCTCCAGAAGGTCATAACCACAGCCCAAAGGATTATTGGTCATCCCCTCCCATCTTTGGAAGAACTGTACGGTTCCCGTTGTCTTAGGAAAGCAAACAATATCCTGCAGGATGCATCTCACCCGGGACACAGTCTGTTTGTACTACTGCCTTCTGGCAGGAGATACAGAAACATCAAGTCAAGGACAAATAGACTGAAAAATAGTTTCTATCCAAGAGCTGTGGCCTTCTTAAATGCAGTAACTCGATAGTGTGACCTGGGAGTTTGATGGGTGTGGGTGTGGGTGTGGCTGGAATGTGGTTTGTTTGGTTGTTGTTGTTGTTTTGCTTTTGTTGTTTTTAAGGGATGGCATCCAATTTCGTTGCACTTGTGCAATGTTGCACTTGTGTAATGACAATAAAGAATCTATCTATCTATCTATCTATCTATCTATCTATCTATCTATCTATCCTAAAATTACTTATTCAGAAGGGGACTGGAGATGCCAGGGATGGAACCTTGCTCACTGGTTCCAGCCCTTCCTCAACTGGCTATCGAGACACAGTGGTGCCTGGTGTGCTCTTGTTTTAAAAGGGGCTGTGCAGAGTTTCTTAGGATGCAAAAGATTCTCTGCAGGACAGCTTGCATCAGAATACAGGAACATACTGAGCCAGACCATTGGTTCATCTTGCTCAGTATTGTCTACACTGACTGGTAGTGGCTCTGCAAGGTTTTAGGCAGGGAATCTTTCCCAGCCCTGCCTGGAGATACCATTGCAGATTGAACCTGAGACTTCCTGCGCCCCAGTGGGCTACAGCCTTCCCACCATCACAGGAAAGGGAGTGAGAATATAAAAGGAAAGGATTGGGAAGAATTCTTTGTCTGCATTGCAGTTCCCAAACCAGTATGTCAAACTGAAAAGTAGCTATCCTTCGAATTCACACTTCTCCAAATTTTGCAGTGCAGTTCTCCAGACAAAAAAACGTTCACCAACGAAAGTATATGTTACAGGAAGAAATCTTGCTTTCGTAGAAATAACATACAAAAAATACTTGTAAAAATACATCTGTTTGGGGAGATTGCTTACATAAACATATTACAGAAAATTGCAAACAGACTTATGTTAGGAGAAATTTTCAGGTGCGCTTAAAAAACAACAACCCAACCATACTGCAAACTGCTGCAGAAATGGGGCAAATGGAACATAACACTGAAAAAATGAGAAACTGAGATTGGCCACATTTCCCCATCCTTGGTTACTTACCTGTGTCTCGGGCCACGTCTGCCACCTCTTGGTTCCTCATCTCAGCCATGTACCCGAGCACGGTGAAGATGACGAACCCGGACACAAAACTGGTCAGGCAGTTCACAGTGCTGGTGACTAGAGCATCCCTGTAATGGAAACACACATGCCCCTCTGAGAATCAGGGCACGCTTGTGATATAACACACACACACACATACCCCATACACAAATTCTCCTTGTACCCTCCAGCTGGTCTGATTTGGAGTGTAAATAATTAGAACTATGTGTAAACCATCAGTATGTTTGTTAGAGTCTTCCACAATGGCAATTTGAGCCCCCCCCCCACTTCCCAGTAATCTTCCACCTTGAGAAAACTCACTGGTAGCAGTTGTTATGGAACTTGTTGTAGCTTGCAAAGGCTAGGAGGACCCCAAATCCTGGGCCGAGAGAGAAGAAGATCTGAGCAGCTGCATCAATCCACACCTAAAAAGAAAAGAATCAAGAGACACAGCTCATTAAAAGCGGCATCGGGAAAAGCAGAGTTGTTCTGGGAAGCCATGCAAGGAGCGAGCGCTTTCAGCTTCCAGTTTGTGTTTTGAGCCCTGTGCTTCAAGTGTTTAGGGTTAAGAGTTTACTATGGTGACTCTTGCTGGAACCGAGGAAGCTATCAGTTAGATACAGGCAGGGACGACTGCTTTGTAGCAGAGGCAATGGAGCTGAAGTTGAAGACCTAGCAGGGCAACACCAGTCACAGTGGCCTGCCACTCCATGCGTTCCCCACAGTAGATCCACTAAGGCCCTCCCCCACAGCTGGCCATCTAAGCTACTGGCCATCACTGCATCTTGTGACAGTGAGTTCCATATCTTAATAATGCAGTATGTGAAGTTACATTGGGGGAGAGGGTTGGCCCGTCTTGATTCTCCTGCCACTCAGTTTCATTGAGTGACTCCTAGTTGCCTCTCTCTCCAATTTCTCTGCATCATACTATAGTATTACAAACCTCCATCAATTCTCTCCTTAATTACTGTTTTTTCTTTTCTGGTTAAAAAAAATCCAAAACCCTATAGCCTTCCTTTATAGAGAAAATGCTCTGGATCCATGATAATTTTGTGGCTATTTTCTGCACATTTGTACTGAGTCAGACCAGTGGTCCATAGCAGATGGAGTTGTACTCTAGTGTTTTCGACATGAGACATTTTTCAGTCCTACCTGGAAATGCTGAGGATTGAATATGGGACCCTCTGCACTCAAAGCAGATACTCTACCACTGAGCTGTGACTTTTCCCTAGTTCTTTCAATATCCTTTTTGAGATGAGATGACCACAACTGTACGCTATATTTCAAGTTCACCCACCCCATAGATTTATTCAAGTGCATTACACCACTGGCAGACTTATTTTCAGTTCTTTCTTGATAGTACAGTACTTAGGATGGAATTTGCTATACTCAGCTGCCACACACTGGGTTGACATCTCTGAGCTGTCCTTCTCCCATCACCCCAAGATCCGTTTCCTGACTAGCCTTCTTATCTCCTGCTTTCTCCAGAACAAACCAGTTCCTTTTTATTCTCCAGACTCAAAGCTGAGCACTGCCCAACTTTGTAGATCGTTCCTGCCCCAGGAGCCACCACATGAAAGCTTTGTGGCCATATATCAACAGCACAGAGATCGCAATCTGGCCTCGCTCTTCGCTTCAGAAACATCCAATACAATACTAACACCCTTTATTACTTTTAGGGGAGGCAACGGGGCCTTATTGGAGATGTGGCTTTATCAGAGAACGATGTGTCTTCATTTCCTCTTCATTGAACTCTCTCCTATCAACCGGGAGCCCGCTGGCTGGCGAATATTAGAACCTGTAATCTCAACAGTAGCTGTATTTATTACTTAGAGGGCCAAAATCTCCCCCAACCTCATCTGAGTCTTTCATAACTATTCAGGGGGAAATGACATTTGCATCTGTTATACAGAATGCAGTGCCTGGTGGCTTGTGGGGGCAACCTACTGCCAGCATATAACACATCCTGCTTGCGGGATTTGCACTGGCTGTCAATTTGCTACTAACGTAAGTCCCTATACAGCTCAGGAACAGGATACTTGAGAGACTGTCTTATCCCTTATGCACTCGGCAGACAGTCTGCAGAAAAGCTTCTTCTGCAAGTTCCATTTATCCTGTTTTCCAGCTGTTTCCAGAAAATACAGATAATGGGTATGTGTTGTATGTTGACAGGAACATTATACCATAGAGCAGGAGCAAGCATACTACCAGCTTTGCTCCATGTAGCTGCAGAGCAGACTTCGGTAAACCTTGGAACTTACACAGGGCCAAAGAGCACTCCCCAAGCATTGCCCTCTGGAAACAACCAAGTAGAATCAGAACCACTGCGAAGTAGTGCCGCCCGCCACCTGACTTGGACAGCTGCTCCAGAAGGATACCACGGTTGAAATACCATGGTATTGAAAGCTGCTGAAAGGTTGAGAATTAACAGGGATACAAGAGTGCCTGGATCTGGTCTGCAACCACCCACTCAAGAACCTTGCTCAAGGAGAAAGTGGCAACTGACCAGTAATTACCTAGCTTTTTACTTAGGTGGGGAGAAGGCTGACAGAGCACCTGGTTCACCCCCCATCCCCAAATCTAGTACATTACTCTGCATTTGCCACAGGACTTTTAAGGTAGCCGATCCATTCATCTGATTTGTTGCACCCACCTTCCCCCCCTGCTTACCTCAGTAGCAAAAAGCTTATCCCATTCGGGCTTCAGGTAGTAGACCACCCCTCTCCAGGCCCCAGGCAAGGTAGCGCCCCGTATTAAGAGGACAAAGAGTATGACATAAGGGAATGTGGCAGTCACCCACACAACCTGTTTGGAGAAGAAATCAAGACAGGATTCATCTGAGGGAAACCACCAGCACAAAGGATGAAAACTTCGCTCTGAATTAGCAGCAATATTAATTTATTAAATTGATAGCCCACTCTCCACCGCATCTCAAAACATGCCCACAGTGCCTAGCAACATCAAATCCAACAAGACCATATCTAAAAACGGTGATTAAAATATTGACAGTGCCTGAATGTCCCTATCCCTTTCCAAAGACCCAGGCAAATAAGAAAAACACCAGCATTTTAGTGCAAATTTATCCTAATGTATACATTTTTAGCAAATATATACAATTTTGCAAAGCAAATGTTACATGCTTTTGTGTGCTAGTTTAACTAAACTATTCTTTATGCACACTTTACCTTAGAATATGCATCTCTATACACTTTAGTTGACTGGAGAATTGCCTTGCAAAATTCAGAGATGTGCAAATGTTATAAAATTCCCCCCCACCCCATCCCTAGTTCCGGGGATCTCTTCTGCCAGCTCCATGAACTATCCCATCCTGTGCCAAAGCCCTGTCTCTTCCCACCCCAAGGAAGTGGCACAGACTCCCCTGAGTCTGAACTTCCTTCCTCTTGACCTGCTCCCATGGGACAGATGGGGTTTCCTGGCCTAGTGGCGCCTTGCCTACTGCCTCATATTTGGGAGGCTTGTGGTGTCTGCACCCCTGACACTGACAAATCTTCTGTATGGAAAAGGCCTTCCTAACACACAGCCAGAAGGAAGGATGGCGACATCCTCACTGGGTGCTAGCCAAGATCACAGGAGGCCACCAGCTTGGGTAACTTCAGAATACTCTCAGATCATTCCAGCTGCTTCTCAAGCCAGTCAGGAACACGAAAGTGTTCTCCCTCTTTTTGGTGGCAGAAGTAGGGAACCTTTTTCAGCTTGAGGGCCACGTTCCCTTAATGGGCAACCTTCCAGGGGCCATATGCCATGTTTGGGCCAGACCACAAGTAAAAACAGATGGGACACTTACTGTGTACAGTAATCTGTATCCCAGCCGTGCAAAAGCCAGAAGTTTCTACAAACACACCAGCACATACCATCTCCCCAGTCTCTAGCCAGACAAGCTAGATACATTCTCATATGTCAAGAACACATTCAAGTCAGCTAAATGCACTTGAGAAGGGGACAGGGCAGGGCTGGTGAGGGTGCTGCCTGATGAAGGGGTGTGGTCTGTGAAGACCCCTAAGGCACTAAGGAATGGAGAAGCCTGGTGGGCCACATGCGTCTCTCCCCCTGGGTCTTCAGATTCTCCATCCCTGACCACCAGATACAATCCTGGTGTAGCTCCTCCCGCTGTTGGCCTTGCTCTTCACCTTTCCAGATGTTTTGACTCCTTTCCAGATGCTGAAGTACACAATAGTGAAGATAAGCATCAAACACAGGACGAGCTGCCAGCTGATTCCGCCCAGGTCATCCAGCCCCTTGGATCTGTGCACTTGGAGAATGTGGCGGCTGAAATGGAAAGGAAACAGACGTGTTGGGGATCGTTTGGGATGCAGACTTTCCAAAGGGATCATTTCAAGTGGGTGACGTTTGCTTCAAGTCCATGAGTCCTGAGGGTGGGATGGAGTGGGGTTTGCTACTGGGAACTTGCCATCAATGTGACTGTTGGAGGCAAGCCAAACAAACGGGAGGTCAGGGACAGGGTAGCCTTGTAATGTTGTTGGACAGCAACTTCCACCATCCTCCTGACCATTGGCCATGCTGGCTGCTGAAGGGAATTGGAGCCCAACATTGTCTGGAGGGAATCACATTGGCTTCTCCTCATTTAAAGATTTGCTCCTGGGTACGATCGGGGGAGAAGGAAGAGCAGCCTAGAGCTGGCTACCTCGTGTCAATTTCATGCCAGTGCTTTTCAAAAAGTGGCAGTTATTTACTTCAGTTAGTTTTTTAACAAAAATGGTTTGGATTTCCTTTCTTTGTCAATCAAAACAATGTACATACATCTTGAGCCAGGCCTGATTACAGCAGTTCCGAGGAATCGGCTGGCATCAGTTGGCGGGGTGGTCCTAACGTCTGACAATTCCGGCACACATTTCCCCCGTTGATTAAAATGGGAGATGCCACTTCATTCTTATACCCAAAAGGGCCTCCTTTATACACTATACTATGAAGCATACTTTTTATGGCACGGATCGCATGTAACATTAAACCATGGTTTATTAAACATGTGCAGACCCTGCCCAGTACCTTAACTGTGGCTTGTTTACAGTCAACAAACTGTGACTTGAAGCCATGGTTTACTGTTGGCTTCTAAAACTTCAGTTATTTTAACTATGGCTTGGTTTTACTTGTGAAAACAGCACCCTTGGCTTTTTTGGCTACCCCACCCCAGATACTTCACATTCTAATGAGGCAAGAGTAGCTGGAAAACAGAAGGAGCTTTGGCGAAACAAGTCATAGTTTGATCATCTATAGGACAAATTGTTTTTAATTCATGGTTTGATAAACGAACAATGACATTGTGTTAAATGTGAACCAGGCCTGTGTGTTTCTGCATGAGTCACAATTCTATGTAGGCTTTCTTTTTGGGAGGGGCTACACTCAGAATAGTGACTCATGCAGAGATACAGTGGGCAGCTTTCTCTGTGAGGGTGGACAGTTCTTTTGCTTTTCTATATCAGGAGTGGCGGTTTGCTCAGTGCAGAACTTTGACAGAATTATCCGTGCCACCAGCAGAGACGGATTGGAAGGAGGTGAGAACAGAGCAGGGAGTCATTCAGAGATCCAGAATGCACCCTCCTCTGTTCATGGATGCTTTGGGCACTTAGGAACCTTGTGTGTTTTGACATGTTTCTCACAGCTCTAGCAGATCTTGTGTTCTCTGGCACCCAGTTAGGGAATGACCACGGCTGATGTTGCAGAGAGCTTCAGAGGTTGTTGCAAGCATAAAGAATGAACCACTAACCCTCACTGATGCTCATGAAAAGCAGTTGCTAACTAGGAGACCTGAGCCAGTGCCTACATATAAAGAAAGCACAGGGTTTAACACATCCGTCCCTCCTCGAAAGCTCCTTCCCCACCCACCCTGCTCCACCTTATTCTGCCATGGCTGTCTCTCCACTTACATGCACTTACGTGTAAAATTCTTCTGCCGGGGAGGTTGAGTTGGCAGTCCAGGCGGTGCTCTTGTTGGAGAAGTAGTTTGTGCAGTTGTTGGTGTTCCAGGGGTTTTTGCAGCTGGTCCAGGGCAGCTCACTCGTGAACGAGGAAATGAGGTAGTACAAGGCCCATGCCATGATGGTGTTATAGTACGAGGCAATGTAGAAGCCAATGATGCAGATGGCATAGCCAATTCCTGGATAGATAGAAAATGCTGGCATAAACATAAGAAAGACGGGTGCTCTGGTGTTCCTGTTAAGTGATCTGTTGGTAGTGCAGAGGCTTCCGTGCAACACATGGAGCTTCAGTAACTTGCTCTTGAGTGCAGAGGTTCCTATGCAGCCATGGAGCTCCAGCAGATGCCATAAAAAACATGAAAACATGTATCTGAAGAAGTGTGCATGCACACGAAAGCTCATACCAAGAACTGACTTAGTTGGTCTTTAAGGTGCTACTGGAAGGAATTTTTTTTGTTTTGACTATGGCAGACCAACACGGCTACCTACCTGTAATAAAAAACATGGACGAGTGCACAGGCAACAGCATATAAAATGGCATTGTCAGTCATTTTCCATGTGTGTGCATTTATTGGGAACTATGCTCATAGTAAGTAGAGAACTTTTTATGCGTGGATTTTGAGAGTCAATGCAGAATTACATGTCTAAGACGTCTGATCTCCACATATGCCTGGAATCCTCCCCCGGAAAGCCCCTGGTTCCACACGCCAGGGACTCTGCAGCTTTAACTATGACCCAGAATTCTACATACAAGTCTTTCTGAGAATAAAGATTTCCCCTTGAGGATTACCTTTGAAAATGGGACAGATCTTCCTCCAGATTGAGATGCATCCATTTCGGTGATACTGCCCCAGTGCCAGCTCCATGTAGAAGAGTGGGATCCCTCCAAAGATAGCCATGATTGTGTACGGGATGAGGAAAGCTCCTGAATCAAAGGGACCAATGTTAAAACACCATTCAGAGAGGCATTGGATGGTAACAAGTGGCCTGTACAACAAAATGTTGCAGCGTGGAGTGTTTCTGATCAAGATGCCAGCCAGTCAGCTGTGCCCTCCGCCAGAAGACTCATTTCCCTTGACCTCCCACCCCCAGTGCTGCTCAGCAAAGGTCAGTCAGCATTTCCTTTGGCTCCTCCTTCCTTAATATAAGTTCTAAAAATCTTGGTGTTTCCCCAAGCATGCTGACAGATTCCTCTTGCGCCTGGGGGGTGCACTGTGTCCACAAAGGTCTCTGAGTGCCAGAAATAGAGGGAACAAGGTGGGGCTGTTGCCACAACAATGTTGCTGTGTGGAGTACTGCTGTTCAAGACCCCAGCTACTCCCCTTCCCCTAGCCCCAGTTTTCCACCAGTCAGCCAGCTGAATCCTTGCTGGCCTGTTGCATGCTCAATTGTGCATGCTTTGGGGGCGGGGAGCATGTGTGTTCAATCCCAGCTACATTAAAATCTTTGATATCTCCATTGATGCCTGTGGCCAGCTCTCCCTTCCATCTTGAGGACATTGCAAAATAGCTTATCAGAATGAACAAGTCAGGAAATGACTTTATCGAGGCAACAATGCCGTTTCTTTCCTTTCTTAGATCTGTTTATCTTCCTCTCCAGCCGGTTGTCAACATTTCATGCCGCCCAGCCTTTATGGGGCTATTTTAGGGATAGCTCCCTATTTTGTCCACAGCTCCAGGAGCGATTTTAAGAATCCCTCAGTTAATACAGGTTGCTTCCATGCTAGAGTGTGTGTTGTTTTTTGTAACCTGTCGGTAGGCCTGAGCGGTGTACCAAAACATCGCCCAGGACCGTGTATGGCGGCTTCACCTGGCAGTATATCATGGGTGAAACCGACACAGCTCCTGAGTCCCTCTGCTACCAGTGCCACCTTCAACACTGGGCCGCTGGTAGCAGAGGGACTCAGGAGCAGCAGCGGTTTCAGCTGTGCTATACTGCCGCATGAAGCCACCATCGCGTTCTGCCCCTCATGCTGCAGAGGGAGGAGCAAGCTGTATCGCCGGGCCAATACAACTTATTCCTTCCTCGGCTTCTTTCAACTGTTCCCACTGCTCCCCCACCTGAGCGAGCCCCTGTGCCTCACATGCAAGCTGGAGAGGCATAGGGCTCACTCAGCTGGGGGGCGGGAGCCTTCCCACCCCCCAGCTCAGCAATGCAAACAAGCTGTATCATCCCTGACCTGCGAGGTGCTGGGAGGAAAGCCCCTCAGCTCCTGCATTGAGAGTTGCGACAGTTTCACCTTGTGCCTTCAATGTAGCTTGTTGCTGCATATCACCAGGTTGCAATGTTTGGCTGGCGACACATTGTGATGTTAAAAACCTGACATTGCCCAGCCCTGCCTGTCAGCATCTTTTAAGTGGGAATGCTGGGTGGCATGAGAGAATTGAGTCTCAAGTGCATATATATATATATATATATATATATATATATATATATGCAGGTTTTGGTGTCCTCGGGTGTCTTCCCGTGTAAAAGTTGGGGTGTCTAGGCGACGTTTCGACGAGGTCTCACTCGTCATCTTCAGGCTGGTGCTTTCGGCTTCTTGTTACTGGAACAGAGCAGGATCTCAGTGTTTGAGTTCCTATAAATACTGTAGAGGGGGTGTGGTGTATAGCCTCCAATGTTCTGGGCAGAGAGGAAGTTCCCAGGCTAGTGTGCCTTTTCTTCTTTTGTTCCTTAATTACTTGAGAGATATCTTGAGTGATTTCTTGAGTGATATCCTGAGTACCACTTAGGTGGGTCATTAGGTGTGGATTAGTTGTTAAAGTCTTTGTGTCTTGACCTCTTGAACTTTGTGAAGAGTTTTCCTGAGAAGATGGCTGTACTGTACTTAGTTGTGCTCTGGCTTGGCTTCGTGTATAGGGGCGAGCTGTGGTTTTGTGGCTTGTGTCAGCCAGATCTGTGTAGGGATTGCAGGGGGGTGCAGCATCCGGAGGTGCCACCATGGATTGGCTCAAGATATCTCTCAAGTAATTAAGGAACAAAAGAAGAAAAGGCACACTAGCCTGGGAACTTCCTCTCTGCCCAGAACATTGGAGGCTATACACCACACCCCCTCTACAGTATTTATAGGAACTCAAACACTGAGATCCTGCTCTGTTCCAGTAACAAGAAGCCGAAAGCACCAGCCTGAAGATGACGAGTGAGACCTCGTCGAAACGTCGCCTAGACACCCCAACTTTTACACGGGAAGACACCCGAGGACACCAAAACCTGCATTCCTGTACCCGTGAAAATCTACGAAAGCATATATATATATATACACACACACACACACACACACACATATATATATACACATACATACATACATAAAAAGGGTAAAGGGACCCCTGACCATTAGGTCCAGTCGTGGCTGACTCTGGGGTTGCAGCACTCATCTCGCTTTACTGGCCGAGGAAGCCAGCGTTTGTCCGCAGATAGCTTCCGGGTCATGTGGCCAGCAGGACTAAGCCGCTTCTGGTGAACCAGAGCAGCGCACAGAAACGCTGTTTACCTTCCCGCCAGAGCGGTACCTATTTATCTACTTGCACTTTGACGTGCTTTCAAACTGCTAGGTGGGCAGGAGCAGGGACTGAGCAACGGGAGCTCATCCTGTCGCAGGGATTCGAACTGCCAACCTTCTGATCGGCAAGTCCTAGGCTCTGTGGTTTAACCCACAGCGCCACCCGCGTCCCTATATATATATATACATAGTCTTTATTTAATTGCAAATAAATGCTTGCAATCGGCCTTACCTCCAGTTCTCGCTTGGCCTTTGCTTGCTTTGTGCTGCAGGTTTTTCGGGGGGGGGGGCAGATGTTAGTTCACAGCACCACTATCCTGCTCCACCCCCAAGTATATGTTAGAGGAGCAAGGCCCCGGTGCTGTGCCCAGATTAAGCGGGGGGGCTGCAGGGTAACTGACTCTTGTGAGCCACTTTCAGCTCAACATTTGTGTTTGGAAAAGCAGACTACAAATATTGAATCAAATCAGTCAATGGACACTCACCTCCTCCGTTTTGGTAACATATATAAGGGAAGCGCCATACGTTTCCTAGATCTACTGCATAGCCAATAACAGAGAGGAGAAAGTCCACTTTCTTGCTCCAAGTCTCCCTCTCATCCAGCTCCATCAGCTGCTGCTGCCCCTCTGCCACACAGAGGGTGGTGGTCATGGGAGCAGCGGGTGTGGGAGGGGTGCCTTCGCTGCCCCCTGTCGCATTGCAAGGACTTGGGCTCTGGGCTCCTGAAATCCCATTGGACACAGGGCTCGTTGTCTCCTCCTTTTCTCCCTGGCCTGGGTGGGCTTGGTTTGCACCCTCCACCAGTTGGAATTTAGGTTCTGTGATCTTGATCAGGAGTCCGTTCTCTGAGCAGTCATCCCCTTCCTTACAGTTCGAGGCCTTTGGAGGCGCGAGGGGCTGGGTCTCGCTGGGAGCTGCCTTCTCCATTCCGGTGGGTTAGAAGGCAGCCTTCCTATCCATCTGCAGGGGACTTCCACTAGGACCGCCTTTCCAGCCACAGATTCCTTTGTGGGTTTTCCAGCATCAGCTGCTCAGCTGTGGGCCCTGCAGCATGTTTGAGGAAACAGGCAGCTCAACATTTTAATTGTGGAGGGGAAAAGAAAATGGCAAGATGATTATCGATCGGTTATATGGTCTTATTTTACATAAACATGCGTACAGAAATCAAACGCTTCTGTTTTTTTATTTAATAATGAGATAGAAGAATAATTGTAAGCGGCAAGATTGTAGAAGGCAATGTTCAGCTCTTGCTATGATGCAGGTACTTAAAGGCATTTTGCTGTATAATGTGAAGGACAAGGTGGTGGTCTCTCACCATTCCATATACAGAACCCAACCAGGGTGACTCTTACTTCTGTGGTGGTAGTGCGATCGCATCCTCTACCACACTTGGAGCACCAGGACAGCTTAGGGAGCTCAGGCAGAATGGGGGTGGGTTGATACACTGCTCTTCAGTATCTGCTGCCTAAGCAGCTGCCTCAGTCTACCTAATAGTAGGGCCGGCCCTATATGGCAGTAGCAAGGAACAGGCAGGTACTGGGGTGATAGTGATGTTGCTGCTAGTACTGTCACCAAATCATTTCATTTTACTTACTTGCACAACATCCTTGTGACCCCCCGGCCCAGCCCACCAGCATTCAAGTTGAGGTATGGAGAAGAAAAGCTCAGAAATAGGATTTGGTTATTTGTGTGAGTTTCACTTGATTCATTCAGCCAATACTAGTAAAAGTAAAGGGACCCCTGACCATTAGGTCCAGTCATGGCCGACTCGGGGGTTGCGGCGCTCATCTCGCTTTATTGGCCGAGGGCGCCAGCGTACAGTTTCCGGGTCATGTGGCCAGCATGACTAAGCCACTTCTGGCGAACCAGAGCAGCGCACGGAAACGCCGTTTACCTTCCCGCCAGAGCGGTACCTGTTTATCTACTTGCACTTCGTGCTTTTGAACTGCTAGGTTGGCAGGAGCTGGGACCGAGCAATGGGAGCTCACCCCGTTGTGGGGATTCGAACCGCCAACCTTTTGATCGGCAAGTCCTAGGCTCTGTGCTTTAACCCACATCGCCACCCGCGTCCCTCAACCAATACTACCTGCAGTTAATTTGAATATGAATTAAACATTAGTTTTGAAGGGGTGGAAGCATACTGTATTAGTTTGTAGATGGGGGCATGCATACATCATAACAAGAGCTTTCTTTAAAACTTCCTCATGGGAGTGAAAAAGAAAAGCCTTTCCTAAGATTTAGCCTGCCATTCGTAGTTGTTTGTTTTAAATGAGTACTTACATTAAAAAGAATTAACTTATATTAAAAAGTCTGATTCAGTCAGGGGTGCCATTTAGTCAATAGATAATTTTTAAAACTTGATTTAGCTAAGCAATTAATTGGTTAAAGTCAAACCAAGAATCACTGGCATGTCAGGGCATAAAATTCAAATGGCACCAAACAGTGGCGTGAATGTAATCTTCAACGGCACCTCAAAATGCCTTCCCTGCAGCAGGGCCAGACATTGCTATTACATGCAGGTAAGAATAACAAATTGCACCCAACTAATTTCTACTCAAAGTAGACCCTCTGAAATTAATGGATCTGCCTTAGTCCATTAATTCCAGTAAGTCTACTCTAGAGTATGACTTACATTGAATACCACCCTATACAGTATTGTGCACATTGATAACTCTACATTACCAGGCAGAACAAAATGTTCCTCTTCCAGTATAGCCTTATACACACCTACTCAGAAGCAAGCCCTGTTCCTTTCTGTTGGGCTTACTCCCATGTAAGCATGAGGAGAGCCATAACAATTATTATCCCAACGAAGCAGACCCAGGTCTGTGCAGTTCCCATTTCCATCCTGGAGTTGCATCCCTCTGGTTAATTGGCCCTTTCCTAAGAATATACGAAGAGCCCTGCTGGGCCAGACCAAAGCCCACTTAGTCCAGCATCCTCTTCTGCTAGTGACAAAGCTCCAGTCTGACATAGGCAATGGACTTTGGCTCTCTTGGTGCTTTCCAATTACTGGCATCTTGCTCCAGATTTGCAGTAATGGTTGGCCTTCTTGTTACTACTTTAGGAAAAGACACTGCTATTGCCCTCTGCCCCCACAACGACAGTCTAATTGGCACTGACTTTTCTTTTTTCTTTTAATAGTATTTTTTAAAGGATCTATCCTTGCCACCCTCTCTTCATTCTGTTTCATTGATCCCTCTCAGTGGACACAAATGCTCTGATTTCATGTCCAATTGCTGCTACCTGCTGTCACGATTTGACCTACTCAAACTCTCAGGCGCGCCCAAAGTAGCTCTTTGGAACCCGGCCATTATTTGTAATAACCTCTCCCTTCTGTTTTTATAATCAGGTAGGTCTTGTGCCAACGGAAATCTGGCCAAATAGGGGAAGAATGATCTAACAGCCACGCTGTTGTGCTGGGTGAGCAGTGCCGTAGCCAGAGCATTTGTGGTTCAAGTCACACCATACTCCCTCTGTCCCACCCAGTCTTCATTGTGGAGAGTATAATACCAGTCTAATTTACAGGACGGTTGAACATGCCAGCTGGCTTTGAACATTTAAGGTGTGATATGTTAGGTGCAAAGGGACGTGGGTGGCACTGTGGGTTAAACCACAGAGCCTAGGACTTGCCAATCAGAAGGTTGGCGGTTCGAATTCCCACGACGGGGTGAGCTCCCGTTGTTCGGTCCCTGCTCCTGCCCACCTAGCAGTTTGAAAGCACGTCAAAGTGCAAGTAGATCAATAGGTACCGCTCTGGCGGGAAGGTAAACGGTGTTTCCTGCGCTGCTCTGGTTTGCCAGAAGCGGCTTAGTCATGCTGGCCACATGACCCGGAAGCTGTACGGCAGCTCCCTCGGCCAGTAAAGTGAGATGAGCGCCACAACCCCAGAGTCGGCCATGACTGGACCTAATGGTCAGGGGTCCCTTTACCTTTTTACCTTATGTTCGGTGCAAAACAGTCTTAGAAAAGTAAAACCAAGATATCTGAGGATGCGCAAATCAGACAGTGCTTCTAGTCCAGCATCCTGGGCATTCAGAGGTATTGACTTCCTCTGGCTTAAAGCAACATATGAAAGCAGTGTATCCATCCCTCTTAATTTCTGTGGTGTCGTGTTTGCGTGATTTTTAAAAAGCATTGCTTATTGAACATTGGCATTACCAGATCAGCTTCTTTAAAGCCCCTCCCTTCCTCCCAGCTGCAGAATTCCAAACTGTCATAATTCCAGCTATTTCAAAGAAAGCACACCCCTCCCCCTGAGAACTCCGTTCTCCTCAGCCACCGTCCACCCTGAAATTGTGGGGATACGGTGTGCTCTGATGAGCACCGAAAATCGTGGAAACTTTGCTGATGTTTGGAGTGGGGTTTATTGCTCTGTGGTAGAACCTCTTGCTTTGCATGCATATGGTTCTGAATCCAACCCCCCAATTAAAAGGTCTCAGGTAGCAGTGATGGGAATTATCTCTGCTGGAGACCCCAGATATTGGCTTCCAGGGAGCTAGATGGGCAAATTGTTTGACCTGGCATAAGGAAGCATCATCGGTTCCTAAGAGAGTGAAAGGAGCTCAGTGGCAGCTCACTCTGCTTTGCCTGCAGAAGGTCCCAGGTTCAAACCCCTCCATGTCCAGTCAAAATGGATTAACAGGTGATAACAAAAAAATCCTTCCAGTAGCACCTTAAAGACCAACTAAGTTAGTTCTAGGTATGAGCTTTCGTGTGCATGCACACTTCTTCAGATACGTATACGTATCTGAAGAAGTGTGCATGCACACGAAAGCTCATACCTAGAACTAACTTAGTTGGTCTTTAAGGTGCTACTGGAAGGAATTTTTTGTTTTGACTATGGCAGACCAACACGGCTACCTATCTGTAACAGGTGATGTGAAAGACCTTTCTCTGCCTGAGGCGCTGGAGAGCTGCAGCCTGTCAGATGATGCAGCTCTGGTCTAGATGCTGTGAAGCACCTTCCCATGTTCCTACAGTACCGTATTGGCCTGAATATAAGCCACACTTCCTCCCCACCCCCAAATTCCAACCGTGAAAAGTTAAAGTGCAGCTTAAATTCACGACCTTACAAAAATTGGCTTTTACGATATCACTGCTGAAACAGAAATATGTTAAAACGGAACAAAAAATGTTTTATTGCCAATTTGCAAGCTTGAGTGCCTTCAGAATTGTAGCAATTGAATAGCGATTTTAGCGATTGTACGGTAATTTTTGCGGGCCTGCAAGATCAAAGGCTTAAATTGGCTTGCAGCAATTTTCACCCTGTAACCCAATTTTAAGGGAGTAGATTATATTCAGGTATTATCTTTTTTTCTTTTTTCCTCTTGAATTTTAAAGGTGTGGCTTATTTGCGAGTGCGGTTTATATTCGGGCCAATACAGTATAGTGGTGCCTCGCAAGACGAAATTAATCCGTTCCGTGAGGCTCTTCATATAGCGGTTTTTTCGTCTTGCGAAGCAAGCCCATTGACAGCGGATTAGCGCTATTAGTGGTTTAGCGGCTTTTAGCAGATCAGCTGATAAGCGGCTTAGCGGCTTAGGGGAAGGGGGGGAAGGGGGGGGAAACCGCAGGAATTCGCAAGACATTTCGTCTTGCCAAGCAAGCCCATAGGGAAATTTGTTTTGCGAAGCGCCTCCAAAATGGAAAACCCTTTCGTCTAGCGGGTTTTCCGTCTTGCGAGGCGTTCGTCTTGCGGGGCACCACTGTATATGACTTGCTAGTTGGAGAAGGTGCCACATTGGGTCATTGAGCCTTACCTACAAGAAGGGATGGAAGGTTCTTTCAGTTTCATTTCTGCCAGCTTCTCATTTTTCCAATTTTACATTCAGTTCTCCACATTTTTACAGCAATCTGCAAATTTGTTTTTAAAAAATCCTCATGAAAATTATTCAGCACTTTAGTTCAAATCTTTCCCAATAAACTGATTTTTGTATGCAGTTTTGACTAATGTACAGATTTTTGCAAGTAATTTCCCCTAGTGCATTTCTGTAAGTTATAAGTAAGTAAGGGAAGTCATAGTCCCACTCTATTCTGCCTCAGTCAAACCACACCTGGAGTACTGTGTGCAGCTCTGGGCACCATCTGTCTGCATGGCCACCTCCTGTCTTGGATGCTCTGGTTGAGATTCCTGCCTTGCAGGGGGTTGGAATAGATGAACCTCGGGGTCCCTTCCAACTCTACAATTCTATAGTTCTATGAAAAGACTATCGCTGGTTATTACATAACTTTAGTGTGTGATAGGTTTAAACAAACAGCTGTATTTCTTATGCTCACTTAACTGCTGGAATCTGACCGAAAACCACAAGTATGAATGATGAAGAAGCTTTCATAATTTGGGAGTTATGAGCAAAATCCCAAGAGACATGAAAGTAGCTTCTGAGCGCTTTCCGTTCATAGCATATAGTTGACACAAGGTGTTGTGATGGACAAGCCTACCGTAAGTGGCTTCTTTGAAAAAGCATTGGGCAAACTAATGATCTATGGACAGCATGCAGCTAAAACAGTTAAAAGAGAGGACACCCCTCAGATCATCAGGTGTTGGGGACAGGGCTGCCTGTCTCCATCCAGTGCTCTTCTGGGAGAGGAGTAGGGACACCTGGCCAGTTCCTATTATAGGCAGCGTAAAGGTTTTCACCAGCCGTCACCAAGCTGTGGCTTCCAGACGTTTTGAGCTACAACTTTCATCAGCCTCACCATCCCACAGCAACATCCTGTGGACTTAATTGGCAAGACCTGGTTTTAAATCCCCACTCAGCCATGAAGTACCAGGGGACCTTTGGCCCACTTTCACTGCCTTACCTACCTTGCAGGATTGTTGTGAAGGGGGAAAGTGGGGAGGATGTGCCCCATGCAGCCCACAAGGAGCCTTATTAGATCAGAGAACTCTAATCAACAATCCAGTATCAGCATCTCCCGGCTGTGGCCAGGTGGGAATAGTTTGTAAGAGGAGAAAGAAGAAAGGGTTTGTACCTGCTGAATCCTGAAATTCCAGGGCACGGTGAAGGCTTCCCATGCAATCACCTGCTAGCTCCTTTTCCCATGCAGAGAAACCTGGATCTCTAGGGCCATGCGCATGTTGCAATTGTCATACCTTGGTTAATCATCAACTAGCGCACAGCTATCTACAAAGACCCTGAAGCAGCAAACAGCACAGAGCAGGAGACCGAGCACTTTCAGTTTTTCCCGTGAGGATCCCACGCCTGGGACATCCTTTCGGAGCTCTGCCACTGGAGGGCTCAGCCAGCCTCCGAAAATAATAAAAACCAGGCTGGGACTGGAAGCCCAGTGATTTCACAACCTGGGCAAGAGCAATTCAGTGCCAGGTACAATTGCAGAGAGGCCTTTAAGCCTCTGGATTGGACTTGATAGAAAGGCAGAGAATGACCCACCGGTCCCAGGCACCCTGGGAGAGAACTTTCCCCAATCGTCTTCACGTTCCGTTCCACAGCCAGCTTCGGTTAAGGCCACCCTGGGCTCCTGCTGAGTCACATCCTCCCAGTGCCTCATCTTTTTTATATACCTATAAGTAACTTATTTGTAATTACGGCTCAATTCCATAGATAGTTTAGGATTTGCTCATGGAATTTGCTCACTGCCACAGGACATGTTGACAGCCACCACCTTAAGGCAGCTTTCCAAAAAGGAGGAGACCAACCACAGTTAGCAACCCAGTATCTGAATGGAGCCTCCATATCTATGCAGGGATAGTGCTTTAAGCCATTCTATTATTTCTATATTGTTTTATTTCTATATTTGATTCCATTTATGAATTGCTTCCCGTAAAATATCCCAAAGTGATTTCACAGTTAAAAAATCAAGAAAAACAACATCAACACATTTATGGGCTGATACGGAAAAAAACATTTTCCAAGTGGCACAGCTGTGTGGACGGCTGATGGCAAGTAAGCAACAGCCCGTCTAACTGTGGATTGGTCTGCTTAACAGCCAGGCTGCCCAGGCACCTTTAAAAAAAGGAAAGACCACGCAGCCATGTCAAGAGTTTGGGGCAGCAGGTATCCACTAAACAAGACTTCGCCATCCTGGTGCCCAGCAGATGCTTTGGCCCATGGGTCCCATCAGTCCCAGCCAATGGTGATGTTGGGAGTTGTGGTCCAAACATCTGGAGGGCTCCAGGTTGGCAAAGTCTGCGCTAAACCCCTTGGGGCTCACTTCCCCCTGGGACTGGCTCCTTCGCCATCTGCCGTTCTGCCCGTCACCACCCAACACTTTCCAGGTCCTCCAGTGAACAGCATCAAGGATAAGAGTTTATTACTATCTATTTTTGTTCTGAGCCGCTGGAAAGGTCACTCTTACGCAAACACAGGCTGGCTGGCTGTTCCTCAACAGCTGGAAGCACCGCTAATAAAAAACATACAACCTGGAAAGTGCACCCGGCTTTGGGGCTGCTCTTTTTCTCAAGCACAGCTTAAGCCTTGAAAGGGGCTCTGGGAGACATTTGGAGGGTTCAGGTACACCTTTGCTCAGAGGCAAGCTAAGGGAAAAAAGGCTTCTCCGCTGTGGAACGTGGGAAGGAGATCTGCAAGGCAGACCACAGGGCCATCCGGCAGAGCATCTACAGTGGCCGGCTCCCAATGGTTTGAGCCCTGCCTGCAGATGCTGGGGATTAAATCCGAGACCCTCTGCTTACATTCTCACCAGTGCTATTTTTCTAGGTGCCAGAGCTGAGATCCTGGGGGGGGGGGAATCCCTGCTTACCACTGAGCTGTGGTAACAGATTCCAGTCCCCTAGGTTGTTAATAAAGGGCTGCTCTGAATAGAAACATGGGGAGCTGCTTTATGCAGAGTCAGGCAATTGGCTCATCTCAGTTGGTATTGCCCATGTAGCCTGGCAGTGGCTGTCTCCTGTTCCAGGCAGGAATCTCCTCCATCCATACCTGGAGATGCCACAGACTGAACCCAGGACCTCCTGCCCACAAAGCAGGTTCCCTGCTTCTGAGCTGTGGGCCCTTCCCCCAGAGCCGTTAGGGTCCCCCCATTCGTTTGAGTAGTCTGGCTTATTCAGCAAAAGCTGCCTGGTACAGGATCAGGCCGTATGTCCATCTAGCTCAATAATGCCTACACTGACCGGCATCAGCTTGCCCGGTTCTCAAGCAGAACGCTATCCCAGCCCTACTTGGGGGTGCCGTGGAGTGAAATTGAGACCTGTTGCATGAACAGCGTGTGTTATACCACCAAGATGCAACCCTTGCCCCTTAGCTGCAAAGATGGGAATGGACTTTTCACCCAGGAAGCCTCTTGGCTGATAGTTGGTTGCTATGGAGGAGAAGTGCCAGGGGTCAGTCTGGAAAGCAACATCTAATCAGCAATATCCAGGTGTGGAAGTTGGCTGTGCTTTTAAGTTCATGAGGAGGAAAAGGCACTTTCTGTAAGCTCAGATGCTCCTTAACTTTCAGTTTTCTTCACAAGAACCAGACACAGTCCTGGCACTAACACCACGTCCCACCCCAAACCCCCTCTAAAAATCAAGCATTCCCTGTAGGATGCATCCTGCAGGGGTTGAATCCAGACTTTGCTTTAGGGAGCATTTTTAGTAGTTATCCACACTTTACCCATGCCAGACCCCTGCCAAAATACTGTATTTTTTGCTCTATAAGACTCACTTTTTCCCTCCTAAAAAGTAAGGGGAAATGTGTGTGCGTCTTATGGAGCGAATGCAGGCTGCGCAGCTATCCCAGAAGCCAGAACAGCAAGAGGGATTGCTGCTTTCACTGCACAGCGATCCCTCTTGCTGTTCTGGCTTCTGAGATTCAGAATATTTTTTTTCTTGTTTTCCTCCTCCAAAAACTAGGTGCGTCTTGTGGTCTGGTGCGTCTTATAGAGCGAAAAATACGGTAACACCTGAGATTTCACCCCTTCAGTTTTTCAGACTCTCATGGGAAAGAGTGCAGATTCCTCCCCGACCTCAGGAATGAATGTATATGGGTAGCCTGGCTGTTATCTAACTGTAGTTCATGCAGCTTTGAGTGGGGATTACTCAGGGTGATTTATTTGCAAAAGGAAACTTTGCCGTAGGCCAAGGCAATTGCATTTAAAATGCATCTTGCAGGCCAGGGATAGGTAGCTGGTCTTCGAGGCCACTCTGTTGGGCCCCTCACAGCCAAGCACCAAATCTTCATCAAAGTATAGCTTAAAAGTTTCCCCCCAGTTTCACATGCAAAAAAGAGAACAATTTCTCTCCCTCACCCAGTAGTAAGAAAACAAATAAACCCACCCACAAACATGCACACAATTTAATGGAGGCTGGTACATTCCTGACTTATCAAAGCCAAGCCCACCAACCATGGATTGTGGTCCGAAAGGGGTTGGCAGCCTCACCCCCACCATTTTGGCAGCAGAACCAGAAAGCACGGCTCTTTGAATGGGGCTAGTGGGTCTGGGTTTGGTTTTGTGAGATAATATTTCCCTTCACTTTTGGATTCAGTACATAACTCAAATGCTTTATGTCACTGCGCTTAGCTGTGCTTCATTTTATGCCCAAGAGCACTTGCTTCATTCACTGGGGAGTCTTCGGTGCTAGACGGGGCCAACTTCCTTTGGAAGAATGGATGCTTGGAACAGGGTTTAGCAAAATACGTTTCAAAAATCTACTACCACGGGGAGGTTCAGTTTGGATTTCAATGCAAAACTAGCAAATTAGCAATTTTCCAAAGCAAATTGTAACACAACTGTCCTTTGAAATTCTTACACTAACCTGAAATTTGCGGTGCAGTTCAGCAACCACATATTTTGCACTAAAATTGCTTGGAGTGCATAAAAACCACATACATTTGTGAAAATAACATATGAAGCATTATACGAAGGGAAATCACTGGCAAAAAAATCTGTACGTTGGGAGAAATTTCAATCCTAATTTGCTGATTAATTTTCATTACGACTTTTTAAGATAATAATAATAATTGCAAGTTAACGCGGAAATATGGAGAACAGAATTTTAGGCTGGAAAAATGAGAAACTAAGAGACATAGACAAATACATTCATCCCTACCTGGGCTACAGTCTGTGCAATAAAGTGACCCCTCCAATGTCACAGAAGGGATGGAAGCTGTAGAGCAATCTCTTCATACCAAGTCATGCTCTTGGTCTTTCTAGCTAGCAATGTCTGGGTTCATAGTCTGAGAGGATGTTTCCCATCACATGCTAGCTTATCCTTTTAACAGGAGAGACCAGAGATCAAAGCAGAGACCTTATTCCTGCAAAGCATACACTCTGCCCTCTGAGCTGTGACCATTCTGCGCCATATTACCAGATCTGGTGATTTGTCCACTTGGCCCAATGTTGTCTACTCTTGACTGGCTCCCCATGCAGAGAAGAGTCTTCTCGCATCCCATGCTCCCTGGTCCCTTTCTCACTAGAGGTGCTGGGGGTGAATGGGCTCATGCATGCAAAGCAGAGGCTGCTACCAGAGAGTTATGGACCTCCCCTAAAAGAGAGAAGGATCCACCCCATATCAACCTTTAAGAACCGTGTTCTGGATTCAGGCAGAGGCATCCATCCATTTCCATCTAAAACACAAAGGATGGGATTTGCGCTCAAAATCTGTTCCAGCCCTATGCAAACCTCATTGACCCCGGGTCATGCTTCTCTGCCACTCCAAAACTTTGGCTCAGATTACTTCCTTCTCTTTCCCTCTCCTCACTTCTAAGAAGTCTTCCTTGACCTTGACCTTGTTTTTCCTGAAGATTGTAGGTCCCTTTATGAAACTATTCCCCGCTTCATTCTTACTGCGCTTGTGAAGTCTTGACTTGTTCATTCATCCTGTCTCTTTCTCTCTCCTCTCCCTCCGCTCTCGTCTGCCCTTACATTTCAGATGCACTGGGGTGCGGTGGCTTTTTGCCTGTGTGCTAAGTGCCAGCCATGTCTTAAAGCTTGTTTTTAGTATCTTTTGGGGGTCAATCATAGCTTCCCAGTCAGAACAAAAACAGTCTCTGAAGTTCTTCCCAGCTTAGACAACAAGCTCCAGAGCCAATTGTCTAGAAAAACACAAACCTTCAATTTTCCACAACTGAGTCTATGTTTATTGTTATTGTTATTTATTATGGTCTGCATTCCTGACGAATCTGTGGAAATTCCAGACTCCTTTGGGCAAAGACCTTTTTTTGCTATTTTTCACATTCAAGCCGTGCACAGCTTGAGCTAGACCAGCTCTTGACGGGCTCCCTCGCAGCAGAAAACAAACTTTAAAATGTTCTGCCTAGGAAGATCTGTTGTTTGTAGAAAGGACCAAAAGAAATTTGTGGACTGTGGGAATATGAACCATTTCTCCCAAGAAGACCACAGGTTATATCTCATTAAGTTCTGCAGCACTCTAATTAATTAACAATAAACAGAACCAAGTACCTATTAGAAGCCTTTGCAGTCACACACTTCTGCATGTCTCCACGTGCCGGGCACAATCTAGTGTAAGAACACAGCGGTCCCCCTGCAGCTGGATCAGTCCCTAAAGGGGACCCATCTCATCCAGTGTCCACAGAGGCTCCATTGGGAAGCCCACATATAGGAAATGATGGCAATAGCCCTCTTTCCAGCTTTGCTTCCCAGAAACTTACTCAGAGGTAAACCACCTCTGTGCATTCAGGTTCCACTTGGCTATCCTGTCTCTGAGCTTTCTGCAGTCTTACCCCTCCACGAAATCGTGTGGCCCTTTAAAGCCATCTAAAGCCAGGATCCTTGGTCTGTGGCAGAGGATTCTGTGGTGGTGGACCATTTCTCTGAAACAGGCTGCCACTGGTGTGATTTAATATATCTTTCAAAACCTACTTTGTACCTTGAGAGTTAGTGAAGCACGTGTACAAGCTTTTGCATTCCACAGCATTCTTCTCCAGGCAGAGCTTTGTGAAACTCAAATAGCTTGCATATTGTTGCCCCTTAACCTAAGTGAACACCCAGCAAAATGTCATCTGCATTTGCGCCTAACGCTTTCAAAGACAGCTTATTATCCAGCTGGAAAAACTGAGCCAGAAACCCTGCACACTTCTGGAGGCCGATGAGAGCTTCATTTCACTTTTATGTGGTATACCACCTTTCTATATTACTATACACAAGGCGGTTTACAAGCTGTAATCCATAACATCCAGAGGGCACCAGGTTGGGGGAGGCTGGTCTACACTCCTGTTTCCATTTAAAACACAATGCAAAAAAGAGCATGGAGGATTTGCCAAGGCAAAAGAAACTGCCAACTAGCTCTGTATTGCCTACACTGACTGGCAGCAGCTCTCTACCTGGAGATGATGAGAACTGAACCTGGGACTTCCTACATCTGCTCTCCGCACTGAGCCACAGCCCTTCCCTGCGCTGGACTGGTCCTTTATAAATTTAAAGTCACAGTAGCATATGTACTCTTGATTCCCAGATTTTCAACTTGCTCCCCAGGAGAGGCAGAGCCAAGCTGTGCTGTCAAGAGGCATGGCGCTGTAATGCCAAGAAAGTGAGAACATGTACTAGGAATCACTTTTAAATTAGCTCACCAGGTTCCAAAGTCCTAAAACAGGTCAAAAACAGAATGAGGGAGATATATTTATTTTTTGATGGCCATCTTCCTTGAGAGCAGATCAGAACTAAGAAGGCACAGTGACATTCCTCGTTTCCTCATGCCTATGTATGGCCCCTGGGGCCAGGGTCCCCTCCTTTGTTGCCTGTGCTGTAATGAGCCACCTATATGTCACTGCAACTGTCTTAAGAAACAAAAGAACCCCAAACATATTTTCAGATATATTTCCACATCTGCTGCATCTCTCTCCCTTTCAGCTTTCCCAATCTTTCTAATGTCTTTGGAGGTCAAAAGCACCCGTCATCCTGCACTTTATACCACATTTGCAATTTTCATAGACCCGTGCATGTTGTGAAATTTGTTTCGCTTCTGTCCAGTTCAAGTGAAGCATTGTTAACTTGTCACCAAAATAAGCTCCTTCCGTTTGCGCTGTAAGGAGGGGGACACCCACATACCCCTCTCACCTGTACAGGTGTGTGAGTGAGAGAGGTGTTGTGAAAATATGAAATATTTTGACATCAGTAAGCTGTCAGGTAAGCTGCGGCAGTTTTTCCTGTCTTAACCAACATGAAAAGCAAGGCACCCAAGTTAACTGGATCATTGTTCTTGTTTGAAATGTCTTATCCCTACTATTTTTTTGTTTAAAACACACTTTTTCTCCCTCCTGCCCTCTCTCTAAAATAACGAGGTTGCATCTTGCAGAACGGCTAAGGGCTGCTCCGATCACTCGGTCAAAAGCTGGTTGAAACACGCTGCTCACCCGTCTCTCAAAGCTGACACTAATAACTGAGATAGCAAGCATGTACAGACAGAAAAGCTGAGGAAGATACACATTCTTAACTCAAGCAAAACTTGAAACAGCAACAAATAAATAAATAAATTCAAAAGGCTCCCTTGTCCCCGTCCCTGTCCTTCCCCCATCCCGGTCCCTTGGAACTGCAGGAACATTTCACTGTCTGACTGTCTGTTTTAAGTGCAGCAGGGGCATAAAAGCCTCTCGTGCAAATATATACAGACTCTTTTTTTGGTGTGCATTACTGTTGCCATCTCAGGTTTTGGGTTTTTTCTTTTTAAAAAATAAAGATTGAAAAAGATGAGCAAAAGCACAATTAGCTCTGCTGGGGAAGGCAAAGGAAAAGACCCTCCCCAGCTTCTGTCTCATAATTACCAAACAGGGCACTTTTAGAAGAGGTGGGGGGAGAATAAAGCGTAAAATACCTGGCGTGTCCCAGCAGATTCAGGAGCGCTTGTCCTGCGCTGGCTCATCCAAGCCGGCCTCACCAATCCCACCTACATTTGCTTGGGATCCTATGGGTCACTTTGCACCGGGGACTGTCTTTTTGTACACCCCTTCTTCTCACATGGTCCGATTCCCAGATAATCTGCTGCCAAAGAGCTCTTTAAGATTTTTTTACGTCACTTTCTTTCTTCTCCTCTCTCTTTCTCTCTCTTTTTTATAAAGTCAAATAAACTTTTTTGCCTTGCCAGGAGGGACTGCAGCAGGCTGCAACCCTCCTCCTAGAGGTGGGTGACTCCACACACAGAAAAAGCAACCAGCTCACAACAGCTCAGAGCAGCAGCAGCAGCAGCAGGGGGAGGAGGGCTCCAGGCACAACAATGCAAGAGCCTCTGGGTTGGAGTCAGGGAGGGCAGCCTGGGCTGTGGCTATAAATGGAAGTGCGGGGGGGGGGGAGGAGAGGGGGGGTCTGCAGATGGGGGCAGAGAGTGGCTGGGGCTGGATGATGAGGCCAAGACAGGTGCCCTGCCACTGTGGCAAATGTGAGACTGGGGTGTGTGTCTGCTTCTGGGCCACATTAGGAGAAGAAAAACAGACTTTTGAAATCCTCGCCCGTCCTTCTCAATTCTTCACTTTAAGGACAAAGGGGGGGGGGAATGCAAAAATTGTCAAGTGGAAAGGGACTTGGGGTTTGCTATCACAGAAGCTGCTCCCAAGCAGAGCTGGTCCAAGACATTTTGCTGCCCAAGATATTGGTTATTTCTGTCACACAGCTTTCCACCAAAGAGCTTAAGGTGGCGTACAGAGTTCTCCCCCATTCCCCCCTCACAACAACCCTGTGAGGTAGTTTAGGTTGAGAGACCGTGACTGGCCCCAAGGTCACCCTGTGAGATTCCTCCCCGAATGGGGATTTGAACCCTGGAATCATAGATCCTCGCCCAGTGCTCTTAACCACTACTGCACAAGTTCTGGCGTAGGCATCCAAGATCCCTGAGGCAAAAGGAAAATGTGACACTCCCTTTTTCTAGCAGTAGAAAGACAATAGCAGCAGATTAAGGAGCTTACGAATTTGCCTGCCCTTTCCTAATACCTAAAATTTGCTGCCTGAGACGGCTTTCTCACTCTGCCTAACAGCAGGGCAGGGCTGGGACGGAACCCGAGTCTGATTTGGCTGCTTTTAATCACCACAAACACTTCCTCTCCTCCCAGAAAGGAAAAACAACTCATATCCACATACCCCACACACAAAACATCCCAACCACAAATTTCCTTCCATGAAATAGTAAGATGAGTGGCAGAGCACACACTTGACTTGCAGAGGGTCCCTGGTTTGATCCCCAACTTCTCTAGTTAAAAAGGGACCAGGTGATGGAAAGGAGCTTTGCCTTCTTGAGATCTTGAAGAGATGCTACCAGTCAGAGTCTACACTGCTGGGCTAGAGGGACTGAGGTCACCTCAAGACTTTCAGCATTTTACAAGAAGGATTTCAGTCACCAGAAATCTAGGTTTGCACCACTCACATTAGTTGAAGCACTCTGGTGCAACACATCCACTTAAAGAACAACAACAGGCTTTTTGCATTTAGGAGAGCAACGGCAAAATGTGATTAATGGGAAGGCATATATAACTGCTGGTACTGTAGAGACTGCTCACTGTTGTGTAACTTCCCTCGCAAAAAAATCAGAACAAATCTTCTGTATATTTTGGGAAGCGGTCAGTCTGTCCGCCCATCTATTCTTTCGAGGCTTGGCTGCCTCTCCAGATATTGCCTCCAAACTCTGCACAAGGTGGGGCAGCCGTCTTTGTTGACATCAGGACCCTGGCCTCCATTTTAACCCAAGATGGTGGGCTGAAACATGGTTTGGGCAACTTGTGCAATCCATTTTAACCCAGTAAAGTGTGGACATTGTATTATCTTCGCATAACTTTGGGCAAGCAAATGAGGTTGCGCGCTCAACAAACAGGCCATCTGCAGGAGAATGAAGAGTTCTGACCTGGAATAAGGCCGCTTCCTTTGGACTTTTAATGATTTTTAAAGAAATGTTCCAGGAGAGGCTGGAATGGCCCAAGGCGTTGTACTGATTGATTGATGGGACTGATAACTTTATTTTTCTGTGCCGCTTTTTAGATGAATCCCAAAGCAGCTTACAAACAGTAAATAAGAGTAACATAGTCAAACATAATAGAACAGGACAAACACAGCATAAATCATATTTACAATCTATAAAATGCTATTAATAAAGCGGCAACTAAGCATCACAGTTAACACCAAAATCCATAGTATACATTTCACAAATAAATGTGGCAGTTATGCTCTATAAAACAAAATTAAGAACATTAACAGAATAACAACTAAAATAAATAAATAAGCTAAGCACTGTTAAGTTAATACACACACTTGCCACGCCTCCATGACGGATAAGCTGCCACTTTATTCAGCTCATTAAAATACAGATAATGCCTGTTGTTAAGCCAGCTCAGCCAGATGCTGCGTTGGCCAGGGTCCTCAGGTAGGGAGCCATGGTAGAGACAGTGGAGCTTTCCGGCCTTCTGCCAGTGGTACGGTGGATGTTGACTTCAGGACTAGGCATCGTGGATGAGGAATTTGTCCGCGTCACTAGTCCCAAGATGAGCCTGTCCCTTCAGAGCAGTGAGTTGTGGCTGCAGTAGGTTCAGAGGCCGACTGGGGGTCCTGCACTGCCTCCCTGCCAGACGCACTGTTGTGGGGGAAATGTGCCCTGCAATATTGCAAGGTGAGATTTGGTGATCCCTTGAACTCCTGCTGCCCCAGTTTGGGCTCTTGAGAGAACCTCAGGTTTGGCAAGCCCATGAGAGCTGTCAGGTGGATCATTGAAGCAAGCAGGGGAAATGAGAATATTACATTAGGTTAGAGTGTCAGACTAGGACCTGGGTTCAAATCCTCACTCAAGCTCTTATTGGGTGACTTTGAGCCAGTCCCTCTCTCTCACACACACAAGCACACTCAGTCTTTAACCGTCCTCACAGGGTTGCTGTGGGGATAAAATGGAGACAGCGAGTGCCCCCTTAAGCTCCTCAGAGGACAGGTGGGATATAAATGTATTTATTAATTAATTTATTTATTTTTAAAAAATAATATTTATTAAAATTTCAATATGAAAAAGGTTACAAAAATGATAAAAAACAAAAAATACAAATTACAGAAAAGATATAAGTAGTTAAAAATAAATCCCTCTTTCTATATCTTAGAATTCGTTTACTTATTCTCATGACTTCCTCACACCTCCCTTTTTTGTATTCCAGTTCAAATGGTTGATTCAGCAAATCCTTACCCACTTTGTTTTATCTTAGTTCTTTGTCTTCACATATTATAACTTTATATTTTCATCTAGTGTCAATCCATTTTTACATATTCCTATTTAACCTTATTACTAAAACCGCTTCATTTCATTCCAACATCATTTTAACATTCATTAATTTTACAGTGTTTCTGTAAATAATCTTTACATTTCTTCCAATCTTCTTCCACCAACTCTTCTTCCTGGTCTCGGATTCTGCCAGTCATTTCCGATAAATGTATTAATTTAACTGCATTGCAAATAACAAGGGAGGGACGGCAGGCTGTCCCCACCAAAGGGATTATGAGACACAGGAGGAAGGTGGGAGTCTGCAGGGATCTCTGCGGCAGCATCAGTCCTGAGAACAGAGGAAGAAATTGCCAAACATTTCTCTTTCCTGCTCCCCCTTTTGTCATTTCATCCTTTTCTCCACCCCACCTCCTTGGATAAGGAGAGGAGTTGCTGCCATCTGAAGACCAATTGTGGGATTGCACTGGTGGCTTGACAGGTGGAGGGGGACCTGGGAGAGTGGTGCCTGGGTCCGAGGGGGTTCCCTGTGGAAGTGGGGGTGACCGCATGGCCGGATGGTCTCCTGTCCTTCACCCGAGATGTACCAGCACAGCTTTAATTGGTTCTCTGCCGCCCCCCCCCCTGCCGCCCCAAATTGGGCTCCAAATAGATTAGGATTAAAATAGCAGGCAATTGTTAGGACAATGGGAGGAGATCTGAGTTGCATGGATTACAAGGGGATCGTTTCAGCCCTTCTCAGGGGAGGCGCCGCGTCCGGATTACCCGCGAAACATTCCTAGAGGCTGCTCAAAAGAGGCTTTGGGGCAGACAAAGGGCTGGGTTGAGAAAAACAGCTTGTGATATAGCATGGGGTTGGGATAAGGGAAGCGGTGGCGGCTGCATTTCAAAAAGGGAGGGGGGGAATGGCATTAATCCCACCAGGCACATCCAAGACCTTCTTTTGGGAGGGTAGAGTAATTCGCTTGTAAATACATGAATGAATGAATCTAGGCTTTTAAATACCACGTCACTTTCTCTCTCCTAGGGCATATAGGAATTTGTTACAGTCTTCTGAATTTGGGGGGGGGGGGCAGGAAGCAAGATTCCTTCCTTTAGAGAAGGAATTGAAAATAAAACTGTTGATATAAAAATCTGTGGAATAGTGGAGTACTGTGTAGTGTTCCGAATGGATATTGTGGAGCTGGGAAAGGTGCAGAAATGAGCAAAAGAGAGCTTGCTGGATCAGGCCAATGGCCCGTCTAGTTCAGCATCTTCTTCTTACAGGTGCCAACCAGATGCCCCAATGGGAAACCCACAAGCAGGACCTGAGCCCCAGAGCCCTCTCCCCTCCTTGGGTCTCCAGCAACTGGGATTCAGAAGCATGGCTGCCTCCAACCATAGAAGCAGGCTATATTCACCGTAGCTAGGAGACAGCCTTATAGAATCCTAGAGCTGGAAGGGACCCCAGGGGTCATCTAGTCCAGCCCCCTGCAGTGCAGGAATCTCAACTCAAGCATCCATGACGGATGGCCACCCAACCTCTGCTTCAAAATCTGCAAGGAAGGAGAGTCCGCCGCTTCCTGAGAGAGACCGTTCCACTGTTGAACGGCTCTTACTGTCAGACATTTCTTTCTGTCGTTTAGTCAGAATCTCCTATCACTTGAAGCCATTGGTTTGTGTCCTACCCTCCATAGTTTAACTATGTGCTGCGTGAAGTGTGGTTTTTTTTCTGTCCTGAACCTTCCAACATTCAGCTTCATTGGATATCTGAGTTCTTGTGTTAAGGTAAAGGTAAAGGGACCCCTGACCATTAGGTCCAGTCGTGACCGACTCGGGGGTTGCGGCGCTCATCTCGCTTTACTGGCCGAGGAAGCCGGGGCACAGCTTCCAGGTCATGTGGCCAGCATGACTAAGCCACTTCTGGCGAACCAGAGCAGCGCATGGAAACACCATTTACCTTCCCGCCAGAGTGGTACCTATTTATCTACTTGCACTTTGATGTGCTTTCGAACTGCTAGGTGGGCAGGAGCAGGGACCGAGCTACCCCATCGCGGGGATTCGAACCGCCGACATTCTGATCAGCAAGTCCTAGGCTCTGTGGTTTGTGTTAGGAGAGAGAAAAAACTTCTCTCTCTCCACTTTCTCCATGCCATGCATAGTCCTATAAACTCCTATCATGTCGCCTTTTGCTTGCCTTTTTTCTAAACTGAAAATCCCCAAATGTTGCAACCTTTCCACATTCCTTTGAGCATTTTGATTGCCCTTTTCTGAACTTTTTCCAACTCTACACTATCCTTTTTGAGGTGAGGCGACCGGAACTGTACATAGTATTCCAAGTTGCAGTTCAGCAACATCTGGAGGGCCAAAAGTTCCCCACAGCTGGTTTAGACTGCTGAGCTAGATCGACCAATGGGCTGAGACTGTATCAAGGCAGCTTCTTACACAAACTAAACACCCTTTTTTAAAGAAAAAATTCCAAGGGACTTAAGAGACTTAAAGGCAACAATTAAAATAGGTCTGTTACTCCAGTGTAGATAGATGTATTAAATGCATGAAAGCATGCAACTTTTAAAAAAACAATAATTTAAAAATAGAAATGGCAGGAATTCTTGCTCAGGGTCAAGACAGCTGTGCAAAACGGGTGTTTGCTTTTAATTAGTTTGACCCAATAGCTGGATGGATACAAAATCAGTTGCTTTATACCGGGGGTCGGCAACCCGCGGCTCTGGAGCCGCATGTGGTTCTTTTACACCTTTGCCGCGGCTCCGGGGCAGATACTAGTGAGGGGAGGAGGCGCATTGTGCGCCCCGACACTCCCCACTGTGGCGGGCGCTGTACTGGCTGTGACGTCGCATGGGGGCGGTGCGTGCATTAGTCACGCACCGTCCCGACGTCACCTTCCCGCCCGCCCACCCGCTACATTGCAAGGGGCATGTACGCTGGTCATTGCATTGAAAGGGGGCATGTACGCTGGTCTCTGTTTTGAAGGGGAGTGAAGAACACACACACAAAAAAAAGGTAACTTGTTAATTTAACGTTTATTTCTATGAGGAGGAGTAATTCTGAGGGGTCAAACAAAGAAATAATTTTAAAAAGTGACAAAAATGTTATTTTTATAATGACGAGTTTTGCGGCTCCCAGTTTTTTTTTCCTTCGGAAACAGGTCCAAGTGGCTCTTTTTGTCTTAAAGGTTGCAGACCCCAGCTTTATACCCTAAGCCTGTCTTAGTGTCACCTAACTTTCAAGATGTTAAACATATGTTGAGGACTAAACTGTTTTATTAGAGATTAACTCTGCGACCAGCTTTCAGTAAGAACCCATTCAGTTTCATCTCTCCTCTCGCCAAGTTCATTCTGATATGCCCTACGTTTTTCTCCCCATTGCTTTAGTTTGGCAGATTCCCCCCACCCCTCTCAGAGCTCTCTGATCTGGCACCAGGCTTAATTCCCAGAGACTAGTGTGGGGATTTGCCATCCTGGTATTGCTGAGACTACAACTCCCATGATCCTTGACCCTTTGGGCCATGCTGGCCGAGGCTGATGGGGCTGGAGTCCCAACACCATGCTGACAGACTGCAGCTAGCTGGGGATCAGTGGGGGCTTAATCTGCAGGTGTGGCTTGTGCCAAATCAGAAGTTTCCAATGTGTGGAAAGAACCCTTGGCAAAGAAGGACCCCAAAGCAGACGCCTTATGCCATGTCAAGATTATTTGCCCATCTAGCTGGCTAAGCTGAGCTAGTAGCTCCATATTGTCTCCTCTGACTGGCAGCAGCTCTCCAATGTTGCCGGCAGAGAGGTGGGAGGGGAGTGTCTTCTCCCACCCCCCACTGCCTCATTCATTTGTTGGCAATATGTTTTGCAGTTTGCCAGCAATTTATGCATCAATAATATCAATAGAGGACACCGAAGCTCATTCAGCAAAGTGTTTTTATTCAAACGCTCCATAGCACCAGGTAGTTGTAGATGGCATTCAAATAAAAACGCAGCCATTTTTTAAAAATCCCATTTTACTCAGGAACTGGGCATTCTGGAATGTAGCCTTTGCAGCCACTCTTTCCGTTGGTTCAGCTGAGCCTCAGTGGTGGTTATGGGGGGGGGGGAATCCCCTGGGCTGTGATTCAGGTGCTCCAGGGAGAAGGCTGTTAAATTCAGACCACATCTCAGTTGGAAAAGACAAGACAGATGAAGATCATGGAGGAAGTGGGCAGCATCGTGCACCATGGGTTATATGCCTCTCTCCCCACAAGCAAGCAGCCAAGCAGCTCAAAATCACAACCAACAAGCAATTAATCTCCACTTGGTGCCCCTTTATGGTACGCAATCACCCCAAGCGTTCATCTCACCCCCCCCCCCGTCTTTTTCTATACAAGGTTTGCGTGAAAGAATCATTTCTGAAGTTTTAAAACAAGTATATGAATAAAATAATTTTAGAGGGTGTTTTTTTAAAAAAAGAAAAGGATTATACTACAATGAAAAGCACACATGTCGACGCAAAGGTTGCAGAGTAGCCCCGTCCACAGAAAAAGCACTGTTTCCTCTGAAGATCCACAGGGCACCACTCTTCAAGACTGGCACCTCAAGTGGGAGTTTGCTCATGGGGCCACTTGGCGTTGGCTCCTGGCCCTCCAGATCCCCCCCACATGCTTGCTTCAAGGTTGACCAGAAGGAGGCAGCAGAGAGCCCCCTCAACACACACACACACCCCAGTTCACTTAGCCAGAGCGCCCATGGGGTCCCATGCAGGCAAGACGACTGGCTCCTGGTGCATCACAGCTAAGACGTCCTCTGGCACATGCTTCCTGTCCACCACCACTTCGTAGACGTACTCGGAGAACCAGTCATCAGTCATGATAAGGTAACCTGGAGAAGAGGAGGACGGGACAAGGTCTATTAAGAGATGCTCAGCTTAAGAGGTGCCACCTGGGGGACCCCTGCCCTCTATGCCACACTGAAATCTAAGAGGGCAGCCCTGCAAAAACTGCATGGAGGTAGACTGCTTCTGAACATTAAGGACCCATTAATTTTCACAGCTAATTGAATACAGGCCCCTTTCCTTGCTTTGTACCAGCGGACTGGGTGGTGCTTGCAATGTCAAATGTGCTTCGGGGAGGGAAATAGGCAAACCAAGCTCAAACTGCCATCCCAGATCAAATTCCTCCCCGGAACATTTTTCTGCCTTTCCCCTGCATCAAGAAACACCACAAGTCAAAATCCTACAAGGAACAGATGAGGCCTCACGTGGTGTCTCTTGTAGTTGTGTTTGGAAGCAAAACCCAGGAGCTTCCAAAAACACCACTTTAAAAACCCAGAGTTTTTGGAAATTCCTGAGTGACCGAGGATTGGCCTTTCAGGTTTCCTCTAGTGGCTTTGCCT
The DNA here is from genome assembly GCF_964252035.2 of Podarcis erhardii. Taxonomy (NCBI): domain Eukaryota; kingdom Metazoa; phylum Chordata; class Lepidosauria; order Squamata; family Lacertidae; genus Podarcis; species Podarcis erhardii. The sequence goes on along the minus strand of NC_138514.1, from coordinate 36,511,804 downwards.
CTGCAATTAACAGGTCAGATGCTCCAACCCTGTCTAAGATCTGACCTTGCCTTTCAACAACAGGATCACAATGCTAGGCTGGTAAACCTAGACCAGGCGATCTGGACCCAAAGCACCATACAAAAGGGTTAAGCGTTTCCTCCATAACTCATCATCCTCCAGCTAAGCCCCTGAGTCTAATCTTGCCTCTGTTGTTTCAGGCAATACTCTATCAACCCTCTTCAAGGACTGACGTTGGGGCTTGTTATTTTAATGCCTCCACGCCTAGCCAAGCCTGAGTGCCAAATCTAACATCCTCATTCTTCACCTCTTCCTTAAACAAGGGGCCTGCCAGAATGCTGCTTGGCCTTCCCACACAAGCCCAGGCTTTTTTAAGAGGCCAGCTATCCCCAAAACCCTCTCGGAGGGCCATATCTGCAAATGACGACTTTGGAGCAGCAGCTAGAGGTCTGCCCTGGAGGATGTGGCGTGGGAAAGCAGCTAGAAGAGGAGTCCCAAAAACATGGGTGTGGGAGGCTAAGAACTCATTTGGAAACCTAAGAAACCATTTCACAGGTTCTGCAAAATAGCCCTTCCGCAGAGGAAAAACTGGAAATACTCAAACACCTCCCATGTAGCACACCTACACATGCCCCCCAAATAAAACATGTATTAAAAAAGCAGGTAAACTAGCCAAAAATAGGCACCCACCCCCCGCAAACATAGAAGGCCCAAAGTAAGGTTAGAATTAGGAGGGGAGGCGCAAAGCTGACACCAACAACTGAGGGTTCCCACAGGCATCGCACTGCAGAGCCCAGGCTTAGAGCCAGGAAGCCCTCCGGACAATCTCGCCCCAAGCAAGACAGATTGGTTAGGTGGTGTCTTAAGCTAGCAACTGCTCTTCTGAGCCTCAGCACACCCAGCTGCAATGCAGAAATAATGTTAGTACAGTAGTACCTCTGGTTACGTACTTAATTCATACTGAAACTGTTCTTAACCTGAAGCACCACTTTAGCTAATGGGGCCTCCTCCTGCTGCTGCTGCTGCTGCAGCGCTGGAGCACGATTTCTGTTCTCATCCTGAAGCAAAGTTCTTAACCCGAGGTACTATTTCTGGGTTAGCGGAGTCTGTAACCTGAAGCGTATGTAACCCGAGGTACCACTGTAGCACTAACCGCTGCTGCCCTGTTTTATAGGCCTGTGTTGTAAGGATCACTAAGACAGAGGACTCAGGCTTGGCCAAATTCTGTGCCCGCAATACACGTGTATTGAATCAATGCCCAAGACACATTCTGCAAGCAACCCACACCGTCCTTACAGAAGGAACATTGCCAGTCGCCTTGGCCAGCCTTCAGGCGATGAGCCTGGGGCAAGCGGCTCTCTTCTTCAGCCTGATTCTCCCCGCCACCCCAAATGGAGGCCTACCTTGCAGGGCAGAGAGGCTCTAAAGCATTTTGCCTGCTTGGCAAGTGGAAAAGAGCAGCCACAACCAGGGTTGGCCATTGCAAGGGACTGATTGGGCAGAGGTGGCGAGAGGGCTCTGCTTGGCCCCCAAAGTGAGAGGCCCCCAAAGTCTGCTCAGGGGCAAGGCCAGAGCCCTCGAGGAAAAAGCCCCATTCAGGCCCCATTCATTAAAAGCAGGCTTTGCCTCTGAGTGGGAGTGAGACTTCCACGTAGAACAGCAAGAGGCTAAGAAGCTCAAGGAATCAACCTCACGCCTCCTGGCTGCCCTGCCAGGAGGCTGGAGAAGGTAAACTCTGAGGAATGCCGGTAATCTGTCTCGCTTTCGCCGGGTTATTTTTAAACTTTGAATGCTCAAAGTGGTTCGCACTCGTCTCTTGTGGTTGATGGCAGGAGTGTGTGTGTTTTTAACTGCTGGAGCAACTTTTAGCACGCTCATAAAACAGATGGGTAAACGAAGGGCTAAGAATAGCTGTGCCTTGACCTCAAGGCGGCTTTTTTGGGAAGCGGGGGTGAGGGCCACCTGCGCGCCTGGATCACTGAGATAGTCCTGCGCCTGCTGTTCCACGAAAGCTCTTGTTATGCAAACAGAAGCTCCAGTCTCAATGGGAGACACTGGTACACGCAGAAAAGTCCTTGGCTCTTTGAAATGGCCATGGGTAGCATAAAGGCTCGAGGGCACCATGGGCCCTTGTCTTCCATCAACTCCCAGGGGAAGTGAAGAGGGAAACGGAACACATGTGGCAGCTACAATTCTGCTAGACAAAGACGCTGCTTGTTGTCATCCCAATTGTACAACCAATAGCAAAAGTTTCCCCCACTGGAGGCTGTTCGAAGAAAGGGTAATGAACTTTCTACACAAAATAAGATTACATCAGGAGCTTAAAGGAACGGCAGCCCAGTCAGTGCTCATGTGCGCGCGCGCGCGCGCTCTCTCTCTCTCTCTGTGTGTGTGTGTGTGTGTGTGTGTGCAATAAACCACATGCAGGAATTCTATAATCTCTGCCTTATGACCCCGGAGTAATTAAAAGGAGGTGGGGGACACACACAGCCCAATGGCGATCCTGGCAGAGAGTGCAGAACACAGGAAAGGAGGGAGGTCCAGGAGCCTCATCACAAACCCAGGAAAATTCAGCGTTGGGAAGAGACTCTAGGTTGGAGAGGCCTGAAGTAATGGAGGGCAAAAGGGAAGAATTCAGTCAAACCAGGCCTCACCAAGGCCCCCGACCACCAGCCTGTCAGGATTCTGCTAAGGCAGAGAGGCAGGGCAAACTGCATAGGCTTCGGCTGCTAAACTGGCCCAGAATTAAGCTCGCTATCCCAATACGCACGCTGTTGAGAATCTTAGCACTGGAAGGGACATCTGGAAGTCATCTAGTCCAACCCCCTCCCCCAAAATCCAGACAACCCCCCCCGATGCAAAACGAAAGGCCAGCCCAACTTTCAGCATCCGCGTTAGCAACACATTACCTTTATTCCCGCGGTCTTCGCCCCATGAGTTCTCCACGCGCCATTTTTCAAAGCAGCCTTCTTGCTCAGGCTGGAAAGGGGGGGAAATGCAGGGGTCAACAGGAGGAAGAGCCCTGCAGAAAAGCTTCCCCTGGCCAGGCCGATTTACACTTGCTTGTGGATTTATAACAGAGAAATAAAATGCCTCCCTTACCTGACAGATGACACGTGCGCTTTCATTTCACAAACTGCTGTGAAAGCGTCCCTCACCCGTGCCTTCACAACCCCAAATGCTAAAAGCCTGGTATCTGGATCACATAAGGAGTTCTACAGTGTGGAGAATATAGCATGCAGAATATTGCAGGCCTAGCTAGACATGTAGTTTTATTATGGATATTTTATACAGCGTATATATAAAGCTACTGATTGCAGGTTTTGGTGTCCTCGGGTGTCTTCCCGTGTAAAAGTTGGGGTGTCTAGGCGACGTTTCGACGAGGTCTCACTCGTCATCTTCAGGCTGGTGCTTTCGGCTTCTTGTTACTGGAACAGAGCTGGATCTCAGTGTTTGAGTTCCTATAAATACTGTAGAGGGGGTGTGGTGTATAGCCTCCAATGTTCTGGGCAGAGAGGAAGTTCCCAGGCTAGTGTGCCTTTTCTTCTTTTGTTCCTTAATTACTTGAGAGATATCTTGAGTGATTTTTTGAGTGATATCCTGAGTACCACTTAGGTGGGTCATTAGGTGTGGATTAGTTGTTAAAGTCAATCCACACCTAATGACCCACCTAAGTGGTACTCAGGATATCACTCAAAAAATCACTCAAGATATCTCTCAAGTAATTAAGGAACAAAAGAAGAAAAGGCACACTAGCCTGGGAACTTCCTCTCTGCCCAGAACATTGGAGGCTATACACCACACCCCCTCTACAGTATTTATAGGAACTCAAACACTGAGATCCAGCTCTGTTCCAGTAACAAGAAGCCGAAAGCACCAGCCTGAAGATGACGAGTGAGACCTCGTCGAAACGTCGCCTAGACACCCCAACTTTTACACGGGAAGACACCCGAGGACACCAAAACCTGCATTCCTGTACCCGTGAAAATCTACGAAAGCAAAGCTACTGATTTTATCAATATTTTGATAAATTGGAGAGTGGGAAGACCCTGCAACCCACCTTGAGGTCCTTGCAGGCAGGATATACATGTGGTAATAAATAAAATAAATCATACTACAGTACTTTTAAAGACTTTGGGTCCAAACTGTGCTCAGGTCCATGCGAGGCAGCTGGAAGAGATGGTGGCAAGAACCTCTGAAGGCCTGACTGGAATTATTTTCAAACTCTTAAAATTCAATCAAGCCACATTTAGCTTAGTTTTGAATGCTGGCAAGGATTAAACGTCCCTCATGGGAAAAGAAAATTACATCACAGTTGTAGTTAAAACCTGTTTGCACAACAGGTTTTTGTTTTTTTAAAGGGGGGCGGAGCCCAATGTTTTAATACCTGCTTTCAGCCTAAAGAAGCTTTTAGTGAGAATTATAAATCTGCCAACCGTTGGCAAAAACAGCCTAGGGGCATTGCGGCTTTTAACCTTGCCTTCCTTCTCTGTTTTAACATTCTGGATTTCTGAGGTGAGGAGCCTCCAAATGTTTATACAAGCCCTTTCTAGCTAGCAAGGACCAAGTGGGGCAGAGTGGACTGAGCATCCCTCTTGGATTAAGGAGGGAGAGGAGGGTCCGATCTCATTGGGTTGACTGCCTGGTGGGCCTATCTGGCTTTTAAAGTAATTCCACAGCTGTCTTTACTACCTTTCATCGTTGCTAACCTTTGTATATTTCTGTCTGTGAAACTGGAGACACACAGTAAATTTAGAAAGCTTTGGAAGGCTGTGTACCTGAAATGCATAATGTAAAATAACAAGGCATTCGCCATGGGATTGTGGTGGTGGTTGTGGAGTCCCTGTACTGTCCTTGGGGGAAGAGCAGCTGCCTCTGGTAAGGGGGGCAGTGTTGGTGGCCTCAGTGCTATTGCCACCAGCATCATCCAGATATCAACTCTACCGTTCTATGATTCGTCATAGAAGAACGGTGGTCTTTGTCGACAAGGCACTTGAGAAGAGGGATGGGACCCTCCACCAGCTCCCAGCACCCCAGACCGCTGGCCATGCTCCTGCTGAGGCAGGTGGGTGTTGGGAACCGAGTCTCTGGAAGGCCACAGATGTTCTCTGCATGTTGTTCTCTAAGGGGCATCCTCCTCTCAGTGGAAGCATCCCTTTGTCTCTCACGTGTACGCAATACAACTTCTTAGAGCAGAGATGGGGAATCTTTGTCACCCTCTAAATGTTGCTGGACTGCTGTTCCCATCATCCCCTGACCAGGCTGGCTGGGGCGGATGGGAGATGGAGCCCAAAAACCTTTGAGGGCCACCAGTTCTCTGTCCCTCTTTCAAAAGCACACACCGTCCCCATGAACAGGTCGTGCGTGCAATTATTGTCTGGTTGACTGCCATATACATGGAAAGGAAGGGAAGGAACTTCGCCACCCGCCCTGCTGCCCCAACACCCACCTTCTCAGTGAAGGCAGTAATGACCATGGCGTGGGTCATCAACGAATCCCCAAAGATCAGCCGCTCGTCCTTGTTCATGTTCTTGACTGACACACCAAACACCAGCTTGTGGTTAAATCTACAAAGCAGCACACACGAAATGCACGTTAAGTGTGGAGCTCAGAGAAAGTGCCTCCCCTAGTAATCCTAAATTGCGGAGTAAACACATTTATCAGGTCGTCTCCATGATCACTGCAGATGGTGACAGCAGCCACGAATTAAAAGACACCTGCTTCTTGGGAGAAAAGCAATGACAAACCTAGACAGCATCTTAAAAAGCAGAGACATCACCTTGCCAACAAAGGTCCATATAGTTAAAGCTCTGGTTTTCCCAGTAGTGATGTATGGAAGTGAGAGCTGGACCATAAAGAAGGCTGATCGCTGAAGAATTGATGCTTTTGAATTCTGGTGCTGGAGGGGACTCTTGAGAGTCCCATGGACTGCAAGAAGATCAAACCTATCCATTCTTAAGGAAATCAGCCCTGAGTGCTCACTGGAAGGACAGATCGTGAAGCTGAGGCTCCAGTACTTTGGCCGCCTCATGAGAAGAGAAGACTCCCTGGAAAAGACCCTGATGCTGGGAAAGATGGAGGGCACAAGGAGAAGGGGATGACAGAGGACGAGATGGTGGGACAGTGTTCTCGAAGCTACCAACATGAGCCTGACCAAACTGCGGGAGGCAGTGGAAGACAGGAGTGCCTGGCGTGCTCTGGTCCAGGGGGTCACGAAGAGGCGGACACGACTAAACAACAACATACAGGAGCAGTTAAGCATGAGGTGCAGCAGATCTGCGGTCCGGGGGCTCTGAGCTTGCGGAAGAACAAAGAAATGGAGGCAAAGCAAAGTTTGAACTTGACGTGCACACCCACAATCCCCAGGGGGACTGTGTGCAGGACCACAGCCCTCTTCCCCCACCCGACAAGCACTTACATATTCATGTCATTGATGCCCAGTTTGCTGTTGAAGTGCTTCCCAACGTCACAACCAAACCACACGGCCTGAGGAGAGAGCAGGACAATCAGGACCCTTCAGTTGAAGCAAAGAGCAGGAAGACACTGTGCTAAGGAGCAAAACAAAGAAAGGGCCGGCCAAACCTCTCCATCCCGAATAGAAGCGGCTGCCAGTTTCTTCAGGAGCTCGATGGGCTGGTTGTTGTAAAGAGTCTTCCTGCCCCCCACCATGTTACTTAGGTACTCCACCGTGTAAAGCTGGTTGTATTGGTTCTGGGGCCGAGGGTCGTTCACCAGGCAAACCTGTTAAGTCAAAGGGCTGAGTTAGCGCAAGAAGTTAATATCAAGGAGGCCACTCCTCCCAACTCTGCTGGACCCAGCAATAGCAGCCAACTAAAATGCTCACAAGGAGAGCATGGCCAAAGATGGCCATTTCTTGTTTGTCCCCAGCAGGTGTCATTCAGAGGTAGGCTGCCACTGAACCTGGAGGTTCCATTTCAAACAAGATGGAAGTTTGGAAATAATATGAGGGGTGCCGTTTCTCAGCAGCAAATATCCTCTGCTAGACTCATCTCGGTTTTGATGTTCTGGGTCACAATTTTATCACCATCTGACCAATCAATGCTTGGCCCCCCAAAAAAGAGATCTGGGGTTGGAAATCTGGTGGGCCTTTTTGTAAGGATTTCCAACTAAACATTAAGAAGAACTTTCTGACAGTAAGAGCTGTTCAGCAATGCAACCGACTACCTCGGAAGGTGATGGACTTCCCAGCCTTTGCGGTTTTTCAAGGGAGGTTGGGGGACCATCTGTCAGGGGTTCTTTCAGTTGAGATTCCAGGTTTGCAGGGGTTGGGCTAGATGACCTTTGGGGGGTCCCTTCCAACTCTACAATTCTATGATTGCAGCAATGCCACAACTTTCGAACAGACCGAAGAGGGGTTGTGGTATTAAACGAAAAGAAGGGAGCAACAGACTGGGAAGGCTCCAGGAGACCGTGTGGGGCAGGGGTGTGTTTTATCCATTTCCAAAATCTGAAAAGGATCTCACAGAAAGGGGGCCAATGATTGTCCACAGGCTGCCTTGTGTTTACCACATTGCCCAACCTTGCTTTCCATGTCGAAGATGGGCTTGACGTGCTCTTTGTAGAACTGCAGGGGCGAGATTGGCCCAATCTTGTGGTAGGCCTTCTCCTTGTCGTAGAACTCCCAGCAGAAGGAGTCTGGAGGGCTCCCCAGGCAGATGGTCACTATTCTGAACACCTGGGGAGGGAAAGCAGATTACTGGAAGGTGGAACCCAGACGCCTCCCTTCAATTCGGCTGGAGGGAACTGATGCTTGTGACTCACAAACCCTCGTTTTGCTTAATTGCTCGCTATGCTTATAAGCTACTGTTCCGCCAAAGGCATCAAGCTGGTTTATAGCTTTTTGAACAACAGCGTGGAAGCTAAGCAACGTGACACAGTAGGCAAAAAGGAACAGAAGGGGAGAGGAAATCTATGGACTCTTTCATTCTGCTCCCTAATAAACGTTACACAATGGTCAGGTGGAATGGCCACCAGTTTGATGGAGGCAGTTCTGGGAGAAGAGACGGGGAACCCAGCATGGAGCTGCAGTGCCTTGGACAACAGCAAAAAAAATGATATACGTTGTTGTCTGCTGCCCTCTAGTGCAGGCACCCTGGATGGACACTTAGGGAGGCACCAAGGGCTTTGCAGAAATGCAGGACTCCTGTAATGCGACTCCTGTAAAAAAGTAAAATTAAAACAGCCCGATACACCTTTCCTCTTGGCAGCTTTGGCAAGAGAGAGAAGAAAGAGTGCCCCCCCCCCCAAATTGTAAAGAGCACAACCAAAATGCATTCATGGTGGATCTCTGCATCTCTCTGTTAAGGCGCCACTTTCAGAGCTGCAAAGGCTGGTCCAAGCTGTGCTCAGTTATTCTTTCGACAGAAGATTAGTGAAATTGCCCTAATCAAGAAGCAGGCATGTTACGATTCCTCCCAATCAGAGTTCTATTCCGATTTAAGAAAAAAGGGACTTGGCTTGCCTCACACCAAGAACACAGTGAGGCAGCAGGATCTGCAAAGTGCGATCGTTTCCCAAGACTTCGGAGGGTGTGCACACGCGTGCCACCCCAAACTCCACGTGCAACAAGCCTGCCACCACCAAAAACGTGAAGAACCCCTGGAGAGGCCTGTGAACAATGTGCTCTTTACAAAATGTACAATGAGACAGCTCAAGCTCATCCTAGCAGCTCTTTCTTTTTTATCCATGGAAAATTTATACAGCGGGAATCTTGGGATCAGAACAGGAGAGTGTGAGAGCAAGTGTGGTGTAGGGGTTAGAGTGATGAATTGGGACCTGGGAGAGACGAGGGCCTGTCACAAATGGGGAAGAGGAGAAGTAGGTATGCCATCTTGAGCTCTCTGGAGGAAAAGGCGAGATATAAACGCAATAAAAACTAAGGTGCACTTGGAAAGTCTTGCAGCAGAATGAGAAGCATCATGACTGGGGCCCTGTGCGGGGAGAAAGAGGGGGCAGGGACAGAAAATCTCTTTTTACTCAGCCATCGCATTTGCCCCCACACCAAGAGCAGCTGACCTCCTCTATCATGGTGTCCACGGCTGCAGAGAGCTCATCCTTGTTGCATCCAGTCTCAACCATATTCCTCAGCCGGAGGCAATACTCTCGCATCTGTTTGGAAGAAAAGAAAAGCGGGAAAAGCAAGTTCTAAATGGCAATCTCTGCTATCGACACGCTCAAAGTTCAGGATGCTGGAGCAGCCAAGCTGGCTGAGCTGGCTGATGGGGGATGCAGCCCAGAACATCTGGAGAGCACCAGGCTAGAATTTACCTTTTAACAGTTGGAAAGAAAAGATTCAGCTCCCATGCATTTGGACCTTAGCAAGCAATGCCAGGTGTCAGCATCTGAACAGGAAGGTTGTGAAAACTATGTCAACTCATTGTGTGTGTGGAGCGGCAGGTCTGTCCAAAGGCCCACCTCAGATCTTAAGGGCTTTAACAGGCTTTAAATGGACACATCTGATCGCCTATGGCGAATTTAATCTTCTTGGCAAGCCACCAGACAGGAAAGCTTCACTTAGCATCCTTTTTTTCAGGTCATCAGTGTGCTACACAGGATACCTGCAGGCAACTAAACCTTTCCATGGGGCTTGATCATTTTTAAGGACTTATTTACAAGCCTGAGCTTAAGTTTCCAAACTGGTAAGAAGACGAATGATTTTAGAGACAGTAACACTCTCTCTGCCCCCCCCCTTAATTACCTTGTGGTTCAGAATGTCATTCATTCGTCTGGAGGCCTCAGTGGTGTGTGATTCAGGGAAAACCTTCTTGGGGACTACGCCGTATTTTTCTAGGAAGGGACAAGTTTTAGTAACCGACCAGAACCGATGGGCCGAAGGAAAGATTGTTCTGCCTGCTGCACTCAGTTTACGCTGTGCGAAATAAGCACAGATCTTGACACAATGAAACTGTTCCCTGGCTACTTCTGTCCTCCCACATCCTTAGTCCAGGAGAGCCTTCTCACCTGTGGTGCATCCAGGTCCAGTCCTCAGCATCACCAGTTAAAGGCTCAGGGTAATAAATGCTGGGCTTGCCTGAGAGCTTGGACATACCCTGCCGGGCAGCCTGACTCCACCATTGGTCAGCTGCATAAGCTCAATGCATACATTTTTAAAAACTACGTAAGAGAGCACTAGACTGAAGATCCTGTGGGGATCTCAGAGAGAAAGGACTCTGACTCCGTCTTGTACTGCAACTGTCCACCTCGTCAGAAGACCTTCTAAAGCTTTAGCGATTCCAGCCCCACCCAAAGAATTCTGTAATCCCAACTCCTGATTTCCTTGTCTTGGCTGAGCAGCCCCCCGCCCTTGCTTAAGATGCTGGATCCTCTGCCCAGGAACCTAGGTGGACTACAAAGTGCCTTAGCCTCAGCTTCTCTTACCAATGAGGTTCACGAGCATGTCCCACTGCCCGCCGTCATTGCAGGGATTGGAGAGCAGGAACTGCACCAGCCTCCCCTCCACGGGCTCCTTCTTCTGAGCCGTTTCCACATATGCATGCAAGAAGTAGTAACAGCGTTCAACCTGGAAATAAGCCAGTCAGAATGCAGTCAGAAACCAGGTCTGTTGAGCCCTGGTAGACTTCAAGCTAACCCACCCCGCCTTAACCTTCTGGCCTTTTTACAGCTAGGATGGCCCACTTAGTGGTGGCCCCCTGGTTATTATTTATTTAGTTATAGTATCAATTACCTGCCATCAAGGCCCAGAGCAGGTTATGATAATAAAACAATAAGAACTAAGACATAATACAAAGGGTCAGGTGTGTTTTCAGCATGCAATGATCCTGGGTTGCTGTCCCCCCCCCAAAAAAAAAGGGTTTCTGAGGGTTGCAGTTCAAGGTAGAAGCCTGAATGGCACCCCTGTTTACAGAAAGAAGAGTTTGGATTTGATATCCCGCCTTTCACTCCCTTTAAGGAGTCTCAAAGCAGCTAACATTCTCCTTTCCCTTCCTCCCCCACAACAAACACCCTGTGAGGTGAGTGGGGCTGAGAGACTTCAGAGAAGTGTGACTGGCCCAAGGTCACCCAGCAGCTGCATGTGGAGGAGCGGGGAAGCGAACCTGGTTCACCAGATTACGAGTCTACCGCTCTTAACCACTACACCACACTGGCTCTTCCAGTCTGCTGGGTTTTCCTCAAAACAGGAGAGGGGAATCTGAAGCCCTTCAGATGAGTCTGGACCCTAATTTCCACCATCTCTCAAAACTCATAACATCCAAATGACCGCAGGCTTCCCGCCCTAGCACCTAAACAAAGCCTCAATAAAGCACCTCTGAGAGCCAGCATGGCATAGCAGTTAAAAATGTTGGCCAAGGACCTGGGTTCAAATCCTCACTCAGGCATGCTTTCTGGGGGTGACCTTGGGCCAGTCACCATCTCTCAGCGCAACCTACTTCACAGGGGGTAAAATGTGGATGGTGGGAAATCATGTGTGCCACCTTGAATTCCTTGGAGGTGGGATATAAATGCAAGAAGCAGAAGGGCAGTTAAATACAATTAGAAGCACCTTGTCCCAGAAGAAGAGGTACGACTGGCTGAACTCGAACTCCTCCGTGTTGAACTTCTTCATGAAGGGGAGGCGCATCACGTTCAGGCAGGAGAAGATCCAGCAGCGTCCTGGGGGTCAGAGGAGCACAGCGGAGATGGGCATCGCAAAGCATTCAAATGGGATGTGCAGTCTCAAGGGAGGTGGCCATTACCTGAGTTCTTCTGATTGGTGATGGGCTTGCCTTCAGCAGGTACCATGTGCTGGAAGACTTGCAGCGTGTCCTGCACCACGGCTCGCTCCAGGCACACCTCCAGGGGGTCTGCGCACGTGGCCACATTCTGGGCCAACAAGTACCGGGGTTCAGCTTTCAGGGCTTGGGCGAAAGCTGAAGATTTTTTCAGGCTCAACCCTGCTAAGACAAAACAGGACAGTCGATTCAGGACAGTTGATTCTGAAAGTCAGCAACAGAGGGCACACATGGAGAAAACAGAACAAGGATGTGCTCAGGAAGGATGCTGGAAGCTCATCACAGGTGTCTGCAGACATGGTTGATGCTGATACCACTCATGACGTGGCAGGGAATGTCCTCTGTCTCTTCTCAGAGACACTCTTATTACTCAACTTGTTGAATTTCTTTTAAAACAGGCTTTTAATATATTATGTTAGTGTGTTCAGCTGTTGTTGTTAATTGCCTGGTGTTTTTTTTCATCTTATGATTGCTATATGTATCGTTTGCCTATTTTTATTGTGCTTATTTACTTAGAAGATTTGTAAGCTATTTAACCAAAGAGCAGTCTCCAATAAAACAGTAGACGAAACACAAGGAAAACAAAGAAACTACCGGTAACCTGAAAACAAATATACATAAAACCATCATAATAAAAGCTGCAGATAAAAATCAGTAAAACTTTTAAACAATTATAAGCAACCAGATTAACTTTTTGCTAGCTCTCTTGTGTGTTTTTAAACCAAAAACCAGAGTAGATTATAATGATGATGATGATGATAATTTAAGTAATGAAATCCAGCAATCTCAAAACAGATCCTGAGGTTACACATTTGCCTCACTGCAATTATTCCCTTTCCAGTTCCCCACTCCCTTCAAACTTCCTGCTTTGTCTTATAGTAATAACAGGGGATAGATGGAGATTTCAGTGTTACATGTGGTCTGAAAATGGAATAGGCAAATATTCCTGTTCATGGGTGTTTGCAGGATTTCCCCCCTCAGGCCTGGGGGTGGGGGCAAAGTAAAGCACTAAAAACGACGAGGGGGAGGGGAGCAGGCTAGATTCCCACCAAAGACGAGACCAGCATCTATACATTTTGCTTATCCCTCTGATTCTACAAATGCTAGAAACTTACTCTTTCTTTTTAAAATAAAAGCTGGGAATCTGCAGGTGTGCAGGCTCCTATGTGAAGTAGACCACAGCAAAAACAACTTTTTGTGAAATGTATTCTAACACTATGCAAATATTTCTGCCTTCAGTATCTATATTCTTAGGCAATGCTGCCCTCCACCTTCTTAAGGGTGTGAAACTGTTCCAGATCCACTCCTGTAATCACAAGGCCTTGCTTCGTGCCAAAGACACGTTTCTTAATAGTGCCTCACCCAAGCACAGCTAATTGCCATGTTGCCAGGGTGGCTGAATTTCAATGCATCTTGACATAAAGATGTTTGACAAAAAGTAGATAAAACTTTAAAAAGAACTGTCGTTTCCCAAAGGCAATGGGGCTAACACCTACCTTTTAATTTCATATATATCTTGTCACTGGAACATAGGAAGCTGCCTTACCCTGAATCAGGACATTAGTCTATCTAGCTCAGTACAGTGGTACCTCGGGTTACGTACTTAATTCGTTCCAGAGGTCCGTTCTTAACCTGAAACTTTTCTTAACCTGAAGACCACTTTAGCTAATGGGGCCTCCTGCTGCTGCTGCGCCGCCGGAGCACGATTTCTGTTCTCATCCTGAAGCAAAGTTCTTAACCTGAAGCACTATTTCTGGCTTAGCGGAGTCTGTAACCTGAAGCGTATGTAACCTGAAGGATTTCAGAACTGTCTTTCCCAGCCCTAAGTGGATTTGAACCCCAGGCCTTCTATGTGCAAAGCAGGGGCCCTACCATGAAGTCCCCAAAACTTATACAGCCCCCAAAACTCAAGTGGTGTAAGAAAAACAGAGTCAAGGTGATTCATCAGTAAAGGATATAGGTTCAGATCTGCAGCCAACTAAGATGCTCACTAGGTGATCTTGGTTCCCGTAGCTATCTCTCGGGCTAAACTACCTTGCAAGGTTGTTGTGAGAATAAAAAGGAGGAAGGCAGAGAGATAGTTACTGGAACCAAGATCACCTAAGTGAGCATCTGGCTGGCTGCAGATCTGAACCTATATCCTTTATTGATGTATCACATTGACTGTTTGGGTGGGCTGGTGGGTATGAACCCAGGACTTCTTCCGCTGCAGTGCCCAAATTACGGAGTGGCCTGGCTCCCTGATGGCTCCCTTTTAAACCACCTTTCTAAGCAAGACCACAGAAGGTACCGTTTTATTCCAACAGGCTTTTGGGAACTAACTGCTTTTAAGGAAAGGGCTTTTAATAGTGCTCTGCTGTTTTTGCTACCGGCCTTTTGACAGATTTGTTTTTACATCGTTTTGATTCCATTATCATCTTAATTACGTCTTAACTATTATCTTTCATATGTTTTTAGTGATCTGTGTTTTATCTTCATTTGTTTTAATTCTTGCAAGCCGCCTCCAGTTCCCCAAGCTTCTGGAGGAAATAAACTACTACTCCTACTAATTATTATTATTATTCTTCACAAGTAGCATGCAAACCACACCCTGTCCTTCCCACAGTTCCTGCCTGCCTATGGCTGCCGGGTGCCTTCTTAAGTCTAAGGGCTCTTTTAACGAGGGGCTAAATTCAGCCTTCTTTCATCAGGCAACTACTTTTCACGTATAGCCTGCTTCCTTTATTTGCTTCCTTTATTTCTCTGGCATTTATACCCGGGCTTTTCTGCTTAAGTCGTCGAGGCTGCCCACCGCTCAACAAACAAACAAGCCACGCATTCTCGATAATAAAAATCAGATTATTAATAAAAACCAGAGATCGACTAAAGCAGAGAGGAGGGGTGGGGAGCCTACAGGCGCCGGGGCGGAAATCGGACTAGGAAGGGGCGCCTTCTTCAACCCCAGGAACCTGGGGAGGGGGAAGGCACTCTGCACATGCTCAGGGACACGCTGCCTCGGCGGTGCAATCCTCTCCTCGCGAAACTGGCCGGGACTGAAGGGTGGGTGGGTGGGTGGGTGGGAAACAGGTGCCGGGGCTGAATCCTGGGGCCCCGCGGCTCGACGGCGCCTGTTTACCCCCCACCCCCCAAAGAGCAACAGCAGCCTCCCGTTGCCATGGCAACCCCGCGCCCGGCCTCTCCCACCCCCAGCAGGCCTCTGCCGTTCCCATGGCAACCCCCCACACACGCACCTGGGAGACTCATCGCGGGTCTTTCGGCCGCAGCAGCGCGAGCCACCCAGGAGGAAAACCAAGGCCGGGCGCCGGCGCCGGAAGCAGCTCTTTTATAGCCTCGGAAGCAGGAAGCCGGGCCCGCGACGGAGCGCGGCGAAGGACAAACTTCCTGCGCTGTCCTTCGCGGGTTCCCTTCCCCGCCCCCGTTAGAGGGGCGGAGGGAGTTTCGGGGAGACGCCTCTTAAAGGAGCCGTTCAGCTTTCTCGCTGTTACAGGTACTTGGCATATATTATTATTATTATTATTATTATTATTATTATTATTATTATTCCTTTTCCAAGGCGGCTTACACAATTCCATACAACACAGATAATATACAAAAAGCTAAAAAAAAAAGGCAGTAGAAGCTAATCGCTAAAAAGTTAATTAAACGCTGATACAGAGCTGTCCAACCTATGTCCTGACACGTGTGTCTGCTGCAGTGTGTAGGTGTGTCATGCAAACGTTCCCTGCACTCCTCCCAAGGCTGGAAAGGGGTTAGTTTAACCTCCGGTTTGCTAGTAAAACTGAATTATTGTGTCGCGAACTGATGCATGTCTAAAATGTGTGTCACCAACATGAAAAGTGTGGAAAGCTCTGCTCTAATAGAATTAAAACAATATTTTTTTAAAAAAATAATCTTAAAATGCAGAGGTTAATGAAAACAATAAACACTGCACTGTTAAAATACATTTCCTTAAAAAGCAAAACAAAACCAGTGACTTCCCATCCAGCCTTGCTCCCCAACCCCCAACCCCATTCCTTGCATGGAGAGGGAAAGGAGATGAATTTGGGGGGGTCTTAATGTGCCCCTTGTGCTAAATGATGGCTGCCATGCTTCCTTACAACAGAGATGTTGCTGGTGTTCCTATTTTTATAAGAAATTATCATAAGATTAATGAAAACGGGCATGACAGCTGATAAGTTACATCTGGTAGAAAGGTAACAAACGGGTTCCCCTTCTTCAAAGCCTCAAGGGAGCTCTGACAGCGCCACCCACTGTGCCTATAATGAATAACACCGACCAATTCACAACCTCAAACCATTTTATTCAATGGATGGCTGAGGCTCATTCATAAGCCGTCAAGAGCGCAAAATATGGTCTGAAGCTCAACATCAAAAAACCGAAGATCATGGCCATTGGGCCCATCAACCTCCTGGCAAATAGAAGGGGAGGAAATGGAGGCAGTGAGAGATTTTACTTTCTTGGGCTCCATGATCACTGCAGATGGTCACGAAATTAAAGACGCCTGCTTCTTGGGAGAAAAGCAATGACAAACCTAGACAGCATCTTAAAAAGCGGAGACATCACCTTGCTAACAAAGGTCTGTATAGTTAAAGCCATGGTTTTTCCAGTAGTGATGTACGGAAGTGAGAGCTGGACCATCAAGAGGACAGATTGCCGAAGAATTGATGCTTTTGAATTCTGGTGCTGGAGGAGACTCTTGAGAGTCCCATGGACTGCAAGAAGATCAAACCTCTCCATTCTGAAGGAAATCAGCCCTGAGTGCTCACTGGAAGGACAGATCGTGAAGCTGAGGCTCCAAGACTTTGGCCACCTCATGAGAAGAGAAGACTCCCTGGAAAAGACTCTGATGTTGGGAAAGATGGAGGGCACAAGGAGAAGGGGACGACAGAGGACGAGATGGTGGGACAGTGTTCTCGAAACTACGAACATGAGTTTGACCAAACTGCGGGAGGCAGTGGAAGACAGGAGTGCCTGGCATGCTCTGGTCCAGGGGGTCACAAAGAGTCGGACACGACTAAACGACTAAACAACAACAAAAGTGTTTCCATATACATCACATAATGCCCTAATGTGATTTACACAGTATATACATACACCAAAGAACCACCATAGATAAAACGATAAAGTTTATTATTTAGACAAAGGATAAGATAACGAATTAAGTCTATACATTCTATACGTTGTTAAGCTGACACCCCCAAGCCTTAGACCAGGCATAGGCAAACTCGGCCCTTCAGATGTTTTTGGCCTACAACTTCCATGATCCCTAGCTAACAGGACCAGTGGTCAGGGATGATGGGAATTGTAGTCCCAAAACATCTGGAGGGCTGAGTTTGCCTATGCCTGCCTTAGACTCTGAGCACTTCCTCTTGCATTTCTAAGGGTGGGCTTGTTCCTGTGAAGGGTAATAACAATGAGTAATCATTAGCATGTTATCAACATCAGGATGAGCGATAACAGAACTGGCAGGAAAACCTTTTGGGGTGACAGATGGAAAAGCACCCATGCCTGCCTCTCCTTTTGTCTCTCCATTTAAATGGTCATATAAATGTTAAATAAAACTCTGGGCACCTGAGGTGTCAGTGACTTACCTGTGTAACTTACCTGTAACTCTATCCGATGTACCCCCCTTCTGTGACATATTTCTGATTCTCTTGGTGAGTGGGCTGTGGGGAGATTGATCTATGGATCAGAGGGTATAAAAAATCTGGTTTCCTTTTGTTTGGGGTTTTCCTCCCTCCTGCGTGTGGTGAGTGGGGACCCTGCTGCAACAGTTTATTTCCTTTTAAATAAAGATCAGGCTTACTAGCTGCTTTCAGTATACCCTGGTTGGCCTCTGCTTTTCTCTCCTACTGATAAAGACCTCCTGAGGGACTCTATTTGGGCTCTGTAAGGGAATCAGAGGAATTTCTTACAACACTATCATCTCTGGCCAGTGGGCATGCTGGGCTGAGCCAATGGGAACTGGACTCCACACAGCATCCAGAATGGCCACACGCTCCCCTGGACTAGCCTTCCCCCAACCTGGTGCCCTCCAGGTGTTGTGGATTATAACTCCCATCTGCCCCCAGCTGGGAGTTATAGCCCACGGCACCTGGTTATGGGAAGGCTGCTTTGGGCTGAGCTAGCTGGGCTCTTACTCATCTTCCACACCTCCTAAATTGCTTTATTTTTATGATCCACCATAAAAGTTTTGGTTTGGCATCTTGGAACTGATAAAATGAGCCAGCTAGACTTTGACCCTGTAAAAAAGGAGGGTGTAACCAGGGGGGAATATATACTTGTGTGTGAGAGAGAGACTTGAAGTCTCCTTGAGGCTTCACTTACCCCCTATCTGCTTCTGCATCATCTACAACCTTGCTCTCCTCCACCTCCAGATCATTTACAAACATGTTAAAGAGCACCCCCCACCCCCAACATGGAGAGGGCACAACTTTGCTCCACCTTTCGTGATTCACTTAGAACTTCATTTTCTCTCCCCAATTAAATAATAATCATTGTATACAATTGATGGGAATGGGATGGGCGGAAGCAAGGGAAGGGGACTGCCAACAGGCTCCCAAGAAGTACTTAAAAAAAAAAATGATGTGCCGTGTGTGGGCACCCATAAAAACCAAGGTAAAGGGCAGAGCTGAGCAACCAGTCAGTCTGGCAGCAAACGTGTCTTGTCTTGATTGGAGTTTTTAAGCAGCTTTGAGCAAAACCTTCCCCGGGGCTGGGAACAGCCAACCAGCTGATTTCTTTCCCCCACCTACACTTCCTATTTATGCATCACTTAGAGACCGCTGTGATTAAGCAGAAAAATGTTGTTGGAAAAAAACAAATGCACAAGCCTCTGCGTTGGTGCCAAGTGGTCTTCATGGGGCAAGAAGCCAGCAATCCTGAAAAGAGCAGAGGCCCAAAGTGCTGCCAACTTTTATGCTTTTTGCTGTCTGGCTCGGCTCCTGTGCCTTTAACTACAGCTTGATAC
The DNA here is from genome assembly GCF_964252035.2 of Podarcis erhardii. Taxonomy (NCBI): domain Eukaryota; kingdom Metazoa; phylum Chordata; class Lepidosauria; order Squamata; family Lacertidae; genus Podarcis; species Podarcis erhardii. The sequence goes on along the minus strand of NC_138514.1, from coordinate 36,493,084 downwards.
ACAAAAATGAAAAAACAACAACTTTCTGCATTGCCCATCATGGCAGGGAAACAAAAGGTGCTTGTAACTCATTCGGATGTAGGTAGGCCTGCTCAGAAGTAAACGAGGGTGCATTGTATGTAACCCCGAGGACTGCTCTGTTTATACCTTTTCTTCTCCTAGCCCTGCAAAAGTATTGTGTATCATCATAGTTATTGGCCAGGTGGACCTGAGTCAGACAGCCACTCCTCAATTCAGGACCGCATAGCTATAGGGCATACAACCTGCAGTGCCTGGGCCACACTAATAAAATGGACAATTTTCTTCTGGTGCGATCATTACATTTTGTGTGGCGGGCAGCAGAATGCGCAATGTGGCCCTGAGGCGGCATAATTCCTTGTAATAGCCGTGGGGCAGCCTTCACCAGCCTGGTGCCCTCCCAGCTGATGGGAGTTGTAGTCCAAAAACTGAAGGAAAGCACCAGGGCTGAAATAGCAAAACATTTTCTTAGGCCTAGAAGAACACTTGGTGATGCCAGACTTCCCTCAGTTAACATAGTCGCAAACTTCTCCCCAGCTGTGTTCAACCGACGCATTCTGCTTTCCCCTGTAAAACCATTTCACAAAATAAAAATGCAAATTTGCTCCCTCTATCACAAAGCAGGAGGCTGCCCCACTGGAAGAGAGAGGCTTTCTTAGAGCCACACCAGTAAGATGTTCCATGAAAATAAGCTAATGAGACAGAAACGTTTGCCACCCCCGATGCAGACAGACGGGTCAGGGACTGTTTAAGGCTGCTGGGATGATACTTTCCTGGTTTGGTTTTGTCAAAAGCTCCCTGTGCAGGTGGGGAGAAGGACAAATTAAGAGCCCATAGCAGATATTAACCAGCAAAGTAATGATCAAATCCTATTTTTTGCAAGGCTTCATTTCAGGTTATGCAGGGCCTTCTTAAAAAGGGAGATGCCTGAAGGCAGCAGTGGAAGACACACCTGCAATCATTCCTCACACAGGTATTTCTATTGATATTGCCTTTATTTGTTTGTTTGAATATTTATGATTGTTTACATAAATATATGTAAAGCATAATTAGAAAAAACAACGAAACAGCAATCAGTACTAGTTGGTTAAAAGGAACAAAATCATATTGTGTTTAAAAAGTGCAAATTTCAAGAGGCATCTGAAGGAAGGCTGGGGTGGTTCCTTCTGAACTTCTACTGGCAGTGAGTTCCATAGGGCAGAGCCCACTACATGAAAGGTTCTGTCCCTAGTGAACACCAGCTGAACTTCTGGAGCATGGAGTACCCCCCCCCCCAGGAGGTGGCCCACCAGAGGATTTCAGTGATCAAGGTGGAGAATAAAGGATCAGATAGTCCTTAAGGTACCTTGGTCCCAAGTTGTTTAGAGCTTTGTGAGTTAACATGAAGACCTTGAATCTGTAGCAAAACAGCAACCAGTGTTATATTTACTTTTTTAAATAATCTGCATGTTTACACCAAGGACAGTGAAGCCTTTGGTCCTCTGGGTGGCGTAAGGACTCCACCTCTCATCAGCCTCAGCCAATATAGCCTGCAGTCAGTGATGATGGGGGTTGGCAGCATCTAGAGAAACAGATTCCCTGTTCCTGATTTGCAGTTTGGGCATTTGAATGGCAAGCCTGAAGTTAATATTTTACCTTGGTAAAACACCAAAGGTCTGGCCAGCCTAATTTTCTCAATTGTAAGCCAAATATGTGCACTTAAACCTACAGGAGCAACTGTCAGACAGCAGAAAGTGTGCAACTTTTAAATGCTATCAAAGAGGCCTCTGAACCAGGGCCCTTAAAAGCTGGAAGGGTCTTGTCATCTGTGGTGATGGGCAGGGGTGCTCCTTTGCTTGCTCCAGTGGAGGAATTCCTTCACCTGGAAGGGAAGAAAACAGATAAAAAGTAAACACATCTGAAAGGAGCACAACATTTTTAAAAAAAACAAACAAACCCCATCTTGGCTAGATGATGATTTAAATTTGTATACTGCCCTTGATCAGAAGATTACAGGTTTACAGCATAACAATGCAAACTGAGAACACAACATAATGACGAAACAAACAAATAACCCCCCTTCTATAAGCACATTTAAAAGACCATAGATTAATCAGCCACAGGCCTGGTTATAGAGGAACATTCTTGCCTGGTGCCTGATATAAATATAATATAGATATAGTAAGTAAGACAAGGCTCGTGTTGAGCTGAGAGCACAGCCACAGCTCTACCCAGCGTACAACAACGTTCCCTTTCATTGGCTCTGTGGTCAGTGGCTAGATTGAAATCACATGAGACTGGAGTGTACACTCCCACCTTCAAAGATCAAAGGAAGGGAGAAAGCTAAAAGAGGGCTTGTCTGCAACTGTGGCTCTTCGCATGGTGACATGTGCAGCCACATAGCTGTGTTTTGTGCCCATTCTGCACAGGTTCGTAAGTTGCACGCCAGGCTACAAAGCAGCAGCACCACCACCACCACCAACATATCAACATGCCACAGCACCCTGCTCTTGTGTGCTTTTGGAGTCCTTTTGAAAGGTAACTTCCAGCACCCAGAAAACAAGGGATGGCACTTCCAAAGTAGGCCTCTCTCAAGAGGGAACTGCAGGTTCCCTCTTGCTTGCCTGGGGTGGTGTTGTTCTGGGGTGCATTTTCCTTTGAGGCAAGGGGGGGGGGGCTGACAGGCTCCTTCACAAGCCCCATATTGGTTGGGAGAGAAGGGGGTGCCTCTAGGTTTTCTGCTTCAGGCTGCACAATGCCGCTGGCCAGCCCTGCTTTGAGGAGGAGTTTTTTTGGGCCAGCTTCATCACTGAGCTTTCTGAATAAGGACTGGTGGCAAAAATACTTACAGAAACGTGTTGCTTGACGAGTTGCACCCTATCCCAAAGCACTAAAATCAAAATAAAAAAAGGAGGGGGGTGGAAAAGAGAAAAGCATAAATGCGACAACCTTGTCAGCTTTTGTATATTTCTTTCTGCCACTGGTTTCAGTGGACGTCTTCCAGCTGTGTGCATTTCAGATGGGAGCTGAGTCTGTCGTTTTGGCAGGACAGTGATGGCTCACCTGTGACTTTCCAGGTATGGTTGAGACCCCAACTCCCAGCAGCCAGCAATGATGGGAATTGGAGTCCCAACAGCATCTGCAGGGACCCAGGAGAGCTACCCCTGTGCTGGGAAGTAGTAGCAAGTAGAAATCTTGCAAATGTGTACATAGAATCATGGAACTGTAGAGTTGGAAGGGACTCCAACAATTGTGCAGTCTAACCCCCTGCATTGCAGGAATATGCAGTCGGCCAGCATCAGTTACCCCTGACCATGGTGTTAGCAGCACCACGTTCTAACCGGCTGAGCTATAACACAGGAGCAGCTTTGGTTCCCACCTGACACAGAGCCCTCAGCCCTGTTGAAATGGAGTGGCTGGAAGTGTCTCCCCCACCTCCTTTCAACCCCGCTTGCTCCTTGCTCCTTCCCCACTTTCAACAAAGCAAGCAGAAGATGGGGAAAAGGACTGTGGGTGGGAGGCATTTCGGTCTGAAGCACAACACCGTAGCTGGGTCAGAAAGGTGTTCCCTGAATGGCGCCCCCTGCTGGCTGAGGCAACACAAGGTTTCCCCGCTGGTCTCTGCCATCTAATAAAGGGTGGTGATACACTTGGGTGCCTCTTTAGCTTCCAAAATGAAACAATGTCTGGACAGACAAAAGAAAGGACTTCTTCTCACAGCCTATAGTTACAACTACGGAATTTGCCTTCAAAAAGAGGCAGTGATGGCCACCAACTTGGATGGCTTTAAAAGAGGACTAGACAAATTCATGATGGAGGAGGTGGCTATCAGTGACAACTAGCCAGTGTCCGAGGTAGGAGGCCTCTGAATACCAGCTGTTGGAAACCACAGGGGGGAGACTGATGCTGTTGTGCTCAGATCCTGCCTCTGGGCTTCCAATTGGGGCATCTAGTTGGCTACTGTGAGAACAGGATGTTGGACCAGATGGGCCCCCCTTGGGTCTGATCCAGCAGCCAGGCTCTCTTCTGATGTTCTAACATACCAGGTGCTTCTTACCTGTGCAATCCGCTTCCATCGAGCCACAATGCCAAAGAGGATAGTGAAAAAAACGACCACAGCCGCAGCAATGACAGCCTCCATTGGGAAAGGGAGATTCCCTTCTGTTGGGAAAACAAATGCAACCCGCCTTCTTAGCTGGATTTTGGACGTGGAGTATCAATGCTATGAAATGCATTCAGTGAACAGCAGAAGCTACTTTACACTAGGTCAGGCTGTTTGCCCATCTCATCACAGCACAGCCTACTCTGACTGGCAGCATCTCCCCAGGGTCTCTGGCAGAGAGAAGTTCCCATCACCTACTACTTGGAGCTGCCTGAGATTGAACCTACATGCAAGGCGCCTGGTCTACCACTGGTCTCTCCCCAAACACAGGAGGCTGCAGATTTGACGGTTGTGAAAGCCTGAGAGTGTTTTATGCTGTCCTAGAACCATAAATGGAGCAAGAGTGTGTTCAGGAGGTCCACAGGGGCAGCTTAGATATGGCGGTCCTTATCTTGCCAAATGCTGGCTCCTACCAGCCACTCCTGGATCTCAAATTGTGACATGAACCAGATGCTTAATATTCTGGGTGATGCCTTTGAGTCTATACTCAGGAACTGGGGTGAGGGATGGGATCCAAAGGTCATCTAATCCGAAGGCGGGACCATTAACCCTTTAGTCCCTCATCCAAAGAATCTAGTCCAGGAGCGTTGGAGTCAAGGGACATGTTCCCTTGTTGCAACCTTCCAGAGATCACATCCCAGAGGTGGCCAGGGCCAAAGGCAAAGGTGTGCAGAACTATGGCAGTGACTCTTACTATCCCCTTAAAACTCCAGCCGCACAAAAGCCAGAGTCTGATGTACACTCCCCTCTCTCTATTCTCCACCCAGGTAAGCGAGAGGCGTTGCAACAATTCAAAGACAGCGGGAAAGCGCCGGAGGTGAGCCTGGAGCAGGGCTGGGGAGGGTTCTGAGGGCCGGAGAGAAAGGCCTGGAGGTCCTGAGCTTCCCCAACCTGCTGATCTCGACACAGCAAACAAATGGCTTCTTCGTAATGACTACCAGGGCCTTGATTTCATTTGCTCCCAGTTACAAACACTGAGCTGCTGATAACACAGCAGCTCCTGGGGGATTTAGAGGGCTGGTCCTGCCTTCAGAAGGTAAACCAGAGAGAAAGCTGACCCCTGTGTGTACTTTCAGGCTTAATATCCTGGTCTTTGAAGACGACCTTGCACAAGGCAAGACCTGCCTGCAGCCAACACAGGTAAGGAGGGAAGATGTCAAGGACATCAAGGCAAGCACCCAGCAAGAAGATTTCAGCTGGCTGGGCTACAGGCCCCAAGTGGCCAGTGGGCCAGCCACATCACAGCAGTTGCATTACCTTCAACAGTCAGGTGGAAATCCCTCTTCTCTGTTATCCCATCCAAACTAGCCACACAGGTGTATATCCCATTGTCGGATACCTGGGCCTTTGCAATGGTCAACTGAAAGAGCTCGCTGGTCTGATAAATGTGGTAACGGGATTTCTCCAGGGTCAGAAAGCTGTTGTCCTTATACCAGGCCATCTGAGCAGGAGGGTTGGCCTTTGTGTGACAATCCAGTGTCACATCGGCCTGTTCTTCCTGGGGGGGAGGGTCTTCTCCGCTGAGGATGGGGGGGACTGTGGAGAACAACAAAGGATCACATTCTCAGCACCCATTCCTCAATTCTTTGATATTACGCTTGAATGAATATTCAGAGCAGAGAGAAGGGGGGGGGGCTTGTAAAACCCCTCAAGTGCTGTAGCACTGGTCCCAAATGACAAAACACAAAATAGCAACCATTAAAAAACAAACTTTTTTTAAAAAAACACCAAGGTTGCTTCTGTCATTTTGCAGGCAGAGCACCCAGGTCTGTAACTGCACAGAAACCAATTATTGTATTATTTATACCCCACCCATCTGGCTGGGTTTCCTCAGCTACTCTGGGCAGCTTCCAGCAGAATATAAAACATAATAACACGTCACACGTTAAAAACTTCCCGATACAGGGCTGCCTTCAGATCTCTTCTAAAAATTGTGTAGTTTATTTCCTTGACATCTGATGGGAGGGCGTTCCACAGGGAGGGTGCCACCACCTGGTTCTATAAAAATCAGATTTAATTTTAAATGCCATTTAATTTCTGGGCAAAAAAGGAGAGAAATCTAATATAAAAATGGACTAGATTCTCTCATATTTATATATGTGTGTGTATCTATCTATCTATCTATCTATCTATCTATCTATCTATCTATCTATCTGAAATTCTGTAGAGAACCCAGCCTACAGCCACTGCTTCCCTTCCTCAGAAACAGAGAGCCGGCCACTCACAACGGACATCCAGGACCACAGAGATCATGACAGATCCATCTCGGGCCAACTTGCAGGTAAAGGAAACTCCGTTGTCATCTACAGCGACGGGATAGATGCAGACGCTGCTGGCATTCACTTTGTTTCCATCTTTCAGGTCGACCTGCGTGTCCCCTCGGAACCAGAGCAGCTCTTCTCCCTGGCTGTTGTTGTGCACTGTGCACACGAGGGACTCGGCTACGCCTGGCTTTGTTGACAGCTGGTAGTCAGCAGTGTTGCCATTGATAGCCAGATGGGTGCCTGGGGAGGGGAAAAGATGTCAGTCCCATGAAGCAAAGTTTTGTAAAAAAAAAAAGACAGACAAGACTCTAAAAAATAGCATCAGTAGCTGTCCTGATCCCAAAAATCAACAGTTTGGCTGAATGAGTAAGAAGAGAGGATCATTTAATCTTGCCCCACACACTTTAGGCAATTCAGATGTGGAACTCCATTGGGAAGCTCACGTGAGGACCCACGCTGGTTGCGTACCTGTGACAGCACAAGGCAAAAGTGCGAAGATGAAGAGAGTTGCCCTGCAAAGGATGCCTGTCATCCCCCCTGAGGCCATCTGCGAAGAACTCTGGCCCAAGACCTGCAGCAGAAAGGAAGCAGGAGAGAGTCACTGTGTGCCTCGTGGTAGTGATTGCCCCCCGTAAGGTTGGAGGAGTGCCCAAGTCACCCAAGCTCACCCACCCCAAAGTCAGCACCATTAATAATAAGAATAAATAAGAATAATTTATTATTTGTACCCTGCCCATCTGGCTGGGTTTCCCCAGCCACTCTGGGCAGCTTCCAACAAGGATTAAAAACACATCAAAATGTCACACATTAAAAACTTCCCTGAACACATACTTCTTCACCCAACAGCCCGGGGTCTACAAATGCCTTCCACATTTCGGGGAGTGACCTGTATATGAATTGAAGCTAGGAGAAATAGCCCCCCACCCCAGGAAACACCACCTTGCTACCCCACTGCCTTCTTCTCTGCCAAATACTGACACTTACGTTGGGAAAGGCCAATCGTGTGGGCACTTGCCTTGAAATGGAGAGCAAACCACGGCCTTCCTTGGGCTTTTATAGGCCCCCGTGGTTATATGTCTTTATTGCCGTGCAGAGACAAGTGATCCACTCGAGTTCAAGGCCGCGTTCTCTTAAGGACTTCCTGGGTAAACACTGGGTGCTTCTCTCTCCCAAAAGGAAGCTGGCCAAAAACCTTTCCCAGATTTATGGCCGTGGCTGAGGCAATGAGTAACAAGCAGCAAAGTGCATCTATCATGGGTCAACCACCCCTGATTTTGACTCTGAAGGCAGCACACAGTCCTTCTGCAGGCAGAACGCCCTTCCCCTCTAACAGCACCGGGTGCTAAGGGGATGCCTTTGTGCACGTCTTTGTTGTACAAGGTGGTCAAAGGCCACCTTGGAGGAGAGACAGTCTGCCAGATCCTAAGATCCTACATCTTGCGCTAGCGAGTCACAGCTTTCTGCCCATCTCTTCGCTCTGCTGAAGCAGAATTTATTACTCGCCTAAGCTACAAAGTCCAACAAGATCCAATCCAATATTATGTCAGCTCCTCATCCCTGAAGCCAAAAGGTTGAGAAGAAACTATTTGGCATCCATCCAAATAGAAAGAAAAGAAAGAAATATACATAATTAACAAGTCATTTTACCTCATGCTCAGGGCAACAGCCAGCATTATTGTCTGGAAATTGTATACTAATACTGACAGCCATTGCCACAAAATGTGCTATTGTTTAATACATTTGACAGACTTCACCCACATGAGCTGTAGCCACTGTTAACCCCTTGCCTTGCTTTTGATGCAAGATTTTAAAGTGGAAAATGCTGGTTAGTTCACTAAACCCACTTGGGCCAGGCCGGGGGTTATTATGAGAAGCAACAGGCCAAAGTCAGTGCCCACAGGGCAGGTGGTGTTGAAGGGATGACTCTTAATGAAACCAAGGCCGCATGGCAGGATCTTTGTTATTCCTCTGCTCTGATCCAAGCAGGATCATTTTTCTATTTTGCAAAGAGAACTAAAATCTGAAAAGGAGCAGCCTTAGATCCTACCAAAATAACACAACGCTGAACCTAACTGAGAGGTGCTCTAGCACCGAGGTCAGAAGGAAGCTGGCATAGAAGGAAAGTGTCTCAGAAAAGGTAACCAATGGGGCCACTTACCACTTCTCAGTCACTCCAACTTGCTGTCACATTGGATGGGGTATTCTTTCCTGTGCCTGATGTGGCTGAGCTCACAGTCATTTATTAAATTCCAATTTCTTGAATGATGAGAGTTGCCACCAGGGGGAGCAGAAGCATAAGATTTAGGGCTGTCCTTTTGCAGCCTTGGGATATTTGCATTCCTTCTTTTTCCAAACTGTAGGATGGAGGAGATTGAATGCAACGTGGCTTAGAGGATGCAGGAGGCTCACACTTTAGCCAGGACCCTGCTGTAAGGGTGGTAATGTAAAATTCAACTTTTGAAAATGTGCTTCAAGTGCTTTATGTACAGGATTGAGCTAATCTCTATGGCTACTTTATTTGGTGGGAGCTAAAGAGAAGAGCTGGCAGTTTCCCATTATTGTCTGGAAATTGTATACTAATATTGACAGCCATTGCCACAAAATGTGCTATTGTTTAATACATTTGACAGACTTCACCCACATGAGCTGTAGCCACTGTTAACCCCTTGCCTTGCTTTTGATGCAAGATTTTAAAGTGGAAAATGCTGGTTAGTTCACTAAACCCACTTGGGCCAGCCCGGGGGTTATTATGAGAAGCAACAGGCCAAAGTCAGTGCCCACAGGGCAGGTGGTGTTGAAGGGATGACTCTTAATGGTAATGTAAAGTGGTAATGTAAAATTCAACTTTTGAAAATGTGCTTCAAGTGCTTTATGTACAGGATTGAGCTAATCTCTATGGCTACTTTATTTGGTGGGAGCTAAAGAGAAGAGCTGGCAGTTTCCCATGCCATGCTATTCAGTTAGATCAGAGTTGAGATTTAAAAAGGGGGGCTTGCTCATTGTTCCTGCCTTAAACCAATATGCTGATGATCACCGCTGTGAGAATTGGGTTGGTTCTCTGAAAATTAGGGGGCACAAAATATCCAGGCTGACAGAGAGCTAGACCAGGCATCTCCTTTACATTTGTCACGAGACTACAATTTTGCAATTAGACAGAAAGATTTGCTGTGCACCGTGGAGATTTCTGTGCCTTCTTTGGAAGCATCTGGCAACAGCCACTGCAGCAAATTGGCAGCCACCAACTGCAAGCCCAGGCCATGAGACCAGATGGAAAGGGAGTGCCAGTCCTTAGAGCTTTTCTTGGGAACATGTTGAAATAGCCACAAAACGTAATTAATTAGTCGTTACCAGTCAGGTCTGCATGTAACTGAAAGCCCCACACACCTGAGAAGAAAGGAGATCTAGGACGTGATAAGCGGAAAAGCTCACTTTCCACATTCTTAACCTCCCGGTCTTAGACCTGGTTTGGACCAGGTTTCAGACAGGTGTAAAGGTGAGAAGGGAACCTCATGACCTGGTAAAGACACAGCAGACACAATATTTCAAAGTGCTCATCCTGAGCCTTTTGGTCTCTCTCACCACCCATAAAAATAGGATACCTATTCACTTGAAGCTGACACAAAAGCCCCACTCGTACACCATGTAATAGAATGAAAGTTTGCTGTCTTCCCCTTCTTCTCCCTCCTCTCTTCTCTCGCCCCCAACTGCATGCTGCCTACGACAGTAATGTCTCACACTGAATATAAATAACCTGAACAAAGAACTCTACAAACTAAAAACTGAGACACTGTATGTACCTTTGCTACCCAATAAAATCTTTTAATAAAAACATTTTTTTAAGTGCTCCCAGGCAGGTCTTTGGCTGTTAGGGAAGAGGAGGAAAAGGAAGAGGCTGAAAGAGGGCAACAAAAAGGACCACAATCCTTCCAATATTTACAGTTGTGAAATATTACTCAAATTTTTAGTTGCAAAACAGGGGCCTCTCCTGGAAATACTGGAATTTGAACGTATGGTGTCAAAATATAACTTCAAAAATGATCAAATAAATCATATGAATGAGAAGCAACATAGAATCAAAAGAAAATAATTACCAGCAGAAATGGGAAGGAGATTTTGGTTATATTAATGAATGTGTGACAGTGGCTCTGGTTAAATATTCCACAGCAAACTATAAGTGTTAATCTCAAAGTTGAGTTAATCATGCAATAGTGATACTATTATTTATTGCACTTATTACTGTAGTTTTGCCACAAAAGGTAGCTTGAAGCAATTTACAAAATAGTGCAAAGATTAAACAGATAAAAGAGAATAAAAGCTAAAAATACATTCATACATATAAAATGCAGGTCTAATGCATTCAATACCATCATGTCCTAATCATACATATAGAACAGCAAGCTATTTCTGTTGGGAGTTGTAAAATGAATAGTGGCAATTTGCAGCGTATTTAATGGGCTTAATGGATCTTTATCTTGGAACCAGATATTCGCAGCAAGGTGTTAAAAGAAATAGAAACGATTGCATGTTATATACTCCCAATGGATCCATTAATCCTACACTTAGGATCCATCAAAGATTCAGGTACTGACAAGAATATCCATGTTATAACTGAAAAAGAACAAGAACTTCCACATTGGAAGAGTGGAACGTTGGACAGAGGATGTGACTAAAGCTGACTACGGTAATCAAAATAAAGAAGGACAGATAATCTCACAACAGTTTTGTGGGGAAATGGAATGTGTTTATAATGTACTGGTGTAATGGAGTGCAGAAAAATGTAAATCCATGTACTTTTATGTTTTATAATTTACTTCTTTTCTTTGAATATGTTACGTAGAGAAGGGAAATGTGCATCATTATATTGTTCTTTATTTGCTTCACTTTCTTTCCTCTTCTTAATTAATATTGTATATTATTTATTTGTACATGACCTGAAAAAAATAAAATAGAAAATTTGTGTTTGTGTGTGTGAGAGAGACTTTTTTGGTTAAACTTGCACATCATCGAAATCCACTTGACTGGAGAGAAACTGCATTTCCTCACCCTCCAAACACGGGGTGAGCGTCTCTAATTCCATATAGGAAAAGATATTCCATGTTTCATGTTTCTTTCCACTTGACAACAAAGTCTTAACATTCAATTCATTGTCATGAGAAATGGCTTTTGGCCTCCTTTTGTCCTGATTACTTCTGAAGAGGCTTTCAAAACCCTGCATGGGATCCAAGGGAAACTTCTTCTCATGAGCAGCTCCTGTTAAGTGCAACACGCTTCAAAGAGAATACATTCTCAGTGATCCATTGCTTCTTTCTCTCTTATCTTTGGGGGTCCAAATGTTAAAAGGTTTAAGTGCAACAGATGCAGAACCACAGAGCAGACCTAATGGCTGGCTGCATTATGGGATGGATAAACACACAGCCAGCAACCGCAGGGGTGCGAGTGAGTCACGAATCATTCATGGCTTTAGTCCCATTATGAGAACAATGTTCCTACAGAGGAATTCCTGCAGGGTCAATGCCTTCTCCCAAGCCCGCTCAGCTTCCTTGATTTCACAACTCTGCATACCTCAGTCTCAAGAAAACCTCCGCAAACAAACCTTGAAAGGGTTTGGCAGCCTGCAGGTGTTTTCCTTCCCACCTGTGGCACCAACTCACCACGAAGCTGATCCTAGTGTCCCCGTCCAAAAAGTCCATTATCTTCAGATCTTCTGGGGCAGCCTTTGCCAACTTATTTATGGACTTTAAATAAGATGCAGTGATGGTCACTAACTTGGATGACTTTTAAATATTGAACAATTTTATGGAGAATGAGACCATCTATGGCTACTAAGCACAAGTGATTGTGTTCTCTCATCACTGTGAATATCTGATGCTCAATTAAACTTTATTGTTATGGTCTCGGATCAGATCAGCCACTAGAATACAGTCAAACACACAGAATCTCGCAGTTTACAGGCAAAATATCAGTTGATGGTTATCAAAAGTAGCGAGGTGACTGGCCATTGCGGCAACAGGAGGCTGGACTGGTTGGAGTCCGTTTGGTCAGATCCAGAAGGCTCGTTTTATGTTATCAAAGGAAGCAGACCCTTTTAAGGAAAATTGGTCTTTTTTTGCAAGATCACAGTCAGTATCTATCTGGTTTTTTTAACGTTTGTTATTTTGTTTTTTTAAAATTAATTTGTAAGACATGCAGGATAAAAATACAATAGCTAAACAAGATGATAGACAGATCTAAGAAATCTCCGTGTTTTCTCTTCCAGACGTGACGCTGCACACGCGGGTATCCCATTCACGTGAACAGTTGGTTACGTCGACATCATCTCTACCCTTTCCACGTCTCCCGCTTTCAGCCCCGCCCCTCAACCTCTCCGTCATCTCCTCTGTCGTCTTTCATTGGCTTCCGTCATGCTTTCTCCCGCCCCCTTTCTCTCTCCCCCCGCTTCTTTCCATCCATAGATTCCCGTTCTATCTCTCCCAACTATTCACCAACCTCGAAACGCTTTTTCTCTCTCCTCCGGGCCCTCAAGGGTTAAACAACGCCCTCTTTCGCGCCATAAGCCCGCCTTCCAGCCTTTGTTATTGGCTCTCTTTCCCCCTTCCCCTTTCCTATTGGCTGTTTGCCGTCTTCTCCGATTGGCTCGCTGCCCTGCTCCCTCCTCGCCAATCGAGTGTCGAGTTACCTCAGCGAGCACTTTTCCTCCCCTCAGCGGCGGCGGCGAGCGAGCGGCCTGTCACATCTGAGGCGGCGATGGCGGGCCGGGGCGGAGGCGGCGGTCTCTTTCCCTTCGCTTTATCTTCATTCTTCTTCTTAGTATTTTTGTTGTGGCGGCGCGGGGCGGAGGCGGCGCACATTAAGAAAGCGGAGGCGGCGGCCTCCACGGAGCCCTCGGCTGCCGGCGGCGGCGGGGCGGCGACGCGCTACCTGGACGAAGCGGAGCTGGGGGCGTCGCTGCGTCGCTTGGCGGAGGACGAGGCCCCTCGCGGCTTGGCCAGGCTCTTCTCCATCGGCCGCTCGGGCGAGGGCCGGGAGCTGTGGGTGCTGCGCCTCAGCGCCGACCTGCCGGAGCCCGGCGGCGGGAGCGGCGACGTCGGCGACCCGGTGGGCGGACCCCCCATCCCGGGCCGCCCGCAAGTCAAGCTGGTGGCCAACATGCACGGCGACGAGGCCCTGGGCAGGGCCCTGGTGGTCCGCCTGGCCCGCGAGCTGGTGGCGGGGTGGCTGCGCGGGGAGCCCCGGGCGCAGCGCCTCCTCAACGGCACCGACCTCTACCTCATGCCCAGCCTCAATCCGGACGGCTTCGCCCGCGCCGAGGAGGGCGACTGCGGCGCCCAGCAGGACGCCTCCGGGAGGGAGAACGCCAGGGGGAAAGACCTCAACCGCAGCTTCCCGGACCAGTTCGGGGCAGCTCAGCCGGACCTGGCCAACGTCCCCGAAGTGCGCGCCCTCATGGAGTGGATGCGGCGCAACCGGTGAGGGGGAGGCGGGGCTCGGGCGCAGTGGGCGGGGTCTCGTGGCGCAGGGCGGGTCAGGCGTCTCCTGGGAGGCGGGGCTTCCTCGTGCTCAATGAGTTGAGGTTCTGTTTGTGGGCGTGGCTTCACTCGAAAAGGGGTGGGGTCTCGTGCTGGGGGATGGGGGGTCTCATGTTGCAGGGTGGGCTAGGTTTATCTTGAGAGTAGGGCTTCATCCTGTGGAATACGTTATTGTTGTTAGCCGCTCTGAGCCCTGCTTTGGCTGGGGAGGGCGGGATATAAAAAAAATATTATTATTATTATTTTGAGGCATTATTAGCATCCATTAGTCACTTATTAATGACTTCTAATTTTTAATGCGAAAATTAAAACATGGGGCTTCTTTGTTTTGGGGTGGGACCTCTGCCATGGGCATAGCCAGGATTTATGTTAGGGGTGCAGTTGCCCTCCCCCTTGGCTATGCCCATGGCTTCTCTTACCTAGGTGCTTCAGTCTTTTGCTGGGCTGGGGTGGAGCCTTATAGTATGTTGACTGGTGATTTGGGATGGGTTCTTATTTAGTTTGCAGAACCAAGTGTCTCTTGGTGGGTGTGCTTTGCATGGGGACAGGGTCTCCATGCTGTATGGGTGGGGCTTTTGGGGGGCAGGTGTAACCTGGAATCTTAGAATTGTAGAGTTGGAAGGGACCACAAGGGCCATCTAGTCCAATTTCCTGCAAAGCAGGATTTTTTTTTGCCCAACATAGTACGCTTACCCACAAGCTTGTGATTAAGAGTCTCGTCCTCTACTGACTGAACTATCCTTCTGGCCCTTATTGGTTGGCAGGGCTCATTTGTGGTGGGAGGGCGTCAGCTTTATGTGGTTGGGTGCAGCTTCTTTCTCTGGAGGTGGGATCTCATAGTCATAGCATAGTAGAGTTGGAAGGGACCCTTAGGGTCATCCGGTCCAACCCCCTGCATTGCAGGAATCTCAGCTGATTTAACTGATAAAGTTCTGTAGAATGTGTTACCGGTGTGTGAAAACAATCAATATCCAAGGATCCCCAGGCAGATGATGGAGATGTCAGGCTTCTTCACTTGGTTGCGAGTAGTCAAAAGCCCGGTGAAAAATGTGCCTGGCTCCTGGCGAATTTCAAATGCTGTGACAGATGGCCATCCAAAAACTGTTTAAAACCTCCAAGGAAGAAGAGTCCACCACCTCTCATGGGAGCCTGTTTGTACAGCTCTTATGGTCAGAAAGTTATTTCTGATATTTAGTCGTAAACTCCTTTCTTGTAACTTGAATCCATTGGTTTGGATCCAAGCCTCCAGAACAGGGGAAAACAAGCTTGCTCCATCTTCCAAGTGACAACCCTTTAGATATTTGTAGATGTCTTTCATATTTCCTCTCAGTCTCCTCTTTACCAGACTAAACATGCCCAATTCCCTCAACAGTTCCTCATAAGGCTTGGTTTCCACCCTTGATCATCTTGGTTGCCCTCCTTTGCACATATTTCAGCTCGTCAATATCCTTGAATTGTGGTGCCCACCTCCAGGTGGGCCTGGGACCAAAACAAGACAGAATACAGCGGGATTATTACTTCCCTTGATCTGGACATGAGACTTCTGTTGATGCAGCCTAGAATAGCCTGAGTTCTTTCTACTTCTGCATCACACTGTTGACTCATGTTCAGCTTGTGGTTTCCTAACACCCCTAGATCCTTTTCACATGTACTACTGGCAATTCAGGCGGCTGCTGTGTTATATTTCCGCTGCTGGTTCTTCCTGCCTAAGTGTAGAATCTTACATGATGCTTGGCAGGCCAGGCTTTTCCTTGGGGGCCAGGTCTAATAGTGCTGAGCCAGTTGAGCTTTCATTGGTTGGCAGAGCTTCTTGGCTTAGGTGGTGGGATCCCTACTGGGTGTTTCAGCCAGGGCTGGGCCGCCTCATATGCTGTCTATGTTATTTGGGGGTGCAGTGGAAGGTTTTAAGAGGTCCATGGGTGGCAGTTGTTCTGTACTGGGTTGGGGACGCTGGATAATTGGATGTCTTGGCTTGTCCCTTTTTGAAGCCCAGGAGCTAGCTTGTTTTCTCATGTGGGGATGGAAGTATTTTCTACATTTTTGGCTGGAAACCAAAAATCAGGAGGCAAAGCCTCAACTAGATACTAGGGATGAAAACGTTTATTGAAAATTGCAATTGTGTTTTGGTTTATTGCCACACTATTGCTGTTTTTCATGCAGAAGAGTAAATGTAGAAGAGGGAGAAAATGTCATGACCCAAAGAAGGTGACATGCAAAAATGTGTTGGGCAACTGTAATTTTCCTCTCTTCATTCCTGGCATCCTCTTGAGGCTCAGGTGCTGTGTTGGTTATTTTCCAGTTCCCTTGGTGCTATCTGCTCTTAATCCCCTTCCCTGTGTCACAAAGTGGATTAAAGAAATAAAAACATATAAAAATAAAAAATAAAATAAAAATAGAAGTGACAGAAACACCAGCAGTTAAACACATTTCCATCACCTGGTACTTAAAAACTGAGGTGAGAGACCTTAACTAAGCCAGATGGGACTCCTGGGAAGTAAGTTCCTTCGTGCTGTCACGGAGATAGCCTGGTCCTGTTCTGTGTCACCACCCTTAACAACTCTTATGAAGGGGAAACAGACAACAAGGTTTCAGTAAATGATTCTCAGTATAGGTGGTCTTCTGTGGGTGAAGCCAGTTTCCAGGTGGCCTTCATTGTTGTAGAAAACTGAGTAGGAGATCTGGAGTGTGTAGTTAGAGAAGCCACGGAGAGAGGATTTTACCCTTGAAGAAGTATCTGTGGTTATGATGGGACTTTAAAACAATTTTTGATTCTGAAGGTCCAAGGGATTGCACATTTTTGATACTGTCGTATCTTGGTTCTCGAATGTAATCCATTCCGGAAGTCTGTTCGACTTCTGAAAATGTTTGAAAACCAAGGCGCAGCTTCCAATTGGCTGCAGGAGCTTCCTGCACTCAAGTGGAAGCTGCGTCAGATATTCGGCTTCCAAAAAAAGTTTGAAAACCAGAACACTTACTTCCGGGTTTTCGGTGTTTGGGAGCCAAAACATACAAGTACCAAGGCGTTTGAGAACCAAGATACAACTGTACTGTGAATGGTTAGGATTTCTGGGCTGGTTGGGGGGTAGTTATGGTTGGAGAAGATGCTGTTTGTATGGCTTGTCCCCTTTGCACAGGAAGGTATTGGCTACTGAGAGGAGAACTGGGTTTGCTTGTGGCAAAAACATGGTAAGAAGCAGTGTTGCCTTTGGTCACTGCAAAATGCTATTCTTCCAAATTTGAAATTTATTATCATGCAGTGGTCTTGATGTTCTGTTGATGTTTTTCTGCCTGAATGAAAACAAGAGCCCAATAAGGATTTGCGAATGTGCTTGTTGCCGTTCTAATGTACAAAATCTGTCTTCTTATGTTGGGTGTCTCAAGATCTTCCATGTGACAATGCACATTCAAATCTACATTCTCTCAGCTCTGTCTGTTTAAAATTACCTCAAATTAAAATAACAGAAGCCGCTAAAGCTGACTAAACAAGGCAGTCCTTTGTGGTTGCCCTTCTGCCTTGTTATAGGGCTTAAAATGATTACAATTGCAATACTATGTCACTGGTACAAAACTGAATAAACATCAAGCTTTATGCATGCTTTAGTTTAACAATTTATGAGTTGTTTTTCTTGAATAGAATGCAGTGCTCTGGTTGGTGCTCAGTAGTTTGTTAAAATGGGGCTTTTCTGATCTTGGCGGGTTTAAAAAAATCCAAATGCGTAATATCAAGTGCTTTTGGAAGGAACCCTAAGTTCCTTTATCAGCTGAGAAAAAAGCTTAAAGAGTACAGTCACTTGTGACAGGGCTAAGGAAATCTTTGCTGTTTCCTAGGCACTTCCATTTCCTAACTAGTTTGCAAACTTAATTCCCATCAGTCTGAATCTCAATTGGTGTTGACAAGCTTATAGGAATAGTCACCCTAAAATTTCTATGCTTGTAGGTTCTGCTGCTTGTAACTTATTTTTATGACCTGGCTTCTTGTGTTTAGCACCCAGTTTGTTTGCCAACTTAATTGCTGATAATGGTCTGAATTGGCTTTCACCTCTAATACTAGTTCCTTCATTGTGAACTGGCTTTTAAAATACGGGGGTTGGTGTGGTCCCCCCTTCTAAACGCAGCACTCTGTAAACTGCATCATACTTACTCAGGAATCTTCTTCTCTTGTTGACAAGTTGTTTTGCAGTTTCTAAAAAGAGCCACCGTGTTTCCTCCAAATGTTGATTGTGCTGCTTCATTAAAGAAATTTAGTGTGATGGGATAAAACATGCCACATTAATCTAATTGCATCTTTACCCTGCAGTTATCTTTTCTGGTTCTGATGACTGTTGCGCTTCTGTTGAAAACAGGTTTGTGCTTTCCGGGAACCTGCACGGGGGATCTGTTGTTGCAAGCTATCCATTTGATGACTCCGCTGTGCACAAGACCTCTGGGGTGTACAGCAAATCTGCCGATGATGAGGTATTCAGGTATTTGGCAAAAGCTTATGCATCAAACCATCCAATAATGAAAACCGGCACCCCAAACTGCCCTGGGGAGGAAGAAGAAACTTTCCAAGATGGCATCACCAATGGTGCTCAGTGGTACGACGTGGAAGGTAGGCTGCTCAAGTGAACTACTTTACTAGTGTCTTCCAAAAGAGTAGGCATGTTGCTCTTTATTGTCACTTTACTGCTGCTGGAATCCTGCAGGCAGCATCAAGGTGATGACATGATTGGTGCTGTTTATTGATTCTATGTGTTTGCATTTCATATGTCATTCAACAAAAGCTATGTAAAGAAAATGCCTGGCTCAGTTGTTGTCAAACATTTTTTTTAAGATATAAGCTAGCTTTTATAGCCTGCTTTGGCACATTGCAGCTAGCTAGCTAGCTAGCTGTCTGTTGGTGTTGCCTAATTTTGTTTTAACAGGAGAAACTTTCTCCCAGATTTACAAAGCACTTATGGAGCACTACTGTGTGCCATCCTTTTACTGTTGAATGTGGCCTGTAAGACGTAGGTTGATGGGTATAGATACTCCATTGGACTTGAGGCTGCTTTGCTTGAGCATGTGGCCTTTGAGCTGTCTTTGGTACTAGTGTTGCTTATCTGCATTCAGAGTACTGAATTTGTCTGTAGCTGTCATGCAGAGCCCTCCGAAATATGCTGACTTGAAAGTAAGCATTGCTGAATTCATTTGAACTTCACGACTAACTGGTGCCTAACCTTGCTTGTTTTCCTGTTCGGTCCCACATTCTCTTTCCCATTTTTTTTTGTATTTTGCCTATTATGTTGTAAGGCCTCAGGCAAGGATTGTGTTTTCCTTAATCTCTGTAAAGCTGTAATTTGAAAAAAAATGAGGCACTTGAAAAATAAAGTTCCCAAGAAAGTTTGCCTATAATTGCAACACATGGTGCAATTGGAGAGAACCCAAGGGCCAGTCTTCCAAAACTTACAGTTCCTAGGTTGCATAAAATAATTTCATTTTTGGGAATTTAACTGTGATAGAAAAAAAATTATAGGGTCTTCCTGTGGGAGTGACTGCCAGTATGGTATGTTAGCCTTTATTATCACACCTGATGGTGAGCTGCTGAGCTTTACTGGTGGCTGAGCATAGGATTTACATGACTTTGAAATGGTATTTAACCTCAACAGAAGTAATTTGGGTATGTCACCCAGGTTATAACACAGCTCAAAAAGTAGCATCAGTTGCATTAGAAAGGTTTTTATGTTAGTATTTCCATACAGATTTACAGTGCCAAAGCTATGCGTGTTTACTTAGATTTTTTTGACATGCTAATCAAATTTGAAAAGCATATTGCACCGTTTCTTTTTCATTGCCTGCTTTAGACCCACATTTTTTCTGCTATTTTTTTCTTACCTAAAACCATTTACAAAATACTTGCAATAATTGCTTGTAGATAATCTCATTTCTCCTTATTTAAAGTATTTTTGCCCCACTCTTTAATTGAAAACGTTCCCTGAGTGGTTGCAAAGATCAGTAATAAACTAGTACTTGTTCTCAGGCTTACAGTCTAAAATACGTAACACAAAAGGAATTAGGAGGGAGGAGAGAAAAGGAAACACAGACAGACACTAGTTTTTAGTGTTCTTACAATGGCCAGCTGGAATGGAAGCAGTTCAAAGAGAGGAAAGCCAAAAGTTATTGGTCTCTCAGTTGAGCCTAAGAGGTGGCCCTCCCTCCGTTCTCTCACTTACTGTAGCCTGATAGAAGTTGACTTTTAAAGTGAAGCCAGAGCTCTTTATACTTGTCCTTCCCCTGACATTTTTTTTGGCTTGTCAAAATTATTTGGTCAACTAATCACTACAATATTTGCTCAGCAACAACAAAGATACTTCAAACATTATCAGATTTTATGCCAAACTACCTTAATTTTAGAATTGCAATTGCGGTTAACATTAAAAATGAAAATTATGTGTATTGTGAATTATTCATGTCTATAGAAACCCTGCCCAGCATTTAACTAATTTTGTTTTTATAATCAACATAAGTATCAGATGTGTTGATGGATAAACATCTCTCTTTTGTCCTAGTAGCATTAAACTTTTTAGAAATACTCGACCAGTCATGTGAACACATCTTAGTTTGGCTGGCCACATGCCTAACTAACTGTTCAAATAAAGGTTCTCCTTCATGCTGTTTACCAGTAGTTGCCAGCTCTTTTCCTGCTTCCTTTCCACTACAGACACACCCAAATTGTGGTGGAAGCTCTGGGTTTACTAAATCAACAGCGTATCACAAGCAGACAGAATGAGTGAATGCTTGTGAAGCTGTAAACTTGTCATTTAATTTTGAACCAGGATATCCTGAAGGGACTAAGTTAATTCACTCTTCACAGTGGCAAGTTCTGCTCAAAAGTTCAGGGTTGCATCCAAATAAATTTTACTCAGAAACTCATTGAAATTAATGGATGATAAGCTAGTCATGCTCCTTAATTTAAATGGGTCTGCTCTATGTACGACTAACGTATGACCACCCCCACCATTCAACCTGGACACTGAGGTCCAGCGCCAAGGGCCTTCTGGCAGTTCCCACACTGTGAGAAACAAAGTTACAGGGAACCAGGCAGAGGGCCTTCTCAGTAGTGGCGCCCGCCCTGTGGAACGCCTTCCCATCTGATGTCAGACAGATAAAGAACTATACAACTGTTCTTCTCCTCCTCTTCTTCTTTGGCAATCACTTGTAGCCAAGTAAGATAGTCTTCCATAAACACGGTTTTAACAATGAGTCCGTAAGTGACTGTAGAGGCCAGTTCCTGATCCACACGTCCTTCCACAGTGGGGACATTGGTTTCCAGGCGGGAGCTTATCATGGTGTGGATTTGCCAAGCGTGCCTTCCTCCTAGCACGTTTCTCCCTTGCGTCCTGAGGTTGAATGTCTTCAAAGCCCATGACACCTTTGGCAAAGGCTGTTCTCCAACTGGAGCACTCGCAGGCCAGTGTTTCCCAGTTGTCAGTGTTTATACTACATTTTTTTAGATTTGCCTTGAGACAGTCTTTAAGCTTCTTTTGTTGACCACCAGCATTACGCTTTCCATCTTTAAGTTCGGAATAGAGTAGTTGCTTTGTGATTATTAACGGTGGATAGAACCCTCTGTTAGGTAGAATATAGGTTCACCAACAGTAGCATCCCCTGTGTGAGCTCCTGCAGGAAGGCAGTTTGATTCCCAAGTTTGTGAGGGCTTCCTTTTTGCCAAGCATAAGCTGCATAACTTTCTAACGACCAGGAAAATGTTCTCAGTTTTGTTGTTTGCACTCTGGCCATGATCTTCCATGTTTTCTGGCTGATGAGCGATAAGGTTTGCTCTCATCTCCTATCCCTGACCGCTTTAGTTTGGTTGGTTTGCCTGGTGCTGCCATTTCACTTGCACATTCATCTCTTTATTGCCTGCTTGAACTGAAGATTATTATGTCTTTTTTTTAGTGGCTATCTCAAGGGCCACGTATTCTGACTAGCTTTTAAAGATTTGGTGAATCAGGTTCACTTGGTTGCTAATGTCAGGTGGTTAGTGGCCTGTGGAAATGCCATAGAAATATATTCCCTTGCAGTATCTAACCACTACCGGTAGTTAAAAAGTTTTTATTCATTTCCTAAACATGCATAGAATCATATTGTTAGTGTGATTTCAGTGGTGTTAGAACACTTTCACTGTGTGGAAAACAGGAAACTAAGCAATGCCTTTTGGTAAGAGGTCACCACCATGAATGTGATGTAATGGGAATTCGTAGTCTGAAGATAAGCAACAACTAGTGTAGATTTTCGGAAGGGGAAGAGGTTCACACTAAGGCCACTTCCTTCTTAATTCCCTTCAGATATTTTTTCTGCCTTAAAAACTTGGTACTGTATAACCCACTCATTTTAAGTGTGCAACTGCTGAAATAGAGTTGCCAGGAGGAGCTAAAGGCTATCTAGGGAAATGGCCATTAACCATCCAGTTTAGTTAATCTCTTACGCACCATCCACACCACATTTTCTCAGATTTGTCACTTACTAAATGAATTGCACACTAACCCAAATGTTGTAACTCTTCTGAGCAGAATCTTTCTGTTACTTGGCACTTTCAAAGGTGCAGAGTTACATGAGCTTGGATGGGCAAGGCTTTTTTCCTTCGGTCATATTTCACTAACCTTGTTAACATTCTTTTGTGTCTACCTCCCCTCCCAACCCACAAAAAAACAGAACAAAACAAAACAATTTTGTCTACTGAAGAGTTGCCTTTGGTCTTGATCTGTTGCAATCAACCTCGTGCTGCAGTTTCTGGTAATGTGAAGAGCCAGCCAGCTCAGTGTTGTGGTTGGTGAGTCAGTCTAGGACAGGGAAGCCCTGGGTTCGGCCCTGTATACCTGAAGGCTAAGATCCAGCTCTGAGGGCCTTCTGGCAGTTCCCTGATTGTGAGAAGTTAGGTTACAGGGAACCAGGCAGAGGGCCTTCTCAGTAGTTGGCGCCCACCCTGTGAAACGTCCTCCTGTCAATGTCATTGAAACAAACAACTATCTGACTTTTAGAAGACATCTGAAGGCAGCCCTGTGTAGGGAAGTTTATGGTATTTGATATAATTTGTTGGAAGCTGCCCAGAATGACTAGAGCAACCCAGTAAGATGGGTGGCATAGAAATAATAATAATAATAATAATAATAATAATAATAATAATAATAATAATTTTTTCAAATCCCTACTTTACCATAAAGCTTACTGTAGACCTTCTCTCTTAGCCTAGCCTATATCACAGGGTTATTGTAAGGATAAGAATTTATTCCTCCAAGGGAATAAAGCTTGTAGCTTGCTTTCCATAAAGTGCTGCCTTCCAAAGAGATGCCTTGCTTGTATAACATGAGTATCTTGAAGAGCATTATACTGTGTAACAAATAACAGGAAGCCTTTGTCACTGTGGTACTGAAACCCATATAAGTTTACATAGGCATTTAAAGAATGATATGCTGATCTGGCCAGTGTCCCTTGGGACTTCTAATCCTGTTTATCACCAAGTGCTGAACTGCTGGAGGTTAAGAACACAGAGGATCCTGTCTGATAAAATTGCTCTGAAAAGAAGTAAAAATGCCTTTATTTTATTTATGTATTAATTAAATTTGTATAGTGCCCTTCATCCAAAGACCACAGGGCAATTTACAGCATAATAATACAAAATGAGAACACAGAATACATAACCAAACCAATAACAGTCCCCCTCCAACCAACACATTTAAAAGGCCATAGACTGTTTAATCAGCCAAAGGCCTGATTATAGAAGAAGCAATTTTGTCTGGTGCCTAAAGATGTATAATGAAGGCACCAGGCAAGTCTACCAGGGGAGGGCATTCCACAAATGGGGAACCACCCTAGAAAAGGCCTGTTCTCGTATTGCCACCCTCTGGACCTCTCATGGAGGGTTGGTTGAAGGGATAGACTGTGGTGGTGGTGGTGATGCTGGCCAGGTACTTGCAAGAAGTGAAGGAAGCATGGCTTCTGCTTTAATCAAATTCTTAGCTTTTTCTGACAATGTGGCTAGAGATGGCAAATAAGAGAAGCTGCTGGATCCTCAGTTCTGTTTGCCTGTAAAGGGTTGGGGTATTTACCTATTAAATGTGTTACCTTCTATGTTCCATTCCAGAGCCAAAGCCACAGCACCTGCGTTTTGCTTTTGGCCTAATTTTCTCCCCCACTTCAGTTAAAGACACTGAGTTTTTCTAGTCTAGTAAGATAACTGATAATACACTATTTGGACACCACCTTTTGCATGATGGTTCCTGAGTTCAATGAGTTGGTTTTCAGCTGTGTTTGGATACAATTGGATGCCATTTTGAATCAAAGTGGCAGACTGATTTCAAAACTGCACTGGTTTCCCCCCTTAGAATACATAAGCATTGGAAAGTAAAAGGCTGCTAGTTTAAAATAATACTGCTGATGGCAGAAGTCTCTTGAGTGATAGTACTTTAATACTTCCCTTTAAATTCCTTAGGTGGCATGCAGGATTATAACTACTTGTGGGCCAATTGCTTTGAAGTCACCTTTGAGCTTTCCTGCTGTAAATACCCACCAGCTTCGCAGCTTGAGAAGGAATGGGAGAATAACCGGGAATCTCTTCTCACCTTCATTGAAAAAGTAAGACATTGTTTTGTCCCTTTTGCAGGCTGTTTGAATGTCAAATACTTCCATCTGTCACATGGATATGTACTTGTGTTGAAAGGTGATGACCCAATTCACAGGCATTGGGGTTTCATTTCCTGTAAGTGAAAGCAGAAAGCTCACAAAATGTAATATGACTGATACCTACATTTTCCGGAAACAACTGAATACATGTTTGTCCTGATGGGGTTTTTTTCTCAGTTGGATGAGTAGGTCTCTGCCATGGGTGTAATATTCTTTATTTTATTTTATTTTATTTTATTTTATTTTATTTTATTTTATTTTATTTTATTTTATTTTATTTTATTTTATTTTATTTTATTTTATTTTATTTTATTTTATTTTATTTTATTTTATTTTATTTTATTTTATTTTATTTTATTTTATTATTGGTTGGTTTCATTTAAATATATCTGCTGGGGTTTTTTTGTTTTTGTTTTGGCTATTTTTATTAAACTCACCCTTGAGACACTTCTGTGGAAAGTGATTAAAAAAATTAATAACAAATGAAACAAGCAGATACTAGTTGTTGTCTCCAATTAATTTCTACTAAGAGGAGACCCACTGAAGTTATTAAACTTAAGCTAGTCATAGCCATTAATTTCAATGGGTCTGCTCCAAACAGGACCAACATTGAATACAACCCATATTTATGACCAAGCAACAGGAAATATCTCTGATGTATGTTTTATTTTGTTTCTAATCATTTTCTATCACCCTAAACAAGAGGTGTGTCCATTAAGCTAATGTCACCTATATATTAGCCTTGATGTCATTTAGCATGAATCCCCTTTCTTCCTGGCACCCTGCCCTCTTTTTGCCCTCAGAATTGTGGCATTGGTTCAGTATAAACCTTCCTGTAGGTGGTTGTTGCTGTAGATGTGGTTTGAAAGGCTTCTTCTGTGTGCGGTGTGGTGTTTTCAAGACAGAGAGAGCATTCTAGTCAAACAGCATCCATTTTGAGACAGGCCTCTAAGCAAAAGCAATTGCAACTAAAAAAAAAAGCAAAAAAAAAAAAAAGCACACCTTTCCCCTAAAGTGGCGACTGGGTGTCTCCAACTGCAGTTGCCTTTTGCAAGCCTGATAAAAAGAGCACAGGTCATCTTTTGCTGCTGTTTTACAGAATTATGTCACAGGACTGAATGACTCTCTCTGTTCTATTATAGTGGAAGAGTAAGGGGGACAAATGCAGCCTCTTTTTTCCCTACAGATAAAGGAATGGGAAATGCAAGCATAGTTACACTAATCTGCAGCTGCATCTCACATTTCAGACAGATCTAAACGCTGATAGCCGATACTCTTTTTTGTCTTGTCTACTTAATATTCTGTAACTCAGATAATAAAAAAGTGATTCAGAAAAGCATAAATGAACTTTCAAGTAACACACAAATATGCCAGGCTCTAATTCTGTTTGTGCATTGGAGGTGCAGTTTTTATATCTTGGTGGAAAAGGCTGTATTATGTGTGTCATTGTTTGCCTATGAGTTTAATAGCACTATGTACCTTTCATAGTGAACTCTAAGCATGAAATGAGAAGTTTTATAGAGTAAAAAAAAAGCAACAACCATGGTGATGAGTCAAAGAATCATATTGCTCTTCAATGATGTGCCTGTCTTTTGATCTATTTCATGTTTAATCTGTGCAGGTTCACATTGGAATCAAAGGGTTTGTGAGGGATTTGGTGACTGGGGCTGGCTTGGAAAATGCAACTATTGCTGTGGCTGGGATTGATCACAACATCACAACTGACTGGTTTGGTGACTATCACAGACTGCTGGTGCCTGGGACCTACAACATCACAGCTGCTGTCATGGGGTAAAGTCTCTGATGCTGGCAAAGACACTGTGCTGCTGTCTTTTGCACTTGGCAAGGCTGCTCCTAGTTGGAAGCTCCTTCCCTGAAACAGTAGAAGCCATTCTTGCTGCCTTGTCTCATATCACCCTGAACCGTTTGCTCATATTGCTTTATGCAAACAGAAGCAAGAGGCAGGCCAAGGGCAAGGGCAAGGAAGGGCTCCTTGAGTTCCCATGAGAATTAAGCACCCTTCCTATCCATAACTGTGCTTTGCTAAATTCTTTGTAGATAAGGTGGAAAGACTTGTATGGTGACAAGCTGTTTTGCCTCAGCAAACAGAATTGGGTTTTGACATGGGGAGCGTGGGATTAGATGCAGAAATTAAGTAGGTGGCCTTGTGATCTTTCAGCTTCAGTTTTCCGTCTGTGAAATGGGAATAATAATGAAGATGAAGTGGACTTTATATTAAAAACCTGTTTTACCAAGTATTGAATGACAACAATTCTGTTCATATTTACCCAAGAGTTAGTTCCACTGTATCCCGTGGGACTCTCTTCATAGCAGTTGTATGTAGATACAGCCTGAATGTTGTAATATATCTTCCTCCAGGTGCCAATGGCCTTGATTTCTGAACTGAAAGGTTTTTCCTGGGTGGGGGTCCTCAGGATTGTTTTCAGGAAGTTTCTAATCTTCGTGCTGTCTGATCATAATCAGAGCTTTAGTTAGCCCTTATTTCATATCTTCCTAGGTGAGGCCAAGCAGATTGAATTTGAAGCTGAAGGAAAGTTCTTGTATCCATTTCTCTTTTTTTGCAGCTACCTGCCAGTCACCAAAGTGAATGTAGAAGTCAAGGAAGGGAATGCAACTGTTGTGGACTTCTCCTTGCAACCTTCAATAGCAGTGCCGGCCTCTCACCCAACCCAGGATGTGCCACTAGCCACCACAGAGTCTGTTACCAACACCACCAACACCACTGATGCAAATAGAACAACTTCCTTCCACCAAGCGATCCAACCAGAGGAATTCCGCCATCATCATTTCCCTGACATGGAGATCTTCCTGAGGAAATATGCCACCGAGTACCCAAATATTGCTCGCCTCTACTCAGTTGGCAAGTCGGTGAAGCAGCTGGAATTGTATGTCATGGAAATATCTGACAACCCAGGCATCCACGAAGCAGGTAGTTAATTTAGCCTATGGCTCTCTTGCTTCTATGAATGTGCTTCCCAGGGATGCGGGTGGCGCTGTGGTCTAAACGACTGAACCTCTTGGACTTGTTGATCAGAAGGTCAACGGTTCGAATCCCCGTGACGGAGTGAGCTCTTGTTGCTCTGTCCCAGCTCCTGCCAACCTAGCAGTTTGAAAGCATGCCAGTGCAAGTAGATAAATAGGTACCGCTACAGCGGGAAGGTAAACGGTGTTTTTTGTGCTCTGGCACTCGTCACGGTCGTCCGTGTGCCAGTAGCGGTTTAGTCATGCTGGCCACATGACCCGAAAAACTGTCTGTGGACAAACGCTGGCTCCCTCGGCCTGAAAGCGAGATGAGCGCCACAAACCCATAGTTGCCTTTGACTGGACGGAACCATCCAGGGGTCCCTCCAAGGGTGCAGGCACTGGAGCACCGCAGAGGTAGCATTGAGACCCAATCTCTGAAGGTATAAGAGAAAGCATTTAACTGAGCTGAGTTTGTGCACAGCTGGCTGAAGCCACCTTGTTACTGTGGCTGCTCCTGTCCAGGTTGCATTCTGCAGGTATTATCTCTAAAGATGTAGTGCTTTCTTCCAGTGAGCTGAGCAGAATATGAAAATTACCTGCCTTATTCTGAGTCAAGCCATTGGTCTATCTAATTCTGTGTTGTCTACACTCACTGACTATGGCTCTCCAGGGTTTCAGGCAAGGATTCTTTTCTAGCCCGACCTGGGGGTGCAATTGTGGATTGAACTGGGGACTTTCTGCTTGCAAATAAAGAGTCTTCTTGCAAAAAAAAGCAAGCCTCTTAGTATCAGATACCTTGTGCTGGGCTCCACAGGAAGCTGTTGTTGCTGGTTTTGCAGAATACTTTAGATATCTTTTGTTCTTCCCATTTCCTTTTTATCTTGAAACCTCAGGAGATCTTTCTCTCTCTCTCTTAATACAGTGCAGTACTGAAAGGGTTAATTGTAAGTGGGGAAATTAGCCTCATTAACTAGTCAACTGCCAGCTACTTGTTCTCTTTCTGCCTTTATTAGATTTTGGAGACGGGGTATCAAAATCTTTATTGTCAAGTCCTAATTCTCTGGAACATGCTATGCAAGTCAAAACTTGTCTGGAAGCTCTTTTTTGTACAGTGGTGCCCCGCAAGACGAACGCCTCGCATGACGAAAAACCCGCTAGACGAAAGGGTTTTCCGTTTTGGAGGCGCTTCGCAAAACGAATTTCTCTATGGGCTTGCTTCGCAAGACGAAATGTCTTGCGAGTTTTTCCGACTCCCCCCCCCCCGCTTTTTCTAAGCCGCTAAGCCGCTTATCAGCTGATCCGCTAAGCTGATAAGCCGCTAAAAGCCGCTAATCCGCTAAGCCGTCAATAGGCTTGCTTCGCAAGATGAAAAAACCGCTAGACGAAGAGAATCGCGGAATGGATTCTTTTCGTCTTGCGAGGCACCACTGTAATAAGAATTTGTAACAGAGAGTTCTTCAGTTAAACAATGAAAGGGGAGGGGGATTGTATTTTAGAGACTGAGCTTGATTTATAGATTTTTTTTATTCTCCAGCTTTAGATTTTATTGGGACTCCTTTGGGATGCTTGAGTTCTGTTTCCTAAATGCAAGTTCTATTATAACTTCTGTTGAATATAACTAGCTCATTATTTTTGCTTAAATGATGGCTGCACTGGGTTTGATTGTCCTTGTTTTCTCAGAAATGAAAGTTCAGAATTACTTATCATTTTAAGTGTATATGTTTGGGTAAGAATGTACAAGACAGTTCAAGAAATACTTAGTTTATAAATATGATGTATGTCTGTATGTATGTATTTTTTTAAAGATAATTTTGGATAAAATCCAGTGTTAGGCGTACTTGGAGCAAACCCATTTAAATCAATGGACTTAAGTAACAAGACCATTCTTTATAATGGAGCTACTCTGAGCATGACTAACATTGGATATCCCCCCTTACGTTTTGGCCATTTCATATTTTCATGGTTTTTGGCAGTTATCTGTCTCCCCTCTCCATCATTGTGATAATGTTCTCATTGATTATTCAGTTACTGCTATTTAAACTTTCACGTCCCCAAGGAAGATGTAAAATATGTCTGGATGGTGTGTTTGAATTTTACAATGATTCTCCTTGAGACTTTCCACTGTTATTGTTACTGTGATCATTTTTTGTTATCCTTTCCTTTTCCTTTTCAAAGAAAAGCAAATTATGACACATAGGAAGTAAGGATGCTTGGATCCATTTTGTTGGATTCCGTATTGTGGCTTCAACTAATGCACTGTAGTGCCAAAGGAATTCCTCTACTGCCAAGGAAGGGGCTGGTTGAGGCTATATTATTACTTTGTAATATTATATTATTACAAAAAAAGGAATTCCTTTTTTTGCTGCTTGCACATTTTTCCCTGTGTGTGTGTGTGTGTTCACATTCCTTGAATCTGCAATACTTGAATAGTCCAGTAAATGTAAGACTGACCTTTAAAATTACTTGACACTTGCAAAAAACACAATGCCCAGCTAAAGACATAATGGGTCATTTCTTCCCCAGTTGTTGGAAATGGCTGGAAAGTCAACAGTTGACTGACATGGTCATATCTTTGCTCCTGTGGAATTGAAGTGTGTCTCCTTTTTTTTGTAAGTTAGCTTTTTTAACATTTAATAGGGCAATGTGTACATCTTACCAGCACAATAATAATGAAAACCACAAAAGGAAAACACAGCCCTCTAACAGTTGTGAAGGGGTGACTAACTTGTGGTCTTCCAGATGGTGTTGGACTCCAAACTCCCATCAGCCCCTGTCAGCATTGCCAGTAGGCAAATATGGGGCAAGCTGTAGTTCATCCTATAAATATTCATTGCTATATCAGTACCCACACTTAATGACATTAGCATCCACTGCCATAATCCTCTGGCACAGAATTGTGTCCAGCCCGATTCTTTGGGCAGAAGACATGGTCAAGCATGGCCCCTCCTTGCCAACAATAAGAAACTCGAGATGTGCACACCCCAAGAAATGTGGGGCACCCCAAATACTTTGACAATCTCTTGCACCCCAAGCAAATGTAGGACTAGGTGCCATTCTGTGCTGTCTCACAGAAGGGGCTCCCCTGGAGGTGTGGGTGTTTGACTTACAGTGTCCCAAAGCTTATTTTGGACTGTGCAGCCCCTGATCCTTATCATTACACTGGTTGCTATTGGCATGAGGATGCCCTGTTTTGTGGTGTTCTGTGCTGTCTGCTGGTCACTTCCTGTCTGAAGCATGGCCCCACCAGGGAAGAGACCTCAGCAAAACACATGGGGCTTCTCAAGACTCCACAGGGGAGGTGGCCTGAGCCACTATTCCAAGTGGTCACCCTTATTCAGCCTATTATAAGCCCAGCCTGGCAGTTGGGGATGAAGAAAGCCTGTTTTGCTCAAAGCTGGGCATAGCAACTTTCAATATGTGGTTTCTTATGCTAACCTGACTGTCTCAAATTATTTTGCAAGTATGTTATGGATTTGTGGGTATTTTCTTGCTATTTTCATTAGAATAGAGTTCACCAGATGCAGTGCATCATCCAGGTAGACAAACAACTAAGAGGAGGTTACTTGGTCTAACATGTTTCTCTCTGCCCTCCCTCACCCCCCCCCTTTCATCCAGCTGAACCAGAGTTCAAGTATATTGCAAATATGCATGGCAATGAGGTAGTAGGAAGAGAGCTTCTCCTTAATCTCATTGAGTACCTCTGCAAGAACTATGGCACAGATCCTGAAGTAACTGACTTGGTCCAAAACACTCGGATCCACATCATGCCATCCATGAATCCTGACGGCTACGAGAAAGCCCATGAAGGTAGCTGTGTGTTTTCATTTTGTGCTTTCCACCACTGGTGGCTTTAAGGCAGGGGTCGGCAAACTACGGTCCGTGGGCCGGATCCGGCCCAATTGCCCTCAGGATCCAGCCCGCAGACGTTCCGTGGATCGGTGATTCTGTTTGTTAATCTCCCCCCCCCCCCCGTTTTTCTTTCTCGGCGACGCCATCCCCCCCCCCCGCAGCACCTCCTCCCTCCCTCTTCTTGGCTTCTCTGCGCCCTTCTCCCTGCCCTGCATAGTGGATGAAGGGGGCTGGCTGAGCGCCATTTTGGGCAGCACCTCTCCGGATCCAGCCAGCCCTTTTGGGCCGCTTGTCCCGCTGCCAACAGCCTCTGCCGCTCGCAAGGGCAGGCACAAGAGCCGCGATTGGCAGAGTGCAGCACAGCGCCTCTCCCAACTGCAGCTCCTGTGCCTGCCCTTGCGAGCGGCAGAGGCTGGCAGCGGCAGTGGCGCGGCAGGATGAGCGGCCCGAAAGCAGCCCTCGCAAGGGCAGGCACAGGAGCCATGGTTGGGAGAGGCACTGCGCTAATGGCAGCAGCATAGGTAGGCAGGGGGAGTGGAGGGGCTGGGGGAGAGAGAGAAGCCTTCTCTGCCCCCCCGCGCATGTGATCCTGCCCACCACAAGGTCTGGGGGATGTTGAACCGGTCTCCTCCAAAAAAAAGTTTGCCGACCCTTGCTTTAAGGGAAGGCAAAGGTATTCCTCTTGAGAGACAACAGTTTTCATTTGTTTTCATTATCCAACTTTTACCACAAGCGATGTAGAGGGTCCCACTTCCTTGTTTTTTTCTTTCGCCATGCCAGAATGCCTGCCTTTGTTTTGTTCGTGGCATCTTATCTCCCCAATCGGTCATTTAAGGGCAACTTATTCCATTCATCTCCATTTTAGCAAGAGGACATTTATTTGGCAAGGATCTGATCCAGGGATATTTCATCAGATCTTCTGGCATTTTAACATGGTCCAAGAGAATTATTATTTCTGGAGCGCCTAGAAAGACCAGGCACTTCACATAAAACAAAGCTAAGATGCTTTTTCTGCTTTCAAACATGCAATGTGCAAGGAAGGAAGAGTAGAAGGAAATGGCTGTTCTTGGTGGAGAGGTGGTTTTTTTTATCAGGCATTTAAATATATCGGTAGAGGCTGGAGGGAGGTATCAGGTAGGCAGCAAGTAAGAACAGGTGGAGTCAGGGACTTGGAGGATGTAATCTTGGGTTTATGAAGAGCAGAGGGACCAGAGACACAAAGAATAGAATCTCAGAAGAACCCTGCAAGGTTCTTCTAACCTAGCACCCTGATCTCATGTAGGCCAACGAGATGCCTCTTCTGAGAAGCTCAACAGGCTTTGTTTTCTTTCCTTAGGAGACCGATTGGGGATTGTTGGCAGAAACAACAGCAACAACTATGACCTGAATCGGAACTTCCCTGATCAGTTCTTCCAGATCACTGACCCTCCACAGCCAGAGACATTAGCTGTCATGAGCTGGCTGAAGACCTACCCATTTGTGCTTTCTGCAAACTTGCATGGAGGTAAGAGAATCCTGGTCCCTTGTAGATTGAAGGTAGGGTTGTGCTGCTGAGTACCCTGCAGGCAAAGCTTAAGTAAGCAGCTGTGGAGGTAAATTGTGCCTGTGGAAGCTCCATCCCTTCTAAATGTTTTTCTCTGACCTCTGGAGTCATTGCAGGAAAATCTAGCAAGTGGCTGGAAGGACCTTGAGGAAACTGTGCTTCAAGGTCTGGAACTGGATCTTGCCAGTGGGCCAGATAGTTATCTCCCCCATCTCCTATGTGGCCACCCACCTGTCAATCACCTGATGTCACAATGACTTTTCTGCACCATGTGGGTCTTGCAAGAGTATTTTGCAAAAGCTCTCCACAAACCCCTATCAGGAAGCCCTTTCAAAACGCTATTTTGCATGGGGGGTTGCAGACACTGCTAGTAGTGCCTGCAAACTGGCGGAGCCAGGTTTTTAATTTGCCCCACCCACACCTGATGTCACCTGTGATGTTGGGTGTAGAGCAGGTGGGCATGACGTGACCAAAATGGGGGACCTAATGAGGCTTGTGGGCCAGAAGCTCACCACCTCTGTTGTATGGTGATGGGACTCATTATAAAACATGCTCTCTGCAGATTTTTAACCCAGTTGGTAACTGTACTGGATTTGAAATGGTTTTTTTATACATGCCATTATTTTATATATGTATTTATTGTATTGCGAAATTGCTTTGAGATGCTTCTGAGAAAGCAATTCATAAATAAACGATAATAGCTTGGTATTTTTTTTAACTTACACCCTTTATCCTAAGACCTTTTGGGTGTCTGTAAATAGAAACACTCTAGAAGGCTCAGCCCAACCTTGTTAGCCTTCCCCTCCCCCCAAGTTTATTGCATTGCTAGTAGTTCCCTAGGCTACTTGGCTGCTATTGATGTGACCCAAGATTGATACCTTTAAAAAAAAAAAGTTGCATTTTGTCTGATGGCATTTAGCCGGGAAGTCTGTCCTTGCTCAACTTTTAAGTCACAACCTGTAGTAAAGTGCCATTTGCATTCAGTGTCAAAGCTTCTCAGTAGCTGTTTCATTTCCTTGTCTTTTGCCATACTAAGTGACAAGTGAATGTGACTTGCTGTCTCTTAGACCAAGTGAATTCCAGTAAGTGGCCTCAGTGTTGCTACACAATCTTCATTGTTGCCTGTGTTTACTGAGCTTTGTCTTGTAGTTAATCCCTGAGACTAGGGACGTAGCAGGCTTGCTTGTTGATGGATTGATTAGTTATTTAATTTCTATATCACTTAATATACTAAAAATCTAAGTGGTTTACAAAAAACTGAAGCAACAACAGACAACTTAAACCAAATATTACAAAAAATACACTGTTACATATAAAAAATGTAATATTTGTTCTTTAGCACGTTGGCAAAGCATCCACCTTGTAAAAAAAACAACCTGTTAGGTCCATATTTTCCATATTTTCCTTTATTTTTTTTCAGGCTCTTTAGTGGTTAACTACCCCTATGATGACGACCAACAAGGAGTTGCGACATATAGTAGATCCCCTGATGATGCAGTCTTTCAGCAAATTGCACTTTCCTATGCCAAGGTAAAATTTCTCCCAGGGTGTCCTTGAGAAATCCTGAAATCAGATTCTCGGAGCTTTCAGTTCTTAACATGGAAAGCTGTTTTACACCTCCTTCCTTCTGTAAACAGAGATGTTTTAGGTTGTATGTACAAGATCATGGCAGGAAGGTTAGCTCCGTGAAAGACATAGAGTAATTCTGTGACGTGAGCAAAATAAGATGTCTGTTTTAGATGGTGGATAATGGCATGGTCTGTGGACTGAGCTACATCTCATATCATCGGCTTGTCCATTTGGGGGAAGTAAATACTTTCCCTGATGGCCTTGGCCATAGCTCTTGCCAGATTTCTGTTCTCCTTTTCTCTCTTTGTCTTTTTCTTTCTCTCTTTCGTACACACACACACTCTTGCAGCAAAATAAAAAAATTCCTTCCAGTAGCACCTTAAAGACCAACTGAGTTAACTCAGTTGGTCTTTAAGGTGCTACTGGAAGGAATTTTTTTATTTTGTTTTGACCATGGCAGACCAACACGGCTACCTATCTGTAACTCTTGCAGCAGCAAGTGACTTGTGGATTGAGGATTTAGAACCACTGGTCTGCAGTGGTTGGTGTCCAACTAAGACTGGGGTGTCTTTGGTTTAAATCTGCACTCGGCTGTGATACTTACTGGGGGCACATTCAGCTTAACCTACCTTGCAAGGTGTTTGTAGAAAAAGTGGTGAGATTGTTTAAACATTGTATGTTGCCTTGGCTTCTTGAACAAAAACTAAAGTTGTTACATTAATTGCTTAATCTACTCAAGTACAAAAGTTTGTGAACAGAAGTTGAAAAATTGTATAAATAAATAGTTTGGACTTGGACTTTGAGAGGCCCGAATTCAAGGGCTTATGTTTATGTACAGTGATAATCAGGTGCATATTAATTGGTGCCATTATGTTTGAACTGTCCATGTCTTCAAATGCAGCACAGTAACTGGGAAATAAAAGCACTTGGTTGTAGCCAGTTAGGTCTACTCTAGTAGGAGTTGGCTAGAAACAGCCCATTAACTCTGGTGCTGTCAGGAAATCCAGTTTTCACAGGTGGTCTTCCTTTGCTCTTCCAGGAGAATGCACGGATGTTTGAGGGTCACCCCTGTGCGGACATGTATCCTGGCGAGTACTTCCCTCATGGCATCACCAATGGAGCTCAGTGGTATAATGTTCCAGGTAAAACCAAGGCACCATTCATTCGGGAGTCTGCAAAACCAATCCTGTCTGCCATAGCTTGTGGCATCCCAATCCACTCTAGGTGGTTTTGCATTTTAGAGGTGAAGAAAACCTTGTTTCTGACAAACAAGATTGAAATACAACAAGAATTATATTGAAATTCTTTTAGTCTAAGGAAATTGTACAGTGGGCTGCATCCTCTTCAAATCTCCCCCCCCCAAAAAAAAAGTTTAAAACAAGCTAACTTGCTATATCTACCTTACACCTGGGCACAAGTGCTGCAGAAAGAATAACTTGTATGTTCTTCCAGACAGTGTTTCTCACCCCCTGCTTGCTCCTCCTACCTTGTGATTTTGCTTTATTTTTGCATCTTTTATACGAAGAGTCAAAAGCACACTCTTCATTAAAGAACAATTCTGCTTGCCTTTGTGCAGGCCTGGGCTGTCGTCCTTTGTACTAACGCATACCTGCTCAAAAGCAACATTCCTTATTTGTTTCACAGGCTCAGGGCATCATTCTGGAGTTAGAATTCTAGCTCTCGATTCATTAAGTGACAGATTTATTTGTGCGTATCATGCTACAAAGGTCCTTGCTAAGCAGAGGCATTTGATAGGGCTCTTCTGATAAATCATTGTTCTTCAGGTGGCATGCAGGACTGGAATTACTTAAACACCAATTGCTTTGAAGTGACCATTGAGCTGGGCTGCATCAAATATCCTCAGGCAGAGGAATTGCCAAAATACTGGAAGCAGAACCACAGGTCTCTGCTGCAATTCATCAAGCAGGTGAGCTGGTGTGTTGTCTTCACAGCTGTTTGCCTTTTGCTGCCTCAATCTCTTGTGCCATGAATTGTTGGAACAGGCATGACAGTATCTTTGTGTACTGTCACAATGAGAAGGCAAACTCTTTACACAGTGCCCTGTTAAACAGTTCATTCAAGTATCAAATTTGGATAAATGAGTAATCGTAGAATGACATTTTGTGGTTTTTCTGGGAGATTCTTCTAAGACTGAGCACAAGCCCCTTCCAGTAAAGGGTGTGTGTGTGTGTGGCCAGGGTTGAACCTTTCTGCATTAAAAAATAAAGACACTCATTTTTCAGTTAGTGTGTGCATATATGTTTCATAGTAGGCACTAAGCCTTAGGAATGGGCAGCCTTTGAGGATGCCTGCATGAAAAAGATTTTCCCTTGAATTTCTTGTATTCTGAACTTCCAGAATAGGGCACCTTCTAAACCCAAGGGTGGGGAACCTTTTCTCCTGTTGCATCTGTGTGTGTATGTGTGAGTGTCTACCAGCAGTGAGAAGAGCCAGAGTTTGGGGGTGGGTACTCCATTCTCTTTTTGCCCAGGATTCATATTCATTCTCTCTCTCTCTTTCTCTCTGCCCAGGTCCACCAAGGTGTCAAAGGGTTTGTGTTGGATGCCACAGATGGACGGGGCATCTTAAATGCAACCATCAGTGTTGCAGACATTGATCACCCTGTCTCTACCTATAAGAGTGGAGACTATTGGCGCCTGTTGACCCAGGGAACATACAAAATTACAGCATCTGCACGAGGGTGAGTCTTTCAACTTTGTATTTGACATCTTTTCCTCTTTCGTCTAAAGCAGAATGCTGCAGCCTGATTGCTGATAGGCGTAAGGCATTATCAGCATATAACACCTGTGCTCAGAGATCTGCGCTGGTTGCTGATTTGCTACCAGGGAAAATTCAAGGTGCTACTATTAGGAGTTGGTCCATGAAAATATGTTGTGTTGGAAGAAAGTGACAGGTTGTAAAAGGAAGGATTCACTTTTAACTTGGAATTGGGGGCTTTCTCCCAAATAGACTGTGAGCCTGTAGGATAAAAGGTTCTCTGTATGGCATGGTGTTGGAACTCACCCTGAGGCCATATGGTGTGAAATCAGAAATAAATACTCTGGGATCAATAACTGCTATTGCTGTTGATTAAGCTGCTGGGCCAGTGGCTCTTTTCAGCGAACACTATTTAATATTGCTACTCCCTTTATGAACTTGCTTGACAGTCACTGAGTTAGAGCCGGTAGCACCATCTGTTGGCCAAGAAGCAAAGCGTATGTTCACTTCCTGGTCATGCCCTAAAAACCCTGCTTTAAGAAACCAGGAGATGCCCATTCTGTATGCTGGAGCCCAGAGCTCCTTTGCAGCCACTTTGTTCTTCTTTTTGCCTGAACTACTGAACAAACCCAGATTCATGACTTAATCCCAGAGCTTTCTGTTGTGGGTGAACCCAGAGACTTTTGTTAATGGCTTCCATGCAGTCCATGATATGAACCCAACTTTAAACCATGATATGCAACTATAGCATTCTGTTCACTGGATCAGTGGTTGGAATCAACAGCCTGGCATGTGCCTGTTTCTTCTTGCACAGACATTCCTTCAAGATTCCTAACATATATTAATTGTTACGCTGAAGTTTAATAACATAATATTTCTTACTTTTCTCAGTAATCAATATAAAATAACAACAGCCTACATCCTATTGCCACAAGCAGTCAGAATGTTCAGTTTTGTTGTACGCAAATTTTCCCCTACCTCCTTTTTTTGTTTTTTTGAAAGGTATAATTCAGAAACTAAGACAGTGAAAGTTGGAGGTAAAGGTGCAGTGCAGGTCAACTTTACTTTGACTCGAAAAGACTCCAAAGTTGAGGAGGGAACAGTACCAGATATAAATATGGTTGGCCTCAACGGCACAGTCACCAAAGAGTTTGAGACCCTGATTAAAGACCTCTCAGCAGAGAATGGCTTGGAGCGCCTCCTGCTGTCGTCATCGGCAGATGTCCAGCCTCATCGCTACCGTTCCTACAATGAACTCTCCGAGTCTCTTAGAGGCCTCAACTTGAACTATCGGAAGATCACAAATCTCTCTAGGTAGGTGGAACTCCTGGGCTATGGGGAATTCTGTTTGTTCTGGAGAAGTCACAGCTTTGCTATGATAATAAATCCTCTATGTAATCCTGAACAAGCATTTGACAAGCTTACTCTGAATAGGGAGTGACCCTGTGTACATTTCTGGCTAAACAAAAAACAAATTTGAACACTGTATCCAGACAACCCACATTCTGTCCTGAGAAATCCCAAACTCTCTATTCTGCAAACAGAGCAAAGTCTGTTAATTTTCTCTGAATTCTTTATTATTTATTCTGCTTTTGTGAAACATAGAGGGGGCAACAATCTATGCAGGGATTGTAGGCTCCTGAAAAATCCTGTTTTGCAGCCTCTGGCTTTTGCACGCATCAACCACACACAAGGCTCAAGCTGTTCTTTCCATTAAAAAGCTAACCAGCCGTACCTTTGTTTGTTTGTTTGTTTGTTTGTTTGTTTCTCAGCTTGGGCCAAAGTGTTGAGTTTCGTCATATCTGGTCCCTGGAAATCTCCAACAAACCCAAAGAATCTGAGCCAGAGGAGCCAAAGATCCGTTTTGTGGCTGGCATCCATGGCAATGCCCCTGTTGGCACAGAGCTGCTCTTGGCCTTGGCAGAGTTCCTCTGCATGAACTACAAAAAGAACCTGGCCATTACCAAGGTAGGTTGTTGCATGTCTGTCAGCATGCACCTATCAGCTTCAGGATGTCCCTTTCGGGCACTCTGTGGACTATTAGAGGGGGATGTGGCTTAACAGAGGATATGTCTGAGAAGAACTCTCAGGTTGGGTGGGGGAACGTATGGCTCTTTAGGTGTTGCTGAACAGTGGTGATGGGAGCTGCAGTTCAGCAACTTCCAGAGGGCCCAAGGATCCCCACCCCTGCCTCAGGAGATCCAAAGTGATGCTGGGTGTAAAGGCTGCTGAGACCGATTTGTCAGCCTCTACTTCTCAGGTGGGAAAAACATGGCTTTTACCTGGTATATTGGAGCTAAGGGTACAACACCACGAGACTTCAATAAATCTGACTAATAATAATAATAATAATAATAATAATTTATTATTTATACCCCGCCCATCTGGCTGGGTTTCCCCAGCCCCTCTGGGTGGCTTCCAACAAAGTATTAAAACACAGTAATCCATCAAACATTAAAAGCTTCCCTAAACAGGGCTGCCTTCAGACCAAGGCATAGCTGTGAGAGCATTCGAAGTGGCCCCAGTGCCATTCAAGCAGTGACAGCCACCTATGGGAGGGACAAAGACTGCTTTCATTTCATTTTTGGAAATTCCTCAACTTCTCTTCAGTTCTTCTCCCAGACTGTCAAATTGCTGACAGTTGTGGGATATGGAATAATGGTGGAGGGCCGCCTCTTATGCACTGCACTTCCCTCTTCGCCAGTAGAGGCAGTTCTGTGCAAAACAGCTTTGGCTGCTCCTTCCCACCCTAGTCCTGCCACTTACCCAAGGAAAAGCCAACTTCCCTCTTTCTTCACACCCACCCCTTTTAGATGGATAGGGTCGGCTGATGCTTGATGATTCTGCCTTACTGTTTCTGTGTTATTTTAGCTGATTGACAATACAAGAATTGTCATCGTGCCATCCCTGAATCCAGATGGGCGAGAGATTGCTCAGGAGAGAGACTGCACTTCAAAGACTGGCCTGGCCAACATTCATGGCAAAGATCTGGACACTGATTTCATAAGTAAAGCACCCCCCTTCCTATGCCAAATCCTTTCATCCTAACCTGGGGAGGGGTGTCTAATTGGTTAAAGAGAGCCCTGTTGTGACACTGTACTAATTGCCTTTATCTATGCACTTTGATGGCTTGCCATTGAATAGAAATGTGAGTGAATGGTCAGGTGCTTCAGTGCTGTGGCAGCAGCCTTGATAAAGCTTGTGTACTGTCTGGAGTCACCTGTTACTCACCAGGTTGTTACTGAGTTGTTTGCTTGCCTCAAGTCTTGAGAACCTCTGTGTCTTACTCCATTAGGCAATTCCTCTGGGGCAAGAGAACCGGAAACTAAGGCCATCATGGACAATCTGATACTGAAGCAAGACTTCAGCCTCTCTGTTGCCTTGGATGGAGGATCTCTGCTTGTCACTTACCCCTATGACAAGCCTGTTCAGACAGGTAATGGTTGTGCCATCCTCTGAGTACTTTGGAAACAACGTGTGGGATTATCTTCAGTCTTTTAAAGAGCACTCCATTCCCTGCTGCTTCTTGAGAGAGTAAACTAGACATGGAGAACCTGGACCGGGCATGGGGAACCTTTGACCATTCAGAAGTTGCTGAACCACAGCTCCCATCATCCCTGGCCATTGAGCATGCTTGGCTTCTCATCGGCTATTATAATGAGACCATGACATTTGCTGTCTGCCTCGAGCACCACAGGCTGAATTACACACTTGTTGACTCTCTAACTTCCCTTTTCTTTTTATAGTGGAGAACAAAGAGACTCTGAGATATTTGGCATCTGTGTATGCAAACAACCATCCCACAATGCATCTGGGCCAGCCTAGCTGTCCAAACAAGTCAGGTATGTGCCCAGGGTGCTCTGGACCTTTTGGGGCAGGCTTGTTTCCTACAAAGGGCTTCTGATTTTATGTCTCTCTCTTGCAGATGAGAATATTCCTGGAGGAGTGTTGCTTGGGGCTGAATGGAACAGTCACCTGGGAAGCATGAAGGTATTTCACAGTTGTACTACTGTCCTGTCTAGTCCTGTCTCTCTTTCCTGCCACAAACCCTCTTTTTGCATTTGTTTTTCTCAGGATTTCAGTCTTTCCTACGGACACTGCCCAGAGATTACGGTATACACTGGCTGCTGTTACTTTCCCAGTGCGGGGCAGCTTCCTACTCTCTGGGCGGAGAATAAGAAATCTCTTCTCAGCATGCTAGTGGAGGTGAGTTTGGACTTGAACGCATTCAAGCTTTTGTTTGCAATTGCTCAGAATGGGCTGGGCACCACGTTAGATTTAAGGATGGAATTTCTTGTAGCTGTTTACTGTTGGATATTCATTGTAAACGGAACCGATATTTAA
The DNA here is from genome assembly GCF_964252035.2 of Podarcis erhardii. Lineage (NCBI taxonomy): Eukaryota > Metazoa > Chordata > Lepidosauria > Squamata > Lacertidae > Podarcis > Podarcis erhardii. The sequence goes on along the minus strand of NC_138514.1, from coordinate 36,451,486 downwards.
AAATGTATACACATAAATCATTGAACAGTTCAGAGCACTCATTAAAATGACTGTCTACTCAAGCAAATATTAAACAACTGTCAGCGTTAAAGGCTTCAGGAAAGCCTGAAAATCCAGAGTGAGGCTGCCAGCAGAATCTCTGCTAGAATTGTGTTCCCAAGCATGGGACCAGTGGCACCCAGTACTGACTTCCAACTGACGCCAGGCAGACCTCTATGATACAGAGGACAACTAACAGCTCTCCTCTGGGTGATATAGTGAGGACCCAGTAAAGGTGTAATGAGTGAGCTGAGATTTTGGGCAAGGTTTATGCTGGTTTTAAATCCTCCTTGGCTCTGAGGTTTGTTGGGTCATCCTGGGCCCACTGCCTGCCACTCTGCCTGATAATGCGTTGCGTTCCCAGTCATAAGCCTTGAGGGTAAGGCAATGAGGAAGTGTAACATCAGGAACATACATCTTGCTTAATTTTTGTGCGTATTTTGTTCTGTGGAGGTTTTCTTACTTCAGGGATGGGGAATCCTTTTCAATCCAGGGGCTGCATTCCCCTCATGGTCAATCTTCTGGGAGCCACATGCCAGAGTCAAAAATGGACGAAGAAGCGATGCAGCTCTTTCTTTTGTACAGTTGGCTATACATTCCAACCTTGTAAAGGTTTCTACAATCCACCCACCTGTGGCAATCTCTCAGTCCAGGCAAACAAGAGGGCAGCTAGACAAAAGCATTTGCGGAGAGCAGGGAGCAGGACCGGGGAGAGGGAGAGGGGTGTGGCCTGCACAGTCCACATAGAGAGGCCTGGAGACCAGAGGTTTCCCCGCCTTTGTCTTATCCCATAGAGAAGAGATTTGTATCCTTACAGAAAATGACTTATTGATGTACACCTTCTCAGATTCCTTCCTTTCCTTCCAGGTTCATAAAGGAGTCTACGGGTTTGTCCGAGACAGGCATGGACAGCCAGTGTCGAAAGCTCAAATTGTGCTCAACGAAGGGGTAAAAGTCTACACTAAGGAAGGTGGTTATTTCCATGTGCTGCTGGCTCCTGGCTACCATAAGATCCATGCCATAGCGGAAGGCTATCAGCAGCAGCATGTCAAGGTATGGGAAAAGCACACCACAGCCTTGTTTCATGAGCCTGGTGGAAGATGTGATTGAGGCAGCTTTGGCTTGAGTTGGGAAGAAATGCAGCATGAGACCTGAAGCATTTCTTTGGAAGGCGACCACACAGGAACCTTCTGCGAATTGGGAGCCAGAGCTGTGTGACAGAAGGCAGATGAGAAGTCCTGGTTGTAAAGAGGAACTGAGAACAGTGGGGGTTTGGAAAGGGGGACACTGTGTATTTTCAGAAGGTCAAAAGGGATTTAGGAATTAGGACACCAAATTGTGCAGGAACTCTTTGTGCCCAGGAACTCTTTGAGAGGAGTTGTCTCTCTTGTAGCGGGCAAGGAGATCATGAGGAAAGGGAGTCTGCCACTGCAAGAGAAACATGAACTTAGCTTCACATTGAAGGCAAGAATGTTACATGTGAACCTCTCAGAGGTTCCCACTTCACCCGAAAGGTATCCCACCACATTCCAAGCACCTGGGAATTGGGCTTTCTAACCTATTTGAGTTTGACAGCATTTGTGTGTTAGGGACTGGGGCAGACTCCCTCCCCCCCAACCATTGTGCTTAAAACGTACCCTAAGATTCTGTCCTTGCCCTCCCCACAAAACGAGTTCAGTGCAGACTTTTTCCTTATTCCATAAGAGAGTCCCAAGCCCCTGGTTGCTGGTACATTTGGAGTGGGGCGTGTTGGCTTCTTTTCTCACTTAACCCTGGACTTGTGCTTTCATCCACACAATTGCTGAAATGTGTACTGCTTCTTTCCAGGTCTTGGTTCGCCATGACATGGCTAGCTTTCTCCATGTGCAGTTTGACACGGACAACAAGATCTTTGGCCTTCCAAGGGAGTTGGTGGTTACGGTAGCAGGTGAGACCCCACATTACTGTTCCCTCTTGTGTGTTGTGGGGGGAAGTGTCTGTATCTGAATGTCTATTTAGGAGGCTAGAAAGTAAGACATTTCACCACTCTGGCTCTTTAAAGACTTGAGGCATTTTCTCCTCCTGTGTCCCCTGCATGCCCCATGGCTCCTGAATCTAGGATGCCTCTGCTTGCTATGAAGAACAGCTTCATATATTAATATGTGGGAGGTACTTTCTTACATAAACATGCAAAATGTAATGTGTGTAAATGTAACTTAGGTGCATGATAAACCCATGGAGTTGCATGTGTTGTCTTCTGTTAAAGAAGCTTCTGTCCTTGTCCTGATGTTGATGTGTGGGTTTTGATTTCTCTCACACACAACCCCCTTTTTCCAGGGGCTACTATGACAGCTGTGATCCTGACAGCCTGCATAATCTGGTGTGTGTGTTCCATCAAGTCCAACCGGCACAAGGACGGCTTCCACCGCTTACGACAGCACCATGACGACTATGAGGACGAGATCCGCATGATGTCCACAGGCTCCAAGAAGTCCTTGCTGAGCCATGAGTTCCAGGATGAAACGGACACTGAGGAGGAGACACTCTACTCTAGCAAACACTGACCCACCCGGCAGCAGGGAAGTTCCCTGCAGAGACAGATCCTGCAACACTGAGCATTTCCCCCTTCTCAAGCGATGGACCCAGAACGTGTGTCCTCCCAAACCTTTGCTCTTGGCTCATGCCAGTTCCTGGTTTATGCACAAGGAGGGCACCTCACCCCACCCCACTCTCCAGCTGGCTTCTCTTCTAGTCAGGAGCGCAACTGGAAGCTTGGTTGCTTACAAGCCCACTCCAGGGAGGGGAACGACCAAATAGTTTTGTGGCGTTGCTAGCACTTCGGCAATGTTTTCCCTAAGCCCATCTGAGACTTTTCACTCCATGCAATTATCTGTGGGAAATTCACTGCAGCTGCCAAGACGTTTGTCTAAACTACTGCTGCTCCAGCAGCATATGGAAGTCTCTGGAACCTCTTATTCTCTTCTGCCTGGGGCAGGGTCAATGGGTGCAGGGTGTTAGGAAACTGGTCTTTGCTCACTACTTAGAGGAATTAAGCTCTTCCTTCTGTTAAGAATGACTTCAGGTTAGGTTATTTTGGCAGAAGCCTGGTTCATGGTTACCTTTGACTCCTAGCAAGAGAGGAGTGTTGTATCAAGATGCAAGAGTCTCTGTCTCCAGTAAAGGCGACAGTTCTTTTGAAAAATAAAAAACGTGTTTTGGTTGAGTTCTCTCGCACCGATCCTGCTTCAGAAGTTCTGATGTTCACTATTTGACAATGTAGACTAGCAAGAGTCTAATGCTAGCTAGATTGTGAGCCAGAATTCCTGGCTTGGATGCCAAATGGTCCTTCGCAGCTCATTTTTTTGGATTCAGGCAGCCTCCGTACAAGCAGACTAGTGGCTTTCGTGACTGTGTATCTGTAGTCTAGAAAAACATTTCCTCCTAGTAAACCTTATTAATATGCAATTGCTTTGAAAACTCACCAGGCTACTCCTAACCACAAAAAAACAAGACCAGGGGGTGGGCACCTCCTTCTTGATCCTTCCTTTTTTGAGCACCAAGTCTGTAACTGCAAATCTGCTCTTCTGCTGAGATTAGATTTTGCAATTTTTTTTTTGTTTCCATTTGCTGCTTTTCAAAGTATCTCCAAAAGGGGGAGAGAATGTTAGTGGGCCTGTTCTGGATGGGAAGGCACTACAGTGGTTATTCCTCATGTTGCATGGTACAAGTCTAGTCCCCCCCCCCTCTTCAGCCACTTGTTTGGACTTTGCATATAGTGAGAGTAAAAAGCTGTTGCAAAGCTGACACACAATTACCACAAGCTTCGGGGAAGGGCTGCAACTCAGTGGTAGAGCATCCACTTTTCATATAGACAGTTCCAGATTCAATCTCCAACAGCATCTCCACATAGGGCTGGGGATGTTCCTCCTGCCTGAAACCCCGGAGAGGCACTGCCAGGCAGCGTTGACAGTACTGAGCTAGATGGACCAAATGGTCTGGCTTGATTTAAGGCTGCCTCCTATTTTTCTGATGTTTTATGTTTCACTGTTTGGGCTAGAAAAATATCTTAGAAAGTAGACCAGCTCCCTCTTTGTACATGATGGATATGTGTGTGTCTTTTGTTTCCTTGTTAAATCTCACCATTTCTTAAGCCTTGTTAGCTTTATTTGGGGAAGGCATCAGGGTTAAAATCCAGTCAGGTGCATGCTCACTAGGGGTCAAACTGTGAAGTGGATGAATTGCAGCCGAGTGAAGCTGGGCTGTTTTGAGGGTTGGGGAATGGAAAGGATTGTGGTGATTTCTGAATTGCTGCTGCCAGGCAAGACTGGACAGGCACCATCCATTTGCAAGTATTCATCTGCTGGGTGACGTCCTCTTGCCAATGTGTATCTTTGTGTCATGGGCTCTTACATTACCTGTGTGGGAAGATGCAACCTGTCACGGAGTTGGGCTAACAAAACAGACCAGTTTTTTTTGTTTTTGTTTTGAAGAAAGATAATGAAATCTGTGGGATGTAAACAAGGCTCAGTCATTCATCCTTTGCTAGCTTTCCTATTGGAACTTGGCTAAATACTTCCACCTATACTGGCTCAGTTTGTTGTCAGAAATGCTTATAAGTCACCCTTTGCCAAACTAGTCCCCTTCACATGTTTTAGACTGCAATACCCATCAGGCCTGGTCAGCTTGTCCAAAACCTATGGAGGGGACCAGCATGGCAAAGGCTGGTATAAGTGATCCACAAGGCCTAAACCAGATGCTTTTTTCAAACCTCTTTGATTGGGAACACAGTGACTGGGATTGCCACACTTATTCTATGGCTTACTGCTAAGTACATATACCATAATTATCTGAAACCCCATGAGATGATGCTTTCAGTATACCCTCTCTAATAGCTAGGGCTAGAAATACCCTCTAGCCTTTGTTCTCTGTCTGGATTTGCTCACTGTTAACCACCCTGTGATCCTTTGATGAATGCCAGTATAGAAATTGAATAAATAATAGTAATTGCATTCTGCCAAGGCACTCAAGGCTGTTTACAATTGTAAAACACTAAACTGAGTAATATACAAGACTGCCTCTCAGGCAGACCGATGTTCCCTTCAGGATTTGATGGTAATATGCTCCCTGGCCTGGGCTTCCTTAACTTCAGTTTCCCTCCTTCTTAAGTAACTGCAGGGATCATGAACCCTGGGATCCCCAACATGGTGCCTGTGGGCTCAGACACGTACACACCTCTTTGTACCCACAAAGGTCCCCTCCCATTTTTATCCTTTTTAAAAAGCTGAGGTGGTTTGGGGTCTTGCCTGCTTTTCTGTTGTTTTTTTGGGGGGTATGTTTTTGCCTCTTTAGAAAATGCAGTGACCAGCCTTGCCAGCCTTATTCCATGAAATGGGTGTTGTGTGGTGCCCACAACAGTTTTTTTTAAAATTTTAATTCCACATGTGCCCCCCTGGGCTTCAAAAGGTTGAAGACGTGAGTTAACACTGTCCCTCTCATATCAGCCAGGATTGGATTCTATGAAATCAAGTTCCTAAGTCCATTAACAACCTTCCTACCTGTTTTATCCATCCCAAAATACTGTTACAAGAGTCTTCAATGCTATCCTAATCATCTTCTGCCTTAATTGATGTTTGGCTTTTAATATATAATCTTCTGAAGTACAAATTATTGAGTGTGGATTCCAGATATCCTTGTTGCCATATTATGGGTCTTGGGTTGGGCCTTCCTAACACATATTTAGAGGATTCTCTCCCTGCCATCCTTCCTCCTAAACTTCCCAGATGGCAATAAGGTGGTATTTGGGTGGGGCACCAGACCTCTTTGCAGAACTTGTTTGAAATGTAGAATCTCAATATGGAGGCAAGTCTTGCCTTGATGATCACAGGTGGCTGCATCTGTTTGGTAGCAATTATGCAAAGGAGCTTAAAGAACAACAAAAGTGCGTCCTGCTCCTGCTCTGTGCGGCACCTTATGCCTCTGGAGGATCTGGTGTTTGCTTCTGTGGTGCGGAAGAGTGGTCTGCAACTGCTGCTGGTGTGTAACCCATCCCTGTCTTAGTCCATGCACTGTTGTGCCTTCAAAAGCAAAGTTTGAAATTAGGAGCTTGACTTGGGAATGCAAACCAGTGGGTGTGAATGGGGGGGTGGGGTGGCTTGATGACTCTTCTGTGAGTGTGTGTTGGGTTTTTTAACATGTACACTGAGCTCTAATCTGTATAAAACTATTTTATGATGTCTCTTCTTCCTGTGTCTTATTTGCTTCACCGCTGGTTACATTCCTTGGTGTGGATCAGAGCTTATATGCAGGGGCATCTTTTTCTAGATCAAATGCAAAATACACGCACAGCTGCCTCATTTGTTCCTGTGTTTTTGCCATTGGGGCGAGGGAGAGAAGTTGTGGCCTTCCTGTTGTTGTTGGACTGCAACTTCCATCAGCCTGATCACTGGGCTGGTGGGATTTGGAGTCCACTCCTGCTCCAAAAGCTTCTTTCAGCCTTGCTTTAGTCTTCCCAAAGGGCTGTTCCTAACGTCCATTATGGTGCCAAGAGGCACATTTTAGAATTCTCCCTTGAAATAACATGGAAAGTGCAATGCAAGAGTCAGCTCACCTGTACAAGTGGCTGGAAGCTCCCCCCCCCCCAAGCCTTCAGTGCAGTATTTATGCTCCATTCCTGTCCTCTATGCACACTGAACCCCAGCACAGGTTCTATAAGAATATCCAACCATATTAAATACCCTTCAAACAAAACTGCAAGTCCTCGACATACAATACTTAATTGCTCCTGCGGCAATAAATCACCAGTGGCCCTACCATCCCTTTCTGTCAAAATTCTGGGCAAGAAACTTCCACCTAAAATTAAACATAGGGTGCTACTTCAGCTTGAGAAGGGGACACAAGTTTCCAGGTACAGTGGTGCCTCGCAAGACAAAAATAATCCGTTCCCCGAGTCTCTTCGTCTAGCGGTTTTTTTGTCTTGCGAAGCAGCCCTGTTAGCGGCTTAGCGGCTATTAAAGGCTTAGCGGCCAAGAGGCTATTAGCAGCTTAGCGGCTTAGAAAAAGGGGGGGAGCAAAAAAAATCTCAAGACTCGCAAGACGTTTTCATCTTGCGAAGCAAGCCCATAGGGAAATTCATCTTGCGAAGCGCATCGAAAAACGGAAAACCCTTTCGTCTAGCGGGTTTTTCGTCTTGCGAGGCATTCGTCTTGCGGGGCACCACTGTAGTATGAGTCCTGCTATACTGTTTTTTAAAAGGATTAGCTAGTGGTATTGTAACAGAGCAGCCCCTTCATGATAGGAATACAGCATCTGAAACACACTGTGGGACCACCAGCTTGTTACAGCAGTAGCCCTTTACACAGGCTTTAGGGGAGCTGAATATATGTTGCCCTATTAAGTTAGATAACTAGCCTGTCTGCTCCACGGTTGCATCTTTTGCGTGGCAGTGGCTCAGGCAGAGGGGGGATTTACACACAAAATTCCTTGAGGTCCTTTTGAAATGAAATTTGAAGATCAAACCTTCTGCAGGCAATGACTACTAGTCTGTGTTTACAACAAAGTTTTCATACATTTTAATGCTGCAAAGGAGTGGACTTTCTCAGGGACAGCTTTTATCATCAACCCGCTCCTACCTAAGAAAATACAACCGACCCAGTTACATGCCCTGCACCAAGCAAACTAAGCTGCTTGCTATAAAGCCAAAACTAAACGGCATTGGTTTTATGTTCAGAAGGGTCCAGCTTTAATCCACAGCATCTTTCTGTCACTAGGATGCTCAGTTATCAGCAAGGAACAAACATGGCATCTTAATAATAATATTTTTTTATTTATACCCCGCCCTCCCCAGCCAAGGCCGGGCTCAGAGCGGCTTACAAGCAATAATAAAAACAAGATGAATGATTACAAACTTAAAAACAAAAATAAAATACAACATTTAAATAATGGAACATTAAAATATTAAAATGTAGCCTCATCGCAGGAGGAGAAGAAAAAGAAGAAAAAGAGAGAGGGGGGGGGAGGGACGGAGGGAATCAAATTGGCTCCAAGCCAAAGGCCAGGCGGAACAACTCTGTCTTACAGTCCCTGCGGAAAGAAATCAGATCCTGCAGGGTCCTGGTCTCATGAGGCAGAGCGTTCCACCAGGCCGGAGCCAGAGTTGAAAAGGCCCTGGCTCTGGTCAAAGCCAATCTAACTTCCTTAGGGCCCGGGACCACTAGGGTGTTGTTATTTATGGACCTTGAGGCTCTCCGTGGGGCATACCGGGAGAGGCGGTCCCGTAGGTACGAGGGTCCTAGGCCGTGAAGGGATGGATATCTTTAGTTGTGGTGCACCAACAGAGATAATCACAAAGGCCTCCAGTCTTTTTCAGTTGCATTTAAACTAACTTCTCCAATAGATAGTCTAATGTGATCCATCAACTTGGAATCAGTTTACCTACAAGATTTCCTTACCCCAAATGTGTCCACTCAACCACTTTGATTGGCAGAAAATATCCCTCCTGCACTTGTAAGAACCCCGTCGTTTAGGATGGCAGCACCTGCACTTTGGAGCTCCCAGCCTATTGAGAGGAAGCAGGTGCTTTCACTATTTTTGGTACCTTGTTTAGACCTGCCTACCCAGATGCTTAGAAAGTTGACGTAATTTTAATTTGTTTTAGTATGGTTGTGAATTTTTCTTGATTTTACTGTTTTATATTTTGTAAACCTCTTTCAGGTTTTTGTTTTTTTAAAAAAATCAAGCGGTGTATGAATTTTATAAAATAAGTAAGTAAATAAATGCAGTAGTGATGAAAGTTTTTTGGACAATGCAGGGCTGGATGGACCCAATGATCTGATTTGGTAGGAGGCGGTTTCTTACATGATGCACCACATTGACTTCCTTGGAAGAAAGCTGGCTTACGTATGTATAATGATAAATAAATAAACGAATCAATTAGGCTGCAATCATAACGTTATGGGAGCAATACCCGTTGAATTATTCAGCGAGAGCCAGTGCAGAGTATTAGTGTCAGACTAGGATCTTGGAGAACAGGGTTCAAATCCCGACACAACCATGAAGCTCACTGGGTGTGACCTTGGGTGCCAGTCACTTCCGCCCAGAGTGGCGGGGGCAATCCAGTCAGATGGGTGGGGAACAAATTATCATCATCATCATCCTCATTCCTCTTTCAGCCTGACCTACCTCACAGGGGGGTTGGGAGGATTAAATGAGCAACGGCAGAATCATGCACACCACCTTGAGCTCCCTGGGGAAAAGTGGAATAGAAATAGATTCATTCATTCATTCATTCATTAGATCGCGGTTTAACAATAGTACATAAAGCCATACGATAAAACCCATGGGTTTGTTTTTTTAAGAAAAATCAGATTACATCAGAATTAAAATTATGCAAAGGCATAGCGAGGATTGTACGGTATATTACCGGTAATTTGGCTTTCCGCCCGCCCAGGACCAAGTTTCAGATGGTAACCTGGGCGGGGCAGAGAACCGAAAGCCCAAAGTCCGCCCTGCGGGGTGCGGGTAGCTATTACCGCCGGGAGCCGCCGAGTGGCGCTGCCGCGGCTGGCGCTCTAGGAATCCCCACTCCACCGCCGCTCCTCGCCATCTCTATGGTTCCACCTCTACGCTCCACCGCCCTCCTTTCCCGGCCTACGGTTTCTTGCAGCAGCCCTTGCTCTCCTTCCCCATCCCCAGCTCTATGACCCGGAAGCGTCGTGCGGGAAAGGCGCTCTGGCCCGCGCCGCCTCTGTAACCCAGCGCGCCGCCGGCCTAGGCCGCCGAGGGCTGACGTTGGACAACAAAGATGGCGGCGGCGGGGGGCAGCAGCAACTACTGGGAGGGTGAGTAGGGCGGGACGGGGGGAGGGGGGGCAGCGGGGGAAGAAGAGTGAGGGGGGGAGAGGGGGAGAGCGGGAGAGGGAGCTCAGCTGGGAGGGGGAGGGAGGCACCGGGTGAGGGGCAGCAAAATGGAGAGGGGGCTCTTGGGGTTGTCAAGGGAGGGGAGGCGGCGCTTTGGTCCTGGAAGGCCTCCTATTCTGCGCCTGGGGAGTGTCTCGGGGGGAGGGGGCCAAGCTCAAGAAGGGGAGGGGGCTGAGGCGGGGGTGCTTTGGTTCTATTGGGCCTCATTTCCGGAGGAGGGCTGGGAAAATGGAGTGGGGGGGGCGTGGTGAGGTGTGGGGCCCAGCACAGAGCATCAGGGGCCTTGTTCCAACCAGGGCCAGCAAATGGGAGACCCACAAACAAATGGGTCTCTCTTTCTCTCTCTCACACACACATGAAAAGTGCTCAGTGGTACAGTGCTCCTGTGTAAGGAGGTTCTGTTTGCTTGTCGCAGCTAAGGGTTAACTGCTGGAAGCTTCAGGAGGGGAGAATTTTTGTGGCGCTCAGGTCCTGCTTGGGGGCGTCCTCCGTTGGGTCATCTGTTCATTTCACTGGGTCCGCTCTGAATAGGTTATGGGGTGTTAGGGGAGGGGGTCGTACCTCAGGTGCAGGACACGTCATGCTCATTCTGGGGTGGTTTGTCCAGTTTTGGTCCCCACCCTGCACTCTGCTCTCACCTGTGGCTCCAGGAAGCTGTCAGCAGGCGACAGTGGTCGCACCCCAAGAATGGCTTTGACTGACTAGCTAAACCAGGGGAGGGTAGCCAATGGGTCTCTCAGAACCTTGGTGACTTAGGGACTTCCATTGCATGTGAAGACAGGCCCAGCAGATTGAGTGGATGATACCAATAGTGAGTTCAACAGTCAGGAAGGCAGTTTCTGCACCTGCTGCAGAGGAAAGCGAGGGGCAGATGGGGCTTGTCAACCTGGGAAGGTAGCCCATGTAGGAGAAGGAAAACTCTAATCCTAAGCCTCTGCTGCCTTGTGGGATATATTTGGGAGAAGAAAAGGCTCAGGACTAAACTCTACACAAATCTGGAGTGGAGTCCCTGAGACAGCTGGATGGCGCCTTGTACGCCTCCTTCCAGCAACTCCTGCAGCTAAGCTGGTGCTGAACATCTTGCTCTGCTTTCCTTTGGACCACCACAGCGATGCTGAGAGAGGATATTGTCTGGGCTGAGAGAGGATATTCTTGTCTGGGCAACCCAGCACCTCCATACACACTGGACTCTGGGGAGGTCACTTCGATGCAGCGGTCTTCACTTCACCCCAAGAGGGCACTCGGTTGTGTCTCGAGACAGACAGATGCCAACAACAGCTCTAAATAAAACTTAGTTGAATACCACCCATTTATTTATTTGCGGTGTTTATATAGTACTTTCATGCTACATGTTGTTTGGGGAGAGCAGTTAAGGTAAAGAACCCCTGGACAGTTAAGCCCAGTCAAATTCGACTATGGCGTGCAATGCTCTTCTCTGCTTTCAGGCTGAGAGAGCCGGCATTTGTCTGAAGGCGTGGACAGCTTTTCCAGGTCATGTTGCCATCATGGCTAAACCGCTTCTGGTGCACAGGACACCGTGATGAGTGCCAGAGTGCATGGAAATGCTGTTTGTCCTCCCACTGCACCTCATCCCACTTGGGGTGTCGCAGAGTGTCTGACTAGTACTCAAGAGTCCAGGGTTTGAATCGTCACTCGGTCATGGGGCTCCCTGGGCAACCTTGGGCCGGTCAGTGCCTCTCAGCCTAACTGACCTCACATGGTTTATGTGGAAATTAAATGAGCAGCAGGAAAATCATTTATGCTACCTTGAGCACCCTGGAAAAATATGGGATCTAAATGCAATCATTTAATCAGTAGTAGAAGCACACATTTTCTGTTCTCTTCAGCCTGTACATTGTTAACTTTTCCAAAGCAGAATGCTTTCCATTTTGCTGATCCGTAACAGATCATATTAGAAACATTGCATCTCATTACACTGTTGAAATTTATATCCATTTTCAGAAACAAAGCTGAATGAAGTGGTACCTATTTATCCACTTGTGCTGGTATGCTTTCGAGCATTCCATAAGCGGGGAGGCACCACTGAAAAGGCCCAAGCACAGCTTCCTTGGAGGGGGGCACATGGAGAGAGGCCTTGGATGGTGAATGCAGGGATTGGGTTCACTCATGCGGGGGGGGGGGGTGGCAGTCCCTGAGGTATTGAGGTTCTGAGACACACAGGGCTTTATAGGTCAAAACCTGAAAGGTGCCTGCAGGGAGGCAAATGGTTCAAAAGCATTTACATGCCCCTGGCACTCTGCTTCTCGCTTTCTCTATCCCACCTCTCAGTAATTGGTGCTAAGAGGGACCCTGTCATCTAAGTTGCACTGAAAGACACTCTCTTTTTATGGCTTACTGGATTAGACTGAAGGTTATCTGAAATATCTTGTTTTCCTGTGGATTTTGAAACCAGTTTTATTTTAAACGTGGAGCTTTTATGCGCTGTTTTCCTTCATGAGAGTGCAGTTGTTTCCAGGAGGTTCATAAGCAGGCACTCCTCTTTGGTGTTCTGCACCTAGCAACTGCCGCCGGAGGGATAGCTCAGTTAGTAGAGCACGAGAGTTGTGGGTTCGAGCCCCATGTTAGGCAAAGGTTGAACTAGATGATCCTCATTGTCCCTTCCAACATTATGATTCTGTGACCCCAGTTTTTATTTACTTATTATAATACTGTATAAACTGCTTTCCTCAAAAATAAAATAAGAAGTGCCATAGCTGTAGGGCAGAAGCCCTCAGTTTCAATTCCCAGCATCTCCACCTAGGTCTGGGAATTGCCTCCTGCCTGAAACCGCCGAGAGCTAACTGTCAGTTGGTGTAGGCAGGGCTGAAGCTAGAGGGACCTATGGTGTGACTCAGTGTACAGCAGTTTCCCCTGTTCAGTATCTGGAGAGCAACCGGTTTCCCACCTCACTAGGGTGATGCAGTGAGAGGGCCAGTGGGGTGTCGCAGAGTACTCAAGAGTCCAGGGTTTGAATCGTCACTCGGTCATGGAGCCTCCCTGGGCAACCTTGGGCCGGTCAGTGCCTCTCAGCCTAACTGACCTCACCATGGTTGCTGTGGAAATTAAATGAGCAGCAGGAAAATCATTTATGCTACCTTGAGCACCCTGGAAAAAATATGGGATCTAAATGCAATCATTTAATCAGTAGTAGAAGCACACATTTTCTGTTCTCTTCAGCCTGTACACTGTTAACATTTCCAAAGCAGAATACTTTCCATTTTGCTGATCCGTGACAGATCATATTAGAAACATTGCATCTCATTACACTGTTGAAATTCATATCCATTTTCGGAAACAAAACTGAATGAATCCCCTTCCTTTTTGCCCTTGAGGACTTAGGAGCAGCAAAGTGTGTGTGTAGGTATGTAGGGGTGTAGGTGTGTGTGTTAGGTGTGGGGGGGGGCAGGAAAGGCTCACCCCCCTTTCTCTTGTTGGTGCAGATCTGAGGAAGCAAGCCCGGCAGCTGGAGAATGAGCTGGACCTCAAGCTGGTCTCCTTCAGCAAGCTCTGCACCAGCTACAGCCACAGCAGCTCCCGAGAGGGAAGGCGCGACAGGTATAGGTACTACTGTCCTACTTTTCTTTTCTTTTTGACATTTTTACCATTTCAAAACAGTTTTTGTTTTAAACCTGTCTTTTCTCTATTCTTTTTGAGCTTCATTACTCAAGACTCCTGCCTTGTGGCTTACCTGACACAGTTTAGGGGTTGTGCTTGTGCCCCACCCACAATTCCTAATTGCTTTTACACTACCTAATGAGTCTACTTCTAGGGAGAGGCTTCTCCAGAAGCTTTGAGGGGTCAGGAAAAGAGGGCCGTTCTGCTTCTCCTAGCTGCTGTTGGCCTGTTCTGAAACCATAGTGTCTGGGGTAGCTCATCAGTGCTGTACTTTCCAGAATAGGTGTCAGGAGCCAGAGTCAAGAGCAGGTCATCAATAAAACACCTGGTGTCAGTGAAGTTGACTCTCTTTTCAGAGGAACCAAAACGGTGCAGGCCTAGTGGTCACAGCAACTCTTCCCAGTAGGTCTTGCCCCACTGCTCCTTAAGACTCCTTCCCCAGCAACCTGAAGCTCCTTTGTCTTGTCTCTCTTTGCTCTGCTCTCTTAATTCCTCTGTGTGTTCTGGAAGACCAGCAGGGAAGGGAACTGGTCACAGCAGTAGGGAGAGACTCCCTGGCTGCTTCAACAAACCTCCTCCACCCCTTTCCAGCTTCCCCTTCTGCCTCTGATTCTGGACTGTCTTCTGCCCCAGCCTCTTCCTGCTCATTAAACACTGTTACCTATTCACCTTCTGTCTCCTCCTCCTCCCATTCTGCTCCTTCTCCCTCTGACCACTCACTGTCCTCCCACCACCAATCCCTGGGCTCTGAGCCTTATTCCTTTGAGGGTTCCCCGGCTGCTTCCTCCCAGCACTACTCTGCACCCAGTCAGTCCATGACAATAGGAAGCCACAGCTCAGCATCATGGCAGCTTAAAGGAACAAGCTGAAGAGCCTGGCAACAGTGCTTTTCCTCCTGTGCCTTTAAGGCCCAGGAGAGCACACGTGCAACTGTTCCCCCCCCCCTCCTGCACGTGAGAACCACAGAGGCTGGCATCAGCACCTGGGATTCTTGGGCATTTGCCTGTGGCCCGTTGGTTTCCCCAGCGTTAACAGGGCCTTCTGGGTTGCAGGGTCCCCTGTGACATTTTGTGACAATTAGGTGCACCTTTTTACTCTGCCATAATATTTACAGAGGGGCATCTGTCTGTCTTTCTCATCACTCAGCTCCGACACAACCCCTCTTCTGAATGGATCGAGCCAAGACCGAATGTTCGAAACAATGGCTGTGGAAATCGAGCAGCTCTTGGGGAAGGTGAGTGGGATTTCAGCCAGTTAAATTCCCAGGCCTCTGTTGTGACCTTCAAGGTTTTTGACACGAGGTGCTGGAGCAGTTTAAAAAACAACGGTGCAGAAAGTGGTGGCTCTGTTTCCTTAACGTGTACAGTGGTGCCTCGCAAGACGAAAAGAATCCGTTCCGCGAGTCTCTTCGTCTAGCGGTTTTTTCGTCTTGCGAAGCAAGCCCATTGACGGCTTAGCGGATTAGCGCTATTAGCACTATTAGCGGCTTATCGGCTTAGCGGATAAGCAGATAAGCGGCTTAGCGGCTTAGAAAAAGGGGGGGGGAGGGGAAAAAACCCGCAGGAACTCGCAAGACATTTTCGTCTTGCGAAGCAAGCCCATAGGAAATTTGTTTTGCGAAGCACCTCCAAAACGGAAAACCCTTTCGTCTAGCGGGTTTTCCGTCTTGCGAGGCATTCGTCTTGCGGGGCACCACTGTATTTTCTCCCACAAGCAAAAAAGTCATCTCCTGCCTGGAATGGATGCCTTTTCCGCTTCAATTTCCTTATCCCCCTCCCCTTTTTTAAGTTGTACTCTACTGCTGTGATGCAGACATTAGGGAATTTCTTAACTGCTAAGAAATTAGTGATTAAATTAGGACTGAAGTCAGAGGCAGATTGATGGTCCAGGGGCCCAGCCAGTTCTCTCCTCATTCCACGAGCCATCTCCTGGAATGACCTGATTATATATAAATATTTATCTACAGCTAGGTCACTGTAAATCATCAGAAATCCCAGAAGCCTAATTTCAAAGGTGGTAAGAAAAGGCCTTTTTAAAGTTGTTGCTGCTGCTGCTGTTAAACAGTCAGGAGCCAGAAACCCTTGCCAACCTATTGCAAGTCATATTTTCCTTTATATACCATCTTGGAGAGCAATACTTGGGACAATTTTAGGTATTTTATGTTAGTTTTATGCTTTTTATTCATTTAGGTTTTACATAAGACACAAAAACAAGAAAATCACTGTTAGTGAATGATAATAAAATTATCTCATTGTTAGTAACAGGAACCCTCAATGCGTATCAAATTGCAGTTTTACATAATTTAATTTAGATTTGTGCAAACTCATTTTATTTCATCTCCTTTTCATTTAATCTTTGTTAAGAGAGGAAGCTTTCTCTCCCTTTTTAAAGAGGCATGTTGTGATCTGCCAGGGTAATGCAGCATTTTAAGATTTTTTATGTTGTATTTTATCTGAGTAAACGTCCATTGACGGTGTCTTGTGTTAGTTTCGTACAGTGGTGCCTTGCAAGACGAAATTAATCCGTTCCGTGAGGCTCTTCGTATAGCGGTTTTTTCGTCTTGCGAAGCAAGCCCATTGACAGCTTAGCGGATTAGCGCTATTAGTGGTTTAGCGGCTTTTAGCGGATCAGCTGATAAGCAGCTTAGTAAAAGGGGGGGGGGAGGGGAAAAAACCCGCAGGAACTCGCAAGACATTTCGTCTTGCGAAGCAAGCCCATAGGGAAATTCGTTTTGCGAAGCGCCTCCAAAACAGAAAACCCTTTCGTCTAGTGGGTTTTCCGTCTTGCGAGGCGTTCATCTTGCGGGGCACCACTGTACTGTTAAACCTTTTTTTTGGTTTGGGATAGTCTGGTGAAGGCAAACAAACAAAGGAATTTACTACTGCTGCACATCCATCCAGGGATGTTCCAGTAGATCCTGACATTCTTTCCACCCACCCCAATTTAAACCACCCAGAGGATCTTGGAATGACCTCTTTGCCTCCACCAGAACTGTCTGGTTGCTTTTCAGTCATTGGTTTTGCTCTTTACAAGCTCAATCCAAAGGGGGAGGCCTGAAAAATGCCAGCGTATTTCCCCCACACAAGAGTTGCAGTGCAAGGCTGGGTAACAAGACCTTTTTTAAATTCTAAACACTGATCGCTTTGTCTGATTCCACACTGTCATGTTTGAAGCACTTTGACATTGTTTTTGCTTATTTTACCGCTGATAGTTTCTTACCATAGACAGCCCTCAGATATGTGTACTAAAGAGTAGTATAGAAATCCTCAAAAGACGGTGGTCTGAGTTGTTTGTGCACAAATTGCATCAAACTGTACTGACTCCGCCATTGGAGTGGTATATCTCTGTATGCCTCCCAGTTCCTGGGAACTGCAGATGGGGATAATGGTGCTGTTGTGTCCAGGTCTTACTTTGGGCTTCTCACCGCGGCATCTGGTTGGCCACTGCGAGGAGAGGGTGCTGGGTTGGCCTGATTCATCAAGGCTCTTGTAATGTTCTGAAGTCCCAGAACAGCACTGGGCCAAAACAGTGATTATGGAACTGTTGAGCATTTCTTTCGGAAAGCCTGTACGTTTGTTTCAGAATGCCTTCCATACCTGCCACCAGGATTTCTACCAGCCTTGCTCTTCGTTAAAACAGCTGCTGTGTGCTCCAAAAAGCAGTGGTTTTCCTTTCCCTTTCCAAATGCATGCTCTTAACTTTCCTGTGAAGAACCTGTGTCCTGTCCAACCTGTGTGCTCCCTTGTCCCCCTCTCACAGCTCACGGGGATAAATGACAAAATGGCCGAGTACACCAACAGCGCCGGAGTCCCGTCTCTCAACGCGGCTCTGATGCACACCTTGCAGCGGCACAGAGACATCTTGCAGGTAGGAAGAAGCTCTGGGGGTGATGCTCTGGCGTTTGCCAGACTCGGCTCTTTCAGCCTGCTTAGGGAAGGTTTTAATGACTGATGTTTTAGTGTATTTTTAATCTTTTGTTGCAAGCTGCCCAGAGTGGCTGAGGAAATCCAGCCAGATGGGTGGGGTAGAAATAAATTATTATAGTGCAGGGGGAACTATAGTTCCCAGAATTCTTGGCCGGGAGAGGAATGTGCTTTAAAGGTAGAGCATTACAACTGAACCAGGAATCTTGTTCTGTTTCACTTCAAACAAACCATGACCTTTCAACCAACACCAAACATTGACTATGGATTTTTTTACATTCATCAGTTAGTTTGATCATTTATACGTGCTCTTTCCCTGTAAGGTAGGGTGTTACAACTGCAGAAGTAAATACACAACAATCAAGTATTTTTAAAAAACATATGTTTTGTAAAGCCTGCAGGTTGTATTCAGTGAGGCGGTAAGTTAAAGAACGCACAAGCTGGCAACCATGCTGTGAAGTAAGTTGCACAATCTATCGTGAAATGAGTTTCTGCTGGCAGAACTGTGTCATTGCCTTCCTCAGTTGCACAATGTTAAAACTCGTCTGTCCTCTAGCACAAGAGCCTTTGCACTAGCGGACAGAGAACGTTGGATACAGCCCTGTGTGTCTTAAGAGTAGCCAGTGGTCAGGAATTGTAGTGGTTCTAGGGGTTCCTCATGCGTAAACCGGCGCCACTCCTGGCTGGGTTACCTGGGTGAACCCTATTCTGTCAGGACAGCCACTCATCCGTGGCTGTCTCAATCGCTGGCAGAATCCGTCAGTGGGCGTTTTTTGAACTTCTTCCAGCAAAGAAGCTCTTTGATGCCTAGTCTCCTCCTACTCTCCCTGCGCGGAAGCCTCCTGCGCAGGGAGGGTGTGGGCAGCGGAGGACCCGTGCTCTCCCCGCTGGTCTCCGGCGAGGAGTCATGGAGCCACCTCGCCGATTCCCCCACCTGCCCCCCTTCTCCACTGGTGCTACGCTGATTTCCTTCCCCAGAAGATGGGCTGCCTCTCTCCCTCCCGGGAAGTTCTCCGGAACCCCTCTGGAGCCCCCCCTCTCCCTCTGGCTCCGATGGCAGTTCCCTGACAGGAATGATAACCACTTCCCCGTTTCTTATACATGGAGAGGCAGTCTCTTGGATAACTGGGTCCCAAGCCTCATAGGGCTTTTATACATCAAAACCAAGACCTTGAATTGGGTAGCTAATTGGCTTTGGGTGCAAATGCTTCAGGAGCAGTGTTTCCATGGTCCCTAAGTGAGAGGCCTAATGGAATTCTCACAGCTGCATCTTGCATTAGCTGCAGCTTCCAAGCCGTCTTCAAGGGCATCATAGGGTGCATTGCAGGAGTCCAGGGGGGACATTATTGGAGCATGAAGTGCAGTGGGCAAGCTGGCCCTGTCTGGGAACAAACCAGCAGCAGCCAGAAATAGGTGCTCCATGCTCTAGAGGACGCTTGGACATTCCCCAACACCATGGGGACTAGGCACTATAGAGCTGGTCTTCCAGGGTGAGTGTCTATCCTCCTTGTATAGTTTTGCTTGTTCTTTGAGCTAGTTGGGAGGAGCGAATTGATCAAGATTGGTGCATTTGCAGTACACAGTTAGCTACGGTTTACTGTTGTGTGTGAACAAGGCCACTGTGTCATGTATGAAGTCCCGAACATCTGCTAGAAAATAAATGTGAACCTGATCCTGTTCTTAAATGGGTTGCAGCCGCAACTGTTAAGCTAGAGTAGGCATCTACTGAGCCAGAGTCCTTGGTAGACCTGTTTCTGTGTGAGCCTTAGTTTTACACCTGGTGCATACATACTGTAGGACAGTCATCCCCAAGCTGGCACCTTTTGGGTGCTATTGGACTCCAACCCTCTTCATCCCTGACCACTGTTTGCAGGGCCTGCTGGGAATTGTAGTTCAGAACATGTGGAGGAGGTCGGTGGGTTGGGAAAGGCTCTTGGATGATTTGTAACGGTTTGAGATTCATCCTTAGAGAATGAGCAGCACTTCTCAAAGTCTGACACGCTTGGATTCTTTTGCTCTTGTTACAGGACTACACACACGAATTCCACAAAACCAAAACCAACTTCCTGGCAGTGCGGGAAAGAGAGAATCTCATGGGTTCGGTGCGGAAGGATATCGAGTAAGTTAGTGCTCTCTGCAGTCGTTAGGGAGCGTGGCCTTCACCTGAGCTCCACCAAGGCAGAAAGGACCCAGAGCCCAAGGGTAGACAATGTTTTTCAGCCTGAGGGCCAACATTGCCTTTCGGGCAGCCTCTTGTTGACCGCAGACCACTGGTGGACAGAGCCAGAGGAGAAAACGTGTTGGGCAGTGAAGGTTTGTTTCTACACAGACCCCTCTCCAAGTCAGCAGAGAGGCATGATCGGAGTCCAAGGACACAGTCCCAGCCAGGCAAAAACACTTGAGGAGGATGCAAAGCAGGGCCAGCGAGGGCAAGGCCTAGGGGCCTGATAGAGAAGCCTGGGGAGCCACTGGACTCCCAACTCCCATCGCACAGGGAGTTGTGACAATGATCAGGGACAATGGGAGTTGTAGTCCAGCAACGTCTGGGGTGGCAAGATTGAAGAAGTCTGGTGTTGTGGAGTTAGCTTTGAAAGGCAAGGCAGATCTCTGCTCTTTGTAAGAGACACCAAAGAGGAGCAGGGGGAGAGACGCAGCAAAATTTTCTGTTCCAATAAAACCTAGACTGACAGAGCATGGAAAAGATAGTTTGCCTCATTCCTAAGAAAAATATGCCCTGGGAATTTCTCTTTTGCTTCCCCAAAGCTGTGCAGGATTTGCCAACAGCGAGAATCGGATCTTTGCTTCATGCAAGGAGCCACTCCCTGGAGGCCACTGGCTGTTTTGAACCGAGCTCAGCCTGTGGCTGCCTTCTGTCTGTTAAGAACCGCAGAATAGCCTTTCCCTCCCTCCAGAACAGCAAAAGAAGCACTATGTTGCTGCGATTGGCAACTGGCTTTTTCACAGGGGCTACAATTTGAATTGCCCAAATGGTGGAAGGAGCAGCGAGGCTGACCCTGCCTGTTGATTCACTCCCAGGCAACTTGGTGGCACAGCCAACATTCTGTTCTGTTGGGGCTTGGGGCCTGCAGACACTGTTAGAAACTGAGATATATAAAGGTAAAGGGACCCCTGACCATTAGGTCCAGTCGCGAATGACTCTGGGGTTGCGGCGCTCATCTCGCTTTATTGGCCAAGGGAGCTGGTGTACAGCTTCCGGGTCATGTGGCCAGCATGACTAAGCCGCTTCTGGAGAACCAGAGCAGCGCACGGAAATGCTGTTTACCTTCCCACCGGAGCGGTACCTATTTATCTACTTGCACTTTGACGTGCTTTCGAACTGCTAGGTTGGCAGGAGCAGGGACCGAGCAACGAGAGCTCACCCCGTCGCAGGGATTCGAACCGCCGACCTTCTGATCGGCAAGCCCTAGGCTCTGAGGTTTAACTCACAGCGCCACCCGCATCCCTGAGATATATAAACTAGGCACCAATTGGCTCCTTGAACCAAGATTACAGTCACCAAAACAGAATGCCTAATTGCCATTTTGTGGCAAGGCGGCTCTAAAGTCCTATTTATCAAATGATGGACTGACTGTGATTGATTACCACTTAAACATCTGACTAGTTCAGATGACAGCCTTGAGCTAGGTTAAGAGCTTTGAGAACTTAAAGAAGAAAAGTCCCTTGATCCAGTGACAGTCCACATTTATACTGGCCTGTTCCAACCTCTTTTTATTAATGGTGACATGGACCATTCATAATGTAGGAATATTCTTCTGTGAGCTGGGCAGTGGGGTAGGGTAAGTGAAGAAAAGCTGCAACAATTAACTACAACATGGTTCACTGCTCCTGCAATCTCATTTTGGGGGGACTTTCTACCTTTATCTTCCAGGTCCTACAAAAGCGGGTGTGGCGTCAACAACAGAAGGACAGAGCTTTTCTTAAAGGAACACGAGCACCTTCGGAAGTAAGTCTGTGCTTAGTATCCGATTATTCCTTAAAGAGAACTGGTCGCCACCCACGATACCTCCTGTCGTAATCCACTGTTTTCTACATCTAGGGGACGTTTCCAGCAGGGGCGGCTGTGTTAGACTCTTGCAGCCAGAAAAGCCAAGGAGCCCTGTGCCACCTTAAAGCAGTGGTGGGCACTGCCCATTGGGCCTGGTTAGGCAAAAAGCAAGGAGCCCAACAGCAGGTGGCGCCAGAGCCAATGACAGCCAGAGAAAACTAATTCTGGCTTTGTACCTGTCCTCCATCCTGCTGATTTCTATGAGGGACAACACTGAGGAAGATGGCAGGCAGGGCAATCTCCTGGATTAGTTATGAGTAGAAAGGCAGGCAGGTGAGGGGCTGGCTGAGAGCAGGCGCTGGTTGGTGGGGCACAGTCTCATTCATCCAAATGGACAATGTGACCCGGCTGGCTGGGGTTGATGGGAGCTGTAGTACAAAACAGCTTGAGAGCCACCGGTTGGCAAAGTCACCCTTGCTCAAATGTCATTTTTTTACAGCGGTACTTAGCAATGTACAGCTCAGTTGCCTACACAGACTTCCCTTACATTATTTGGAGTGTTAGGGGAAAAAGCAAATCAGTGAAAACACCTTTTAAAAAAAACAACGTGCTGATTTCACTGGGCCTCTGAAGAGCTGCGCACACAAATAATGTGCTTCCCAGGGATGATATTATTATTATTATTATTATTATTATTATTATTATTATTATTATTATTATTTCACTTTTAGATTTTAGGTGTGTTTCTGTCTCTTCCCATTGTGCAGCTTCACTTCCAGTGTGCTCCTTCATTAGGCTTCTGATTAATTTTATGAAACTGCATTCCTAAAAAAAATCTGCAGGGTAATGTGATAGCAGCAGGATGCTTTCTGCAAAAGCCATAGCAGCATGTGGGCTCCAGGGGGTGCTCTTCCCCTTGAGAAGAGCCGTTCTCCAATATCTGCTCCTGGTTTTGTTATTTTCTGTAATCAAAGGTGCATGAAAACCTCTTACAGGAAATGGCTTTTTAAATTTTTGCTTGGTTGTGATATGCCAAGGAATCTGATAAACCGCGTCTGTGCATCCCTCAATTTCCCCATGGGGCTCTCGCTGGCATTTGCAAAGTTTGGAAGGGCTGAGGGAGGGGCATCCATTGATTTTCACTTGCTGGATGTCTGTTGCGAACAGATAATGGGCAAATGTTGTTAGTTAGGAGTGTCCTGAAGCTTTGAGCACCTTCTGGCTTTGAAACGTCGGTGGAGGAAGGGAGCATGCAGTGTGGTGTAGTGGGTGGAGCAGGAATAGGGGACCTGCGGGCTATTTGGTGGCTGGTGTTCATTGGGACTGGTGGGATGTAGGGCAGCGGTAGGCTGGGCGATGGGAAGCATCATCATCCTTGTGCTCAGTACTTTGCCAAGTTAAAGCCAATTCTGCCCTAAGAGAAACTAGATTCTGTGACCTGCATAAATCATTCTGCATGCTCTATTCCCTAGGGAGGGGAGCCATGAGCTGCTCAATAGGGCTCCGAAGCACCCCCACCCACCCCTGCACCCCATAATAGCAGCCCCACTCTGTCACCTCTCTGACTACTGAGATTTCAGCAGATAGGCTATGTGCCTTATAAGGACTAGAAACTTCATATTTAAAGGCAAAAGTTCTCAGCAAGCGACATTCTGCACCTGATTCTGCAGCCTGTGGATTTTTACTTCCGTTGTGTTTGAGGAACTTATGCACAAATCCCATTGTGACAAATAAGGAGCAACTCTCATTTATCATGGCAATTTCTGTGCCAGATTGATTCCTGGTGCATTGTGGCCCCTCATGCATAATTTGCAGGTATCGCAAATGTGCAGGTACAGCACCTGTCAGGCAAGTCCCCAAGGATCCATTTATCTTGAATATTCTTAATAAGAAAGTGCAAGACTTTAAGTGTGTGTGTGTGTGTGTGTGTAGTTTGATGGATATGCCACAAATCTTGACGACTAAAAAAAGACATCTATTCATCACATCTTTTCTAATATGGTTTTTGACCGAAAGCTAATTGAGTTGGCTGCTGAGGCTGATAAAACACTTTCTCAATCCATCTCGCGGAAGACAACCTCCCTTTCCCTTTCCAGGTTGATAGAGGACCGGTAGATTCCCTTCCTCCCTTGAGTTTTAGGAAGTCATCCATCAGTTTCTGGCCAGATGAGAGGAGCAGTCCCTCCCCTCCACTAGAAGTCTAAGAATATGAAAAGATAAGAACTCTGCTGGATCAGGCCAAAGGGGCGGGGGGCATCTTAGTCCAGTATCCTGTTTTCACAGTGGCCAACCAGGCATTGTCTATTGTGTGAAACCCACAAGCAGGATTCAAGCACAAGAGCCCTCTCCCCTCCTGCAGTTTCCAGCAACTGGTACAGTGGTACCTCGGGTTACATACACTTCAGGTTATTTACTCTTCAGGTGACAGACTCCACTAACCCAGAAATAGTGCTTCAGGTTAAGAACTTTGCTTCAGGATAAGAACAGAAATCGTGCTTCGGCGGCGTGGCAGCAGTGGGAGGCCCCATTAGCTAAAGTAGTGCTTCAGGTTAAGAACAGTTTCAGGTTAAGAACAGACCTCCGGAACAAATTAAGTACTTAACCCGAGGTACCACTGTATTTGTAAGCATCGCTGTCTCTAGCTCTGGAGGCAGAGCAAAGCCATCCTGGCTGGCAGCCATCAAAAGCCCTCACTGAGTTTGTCTAATTCTCTTTTCAAGCCATCCAAGTTGACCACCGTCACAGCCTCCTGCGGGAGCGAGTTCCATAGGTTAACGATGCCTTGTGTGAAGATGGACTTTCTTTTATCTGTTCTGAGTCTTCCAACATTCATCCCCAAGTTCTAGCTTTATGAGAAAAGGAGGAAACTCTTCTCTATCCAGACTCTCTTTAACTTCTCATGTGGCCAGCTTGAATACTTTAGCTTTGACCCGGGGATCCAGGCACTGCTCTCTTTCCTCGCGGCCCAGCCCCACCTCCTTCCTCTGCTTAATTGCCGCGGACGTTTGCGGCACTCTGGGTGGGTGGCTTGTCAGGATCGATGCAGCTCTGGCCCTGCTGCTACGGGACTGGAGGGTTTTTCTGGCCGGAAAGCCTTGTGCTCCTAATGCAATTTCCTTTTTGAGAGTGGGGCTCTCTAGCCCGGAGCAGAGAGAGAGAGAGAGAGGCAGCAGCTGTAGTGCGGCAGCTTTAATGGTGGGGATTTGCAACCTTGCATCATCCCAAGAGTATTTTGCCTGTAGCTCGGTGGGCATTTTGCCTATTTTATTATCATTTACAAAAATGTAATATCCAAGGCTTTGAGGCTAGAGTGCTTATAGCATGCTTGCATTCTTTGAAACCATATAGAAGATACCTTGTGGTTACTGATACCTCAGCTGTAGTTTTCCCTACCTACCCTATTGCCAGCTGGATGGTACCCTTCCAAGGTCCGGCCCTCTTTCATTTTCCCCAGGGGATGTTTTCAAGCAGTGCTTCTCCATCTCACGGAAGGGCTAAGGGGCCCTTCAGCAGCATTCAATTTAGACAGGCCAGGTGGAGGGATCGGAAAACCCCACTGACGCCTGTGCAAGCCTTGAAGTGTGTCGACGGATTCTCTGCTCGGGAATTAGCTCTGTTGTTTCTGCCTTTGCAAAGGAAACCGCTGGGCAGCTTCCACTCAGGAGCTTACCTTACCGGTAGCCACAGATTAATGGGCTCCTTTCCAAACACACAGGGTTGTTTTGCAACTGTTCTGGAAGCCCGTAAATATTCATTTCCATTTATTAGACATATTAGTCGCTTGTCACCCAAAGGTCTCCGAGCATCTTACAACAAAAGAAAGATATACAATACATAGTACCATGGGGGGAAAGTTGGAGGTGGGGAAATCATGTAATACATTAATATTTCATATAACATGACACCTATTTTTTAAAAAAATAATGAAATAATAAACAAAGCAATACAGTCATACCTCGGGATAAATATGCTTCAGGATAAGTATTTTCAGGTTTCACTCCATGGTGACCCAGAAGTAATGTGCTCTGTTACTTCCAGGTTTCGCCGCTCGCGCATGTGCAGATGGTCAAAATGTCGTCATGCGCAGAAGCAGCGAAACGTGACCTGCCCAAGTGCAGACACGCAGTCACGTCTTACGTTCTATTCAGGATGCGAACGGGGCTCCGGAACGGTACTCTGGTACTCAGGTACCACTGTACTCAGATCCACTAATTAACAAATAAACAAAACCTCAACCTCCCCCTAGACCCAAATTCATTCACAGTGAACCAGCAATTTCCCCCCTTTAACCTCCCCACCCCACCCAGGAGTCTGGGGTCAAGGCCAGCTATTATAAATCCGTGTCCTCCAGGGATGGGCCCTGCAGGAGGGAGTAGTAGCAAAGCGGGAAGATGGTAACAAAAGATTTAGCTGCTGATGGGGGTGCAGATGTCAAGGCTGACTGTTCCAAATCTGGGGTGGGTGGGAGGGAGCAGGGTCCTCGGGATGTATACAGGCAACTCCCATTTTGCACGCACAACCACTGAGGCATATGCCGTCTTCGGCCCCAGAAGAAGGTGGGGCAGATCATCTGCTTTGCATGCAGAAGGTCCCAGGTTCAATCCCTAGCATGCCCAGGTAATGCTGGGAGAGAGACTCCTTCTTGAATCCTTGAAGAGCTGCTGCCGGTCAGTGTAGTCCTTACTGAGCTAGATGGGCCAACGGACCGACTTCGTTTCAGGCAGCTTCCAATGTTCCTATTTAAATTAGCCTTTAGTTCATAGCCATGAGGACTGGGGTCTTGCTCTATGTTACAGGAAGGACCAAAGCTCAGTTGGCAGAGCATCTGCTTTGCATGCAGAAAGTCGCAGGTTCAATCCCCAGGGGCATCTCCAGTAGGGCTGGGGAAAGGCTCCTCCCTGAATCCCAGGAGAGCTGCTGCCAGTCAGTGTTGACAGTGTTGAGCTAGAGGGACCAGTGGCTTGACGTGCTGCCTTGGGCTGTTGGGAGCCATAGTCCAGAACATCTGGAGGGCACCCAGTTAAGTAAGGTCAAGTTAGAGCCTTAGCATTACACCTGGCGCTCCAGACTGCTCTCTGAAACAAGTGGGTCACCCCAGAAATTGTGGCTTTGGAAGGGACCCCCGGGGGTCATCCAGTCCAACCCCCTGCAATGCAGGAATCTAGCAGAGCATCCCTGACAGATGGCCATCCAACCCCTGTTTGGAAACCTCTGCTGAAGGAGCGTCCACCCCCCCTTTTGAGGCAGCCCGTTCCGCAGTTGAGTTGGAATCCGAATGTTTGTTTGCATTAGGGATGCCCAGGCAGAGATGCTCCTCTGCCCAGGCTGCGTATGAGTAATAAGTGAAGCAGCTCCTGAGTTTCCTTGATGACCAGCTCTGCAAAGCACCTCTCCCTTTCCCTGCCCCACTTTCCCGGCTAATACCCTTTTAGGCGAGCAGAGTAAATAATTCATCCATTTGTGTGGTTCTCCTTTCTCTCCCTCCCCCGCCCCACGGCCTTCCCTCCTGTAGCGGACGAGGCTTTCCATCAAATGGAGGCAAGGGCTGGGTGATGAATGGACAGGCTTCAGCTGCTCATCCTGCAAAGTGCTGGGCTAAGAGGAAATGAGTTTGTCAGCTCAGCACTCACTTCTCTCTCTCTCTCTCTCTCTGTGTGTGTGTGTGTGTGTGTGTTTGGAGAGTGTAGCCCTGAGAGCTTGTGAAGCTTAATGGCTTATGGGGGGAGGAGTAATTTCCTAAATCAGCACTGAAGGCATTCATTTGTATGTGTAAAGTGTGTTTTTTTCTGGGGGGCAGTACAGAATACCAAGGATGGTTAAAGCCTGCCTTCTCTCCATGAAGACCTGGTTTACCTCTGAAGGGTGGAAGCTCTTGGCGTCAGGCCTTGCTACATGGCCTTCCCTGAATGCCTGCAGTTCTGCTCCCCCCACCTGGAAATGGTTCAGAAAAGGGCAGCCCAATGTGTTCAGGGTGTTGAGGAGCAACTCCCCTATGAAAGAAGCCAACTTGGATGGCTCCAAAAGAGGATTGGACTTATACATGGAGGGTAAAGTATTAGGTCCAGTCGTGGCCGACTCTGGGGTTGCGGTGCTCATCTCGCTTTATTGGCCGAGGGAGCCGGCGTACAGCTTCCGGGTCATGTGACCAGCATGACTAAGGCACTTCTGGCGAACCAGAGCAGTGCACGGAAACGCGAACCAGAGCAGTGCACGGAAACACCTATTTATCTACTTGCACTTTGACGTGCTTTCGAACTGCTAGGTTGGCAGGAGCAGGGATCAAGCAACGGGAGCTGACCCCATTGCGGGGATTCGAACCGCCGACCTTCTAATCGGCAAGTCCTAGGCTCTGTGATTTAACCCACAGCACCACCCACGTCCCTATACACGGAGGGTAGATAACAACTATTATTATTATTATTATTATTATTATTATTATTATTATTATTACTATTACTATTTTATTTTACTTTTTATATGCCACCCATAAGACTGGGTTGCCTCAGCCACTGTGGGTGGCTCCCAGCAAAATATGAAAAGCACAATAAAACATCAAACATTAAAATATTTTCATAGCTATCTGGCGGGCCGCTGTGGAAACAAGATGTTGGACCAGACGGGCCGTTGGCCTGATCCATCAGGCTCTTCTTATCTTTTTATCTTGCAACATTTGGGCACTGGTGTCTCTTAAAGTAAAAGCGAGTCAAGGGAGGGCGTTCCACAAACGGGGAGCCACCACTAAAAAGGCCCTGTCACAGGTCAGTGGCCGTCTAGCAGAGCATGGCTTAGAAGCATGGCCCACCATTGAAAGCAGGAAGCTGGTCTGGGGAGGCTGGCCCAGTAAGGCAGCAGAGGCAAGCAGTGGGATAACTTAGGGACCTGGTTCTCCACAGGCAGCACAGATGCCCCATCAGGTCTGCTGGTCCTTGGGGGCTTATTCCAGGGTTTAGCTTTCCTAGGCAGTGGCCATGTGGAATATACATTGGTATAGTGAGGGTTTTTTAGCCATCCATGCCCATTGCGTACAGAAACCAGCAGGAAGCGACGTCTACTGATTCTGCTCCTCTCCACCACTGTTGTGAAGGGTAGCAGAGGAGAAAGTCCAGGGTGAGCCCCCTTGGTGGGGTGGGGGGCCCTGGCAGATGCCCTGCCATATTGACCGGTGGGGCCACCCCCAACTCCCCGTCTCCCCCCTCAGAGTTCCCATTTATGGAAACAATGGCTGTGATGGAGGAGCACAGTTACATAACGGAGCCAGGCAGGTCCTTGAACAGCTTAATTAGGGTTTTTCTGCGTGCCTGTGAGTGCGTGCGCGGGATGCTCCAAGGGGCAGAGGAGCTCTCCGGGGCTTCCTTATTATTACCATTACTATTGTTGTTGGTATTTATAAATAACCAGCATGAAAGGCAGATGCGGTAGAGAGAGTGGGCTTGCTTGAGCATCATTAGTACAGATAACAGCCGGTCTTTTATGTCTGTACGTGCATTTCTTTCATCTGTTTTCCCTGGCAAGGGATTTACTCTCTCTCTATATATATATTAAAATCAGAGCACAAGAGCTAGTACAGCAGTTTTACATATATATAGAGAGAGAGAGAGAGCGCGCACACACACACTCTCATGCACGCACAATAACTCGTGCAGCAGTTTTCTCTTTATATATACTGGTAACTCCCCGTTTGCATATGGGTTGCGTTCCTGGTCATTGCAAATGTCCTCACAGAATGTTTTTGTGGGGAAGGAAGGGAAAGGAGAATGTTAGCCGGTTTGAGACTCCTGAAGGGGAGTGAACGGCGGGATATCAAATCCAAACTCTTCTTCTTCTTCAGCCCATTCCCCCACCTTGCGGGGCCAAAAGTGGTGTGCAAGTAGCAGTCACACATAAATTGGACGTATGCAAAATGGTCTCTGCTTTTATATCAGAACACAAGAACTCGTGCAGCAGCTTTCTGTGTATATACTAGAACACAAGAACTCATGGAACTGTTTTCTCTCCCCTCCCCCCCCCCAATATATATATATCCGAGCACAATAACTTAAACAGCAATATTCAGCAATTGAGACCTGTGGTTCCACCTTTAGCCCAAAAAGTATTTTGGGGACCCACTTTTTTTGTTGTTAATTGTTTATTTGTACAGTGATCGTGCTGTGGCTTTGACCCACTGCAACCCAGTAGTTCAGGAGTTGAGAAATCTCCCCCCCCCCCCAAGGGCCGCATTCCTTCCTGAGCAACCTTCTGGGGGAAGCAGCGGGTGCAGATTCTGTACACCCTCCTCTCTCTATTCTCCACCCAGGAGGCATGACCATAGTTCAAGGACACTTTTCCCAGCCAGGCAGAAGCAGTCATGGGAGGATGTGAAGCAGGGCCAGGGAGAGGTGTGGCCTTGAGAAAGGAGGTGTGGCTGGGAAGGAGGCGTGGCTGGGGAGATTCCCGAGGGCCACCTAAAGAGGCCCAGGCTTGAGGGTCCCTACTTGCAGATTCTGACCAGTGCTGTCTGGGGCTGATGGGAGTTGCAGTCCAAAACACCCAGAGAGCATTAGGTCTGCAAAGGCTGGTACAAACTGATCCTATTATATTCTTCCCTGTCTGATTCTTACGACTGCCAGTTCATAAGGACAAAAAGCGCCTGGTCACCACGCTCTTTAACATTTGCTCTATTAGATGTTTATCGTATTTTGTGTATTCCAAGCCCCAAATCACGGGCAGAGCAAGGGTAATAGAGGGTGGGTGCAGACTAATCTGGTTATACCCTTGGCTTTCCTTTTGGTTGGCAGTTTATGTCAGAGGAGGTGAGCTTCCAGCCAGTGGAGGGGAGAGAAATGGCATTGTTGCAAGACTTCCTTGGAGTGGCGTTCCAGGGCAAGCATCCCTAATGGCAATAAATATTTATTTATTTGCTTGATCGTAAATCCACAGCAATGGGACACGGGTGGCGCTGTGGTCTAAGCCACAGAGCCTAGGACTTGCCGATCAGAAGGTCGGCGGTTCGAATCCCCGCGACGGGGTGAGCTCCCGTTGCTCTGTCCCTGCTCCTGCCAACCTAGCAGTTTCAAAGCACGTCAGAGTGCAAGTAGATAAATAGGTACAGCTCCAGCAGGAAGGTAAACCGTGTTTCTGTGCGCTGCTCTGGTTCACCAGAAGCGGCTTAGTCATGCTGGCCACATGACTCGGAAGCTGTCTGTGGACAAATGTCGGCTCCCTCGGCCAGTAAAGCGAGATGAGCGCCGCAACCCCAGAGTTGTCTGCGACTGGACCTGATGGTCAGGGGTCCCTTTACCTTTAAACCCACAGCAAATGTGCATTGTTTAGACCAGGTGTGGCAGACCTCAGCCTTGCAGGGTACACTTTGTTCATTAGTTACTGGAACCCTGGCGTTGACAGAGTGAGGTGTGCAAAATTGGAGCTCAGGAGGCAGCACCTTCTACCAAGACAGACCATTGTTCCATCAGACTTAGCTTTGCCCACACTGGCTGGCAGTGACTCTCTAGGGTGTCAGTCAGAGATTGCCCTCAACCCTTCCTACGTTTGAACCCAGGATCTTCTTCACGCAGATCAGGTATTCTGCGAATGGGCTCTAAATTTTATGGAATGCATAAATAAACAGAGTGTAGGGTTCACAG
Organism: Podarcis erhardii; assembly: GCF_964252035.2. Classification (NCBI taxonomy): domain Eukaryota; kingdom Metazoa; phylum Chordata; class Lepidosauria; order Squamata; family Lacertidae; genus Podarcis; species Podarcis erhardii. Next base: position 36,420,390 of record NC_138514.1, on the reverse strand, counting down.
GCACCTCCCATGCACAGGAATCTGGCTGCACTTTGCCCAAAACGCCTTTATCCTTATGGCATTTCTGCCTCCAACCCACCCACCCTTGGTCCTGCCAGCAGAGTCTGCAAAGGGCTCCAACTGGATGAGGAGTCTCCACTTGCCAGATTGCAATGTAGCTTTTAAGAGCTCTGATAAAAGAAGCCCAGTTTGGCACTTCTAAATCTCTCACTCAGCTAGGAAGATCACTAAATAAAGCTGCCGTCCTATCCTACCTGTTCTCTCCCAGATGGCCAAGGTGCTTCTCTTTCTCTCTTTCTCCCCCGTTTTCTCTCTCTCTCTCTCTCTCTCTCTGCAGAGTTTTGAATCACTCTGGTGCTTTGCTATTTTTGATGCTTGAACCAAAATATACTCTTCTATAAAAAATAAATTAAGTGTAGGAAAGCAAGAAGGGCTGCGGTTGGAACTGCAGAACACACACATTCTTCTCCAGCTGCTTCCCCGTTGAATTTCTTTCTTGCTTTGTTTCTTGTAACTTGGAAAGGATGGAATAAGGCGAATGTTCCTTGAAGCTTTGGCAGGATTACTTGTGTCTTTATGAACGTTCTGCTTGCGGTGTGGTGAGGTCATGGTGCTCACTCCCTGCATGGAGGAAAGGATTCACAGCTGGATGTTGGAGAACTCTCCCTTTGCATGCAGGGCGTTCTGGGTTCAGTCCCCAACAGCATCTCCAAGTAGGGCTCGGAATGTCCCTCCTTGAAACCCAGGAGATCTGCTGCCAGCCAGGGAAGGCAGTACTGAGCTAGATGGCCCAGTGGTTTGACTCAGCAGAAAACAGCTTCCTCTGCTCCTCTTTAAACCATCTCTTTATTTCGAATCATGACGCGGGTGGCGCTGTGGGTTAAACCACAGATCCTAGGACTTGCTGATCAGAAGGTTGGTGGTTTGAATCCCCGTGACGGGCTGAGCTCCCGTTGCTCGGTCCCTGCTCCTGCCAACCTAGCAGTTCAAAAGCACGTCAAAGTGCAAGTAGATAAATAGGTACCGCTCCGGCGGGAAGGTAAACGGCGTTTCCGTGTGCTGCTCTGGTTCGCCAGAAGCAGATTAGTCATGCTGGCCACAGGACCTGGAAGCTGTACGCCGGCTCCCTCGGCCAGTAAAGTGAGATGAGCGCTGCAACCCCAGAGTCAGTCATGACTGGACCTAATGGTCAGGGGTCCCTTTACCTTTACTTATTTCGAATCATGAGGGCTAGCATCATGATTCTAGGGAAAGGGCCGCAGCACAGTGGCAGAGCATCACCTTTGCATGCAGAAGGTTCCAAGTTCAATCCCCAACGGCATCTCAAGGTAGGGCTGGGGCAGAACCCTGTTTCAGATTCTGGAGAGCTCCCAGTTAATGCTGACAATACTGAGCTAGATGGACCCGAGAGTCGACTCAGCATAGGACAACTGCCTGTTTAAATCAGTCCTTAATTCAGAATGCTTAGGGGGCTTCCTGGGTTCCTATTTCAGTCCTTTATTCAGAGCCATGAGGACTAGAATCTTTGTTTATTTTCAGTCAGTTCAGACAGTACTGGGCCTGGTGGACCAGTGCTCAGACTCTCAATAAGGCAGGCTTCCTATGTTCCTTCCCCTGGTGAAGATGCCTCTTGGCTATTCTTTTAAAAAGTTCCAGCATGCAGATCTTATTACTATTCTCCCTTGAAGTGTATGTACCACTTGCCTCTGCCGCCTCTTGCCCAAGCGTGGAATCTGATCCAGAGAAGCGGACACGGAGCAATGGTTCCAAACTACAAGAAAGAAGATTCCACCTAAACATTAGGAAGAACTTCCTGACAGTAAGAGCTGTTGGACAGTGGAATTTGCTGCCAAGGAGTGTGGTGGAGTCTCCTTCTTTGGAGGTCTTTAAGCAGAGGCTTGACAACCATATGTCAGGAGTGCTCTGATGGTGTTTCCTGCTTGGCAGGGGGTTGGACTCGATGGCCCTTGTGGTCTCTTCCAACTCTATGATTCTATGATTCTGATGTCAGTCTGACAGTGCTTTCATTTAAAAAAAAAAAAAAACCAACCAAAACAAGAGAGAAAAGTAAGTTTCTGATCCTTAGTAGATAGTTGTTTACTCCATGCTTTAATTTAAAAAGAGAGAGAGAAGCAAATCAGTAAAAGCTGGATTTTGAGATCCTTAGTCATTGAGCAAATGTGCCTACTTTGTTTTGCATAACTCTGCTGAGATGCTTAATTTGTTCCTGTTTTGCTAATCACAGGGAAGGAGGGGCAAAGGCCAGCCATTTAGCACCTTCCTAATTGTGCTTCTAAACCTGATCTCCCCCTCCCTGGAGGATGAGAATTGCCTTAGGCAGGATGTTTTGTTTTGGAAGCATCTGATTCTGCAGGGAAGGAGTGGTTGGAAGAAGGCATGACTTAGGTGAAATGCTCTGGAATGGCTCTTTTCAGTGTTTACTTCTGCTGGTGCGGCATAATGGATGAGTCCAAGTTCTTCTGGGCTCTGGGTATGTGCTAGTTACTGAGGCATCTGTGCCTGCGTTGACATTCTTGTTTGAATATTATTGGATGCACCTTAGCAGATTTATTTTGCAAGTTAAACTTAAATTTTATTTCACAGACTTATTATACCAATTTTTTAAATAAAAAATTAATTACAATTAGGTTGTCGTAACCCATCCTGGGGCCTGCTGGTGAACGGCGGGTAATAAATTTAATTATTGCTATTATTATTATTGCCCCTATGAGGTTTAGGCTGCGTGTGTGTCAATGCCTCTATCTCTATACATGCATATTTATATTTTAATTAAAAGCAGAGGGCAAAATTGTGTCTATTCGTGCAGAAGAGCTCTCATTCCTAATGGCAGACGGACATTTTCCCATCATGCTCATGATAGCATCCTTAATGCCCCCCCTGCCTTCTTTTGATTAACATTCAGTCTGATAAGAATATTTTCCTTTTTTAAAGCCTCCCTTAAAACTTTCTCTCTTCTTAGTTTGTCTTAACGAAGGCCTCAGTGCCTCCCCCCCTCCCCGTTTCCTTTGAATTATTCTTAATTACAAATCTTTTTTTATGTGGGTGGGTGTCCCTATAGAGCTCCTCAACGGTGGTTCCTTTCCAGCAGATTTCTCTGGCTCAGAGCTTTGCAAGGCTGTGAAAAAGCTGAAATGGGTAAGAGTGGGGGTGAGAGAGAAGCTTTGCATAGTCCATTAGTGAATTACCAGAATTTGTTCTGACAGATGTGGTTGGTGGTAATGACTTACATTAATGCCCGCCCAGTTTTGTTTTTAAGTTCATTTATCCCGGTTCCTGGGGGAATCTGCTGCAATTACATGGGAGGGTCAGTCTCTCCAGGAACTGGCCTTCCAGGGAGGAGGGAGGAAGGATCCTGGCTTTGGCAGCGCCAGGGAGCAGGCAGATGGGCTAGCCTGGGCCCACCTCCCCCCCCCCTCAGGAGAATGCATAGCCTCCCCCTTCTTCTTACACACAGGGAATCGTGGAATCAGAGAACTGTAGAGTTGCAAGGGACACCCAAAGTGTCATCTACTCCAACCCTCTGCATTGCAGGAGTCACAGCTTAAATGCAATAAACTTCCCTTTCGCAGAGGATGAAGAGGTAGTGCTGAGCCCCTGTAAAACAGAGCTGTTGCTTTGGAAGACCAGTGGAGATGCTTACATCACTCCCCCCCCCCAAGCACAGCCCTTTTAAAATGTGTGTTTTTTGGGGGTATTGTTTTTATTTTTATTATGTATTTTGTGGTTTTATATTTTGATTTTATTCTGTGAACTGCCCTGAGACCTCTGGGTATAGGGCGGTATATAAATTCAATGAATGAATGAATGAATGAATGAAACCTGGTGCCCTCCAGATGTTTTGGACCACAACTCCCAAACATCTGGAGGGCACCAGCTTGAGTAGGCCGGCTTAGAGTAAGGTTACCAGACGTCCCCATTTTCCAGGATTTACAAATCAGTCCCCATACAAAATCCATTAAAGTTGAAAAGTGTCCCCGGATTCATTGGAAAAAATCTGGTAACCTTAGCTTAGAGTGACCTCCGCACCAACGCTAATCGCCATTCCTGTCTTAACTGGAGGACTTGAAGTGGCTTTGCATTTTGAGATGGGGCCTGTCCCCCCAAATCCTATAGGACCCCTCCACTTCCTCCTTACCCCCTGCCACCCAGTGCATCTCTGTTCATGTTGAATGGTTCATGGAATGATAGAGGGTCTTCTCAGTAGTGGCGCCCACCCTGTGGAACTCCCTCCCACCAGATGTCAAAGAGAACAACAACTACCAGACTTTTAGAAGACATCTGAAGGCAGCCCTGTTTAGGGAAACTTTTAATGTTTGCTGTATTACGGTATTTTAAAATTTTGTTGGAAGCTGCCCAGAGTGGCTAGGAAAGCCCAGCCAGCTGGGTGGGGTATTAATAATAATTATTATTATTATTATTATTATTATTATTATTATTATTATTATTATTATTGAATCTTAGAGTTGGAAGGGTCTCCTTCTGAGCTTTAGCCAGCCTGATTTTCTCCCTGAAACTGTTGGCTACTCATGTATACTTCCCCTTTCTTCCATTTCTTATATAGTGGTACCTCGGGTTAAGTACTTAATTCATTCCGGAGGTCCGTTCTTAACGTGAAACTGTTCTTAACCTGAAGCACCACTTTAGCTAATGGGGCCTCTTGCTGCTGCTGTGCCACCGGAGCACAATTTCTGTTCTCATCCTGAAGCAAAGTTCTTAACCCAAGGTAATATTTCTGGGTTAGCGGAGTCTGTAACCTGAAGCGTATGTAACCCGAGGTACCACTGTACATGCCTTCCTTAACTCTCAGGTCTTTTATAAGCTGCTTATGCAGCCACACCGGTTTCCTTAGATGCCTCCCACTTTTCTTTCTCGTTGGTATTATCTGCATTTGGACCTTTAATATTTCTCCTTACAGAAACGCCTATTTCTTGAACTCCCTTCTCACTGAATATTTCTGACCACGGGATCACACCCAGGAGCTTCTTCAGCTTTTCGAAACCGGCCTTCTTAAAGTCCAGAGTGCGTGTTTCTCTTGCCTCTGTATCCTGAAACCCAGGAGGACACGAGCACTTCCTCCCAAGTTTCTGAGCACTCCATCAGTCAGTTCCTCCCTTTTGGTGAGGACCAGGTCCAAGATACATGATTCCCCTTGTTGGTTTTTCCAGCTTCCAGGAAATGAAATTGTCAGCGATGCAGTGGAGGAACTCTTGGCAGAGTTTTGAGTCCCAACAGATATTGGGGAACTTGAAGTCCCCCATGAATGCTATTTCTCTCCTTTTTTAATTTTTGGTAATCTGCTCTCATAAGGCATCATCCAAGTCTTCAGTCTGGCTTGGTGGTCTATAGCAGTAAGGTCACTGTTGTTTCTCTCTCCTACAATTTTTACCCTTATACATTCAATCTCCTTTTCGTGCTCCAGGTCATGTATTTCTTCACAAATGTACACATCCATTATATACAACGCCACTCCTCCTCCCTTCCTGTTTGGTCTATTCCTTTTGAACAGGTTATACCCCTCAATTCTTACATTCCAGTCATGAGTCTCATCCCACCAGGTTTCAGTACAGTGGTACCTCGGGTTACAGACGCTTCAGGTTACATACGCTTCAGGTTACAGACTCTGCTAACCCAGAAATAGTACCTCGGGTTAAGAACTTTGCTTCAGGGTGAGAACAGAAATCGTGCTCTGGCTGCGTGGCAGCAGCTGTAGGCCGCATTAGCTAAAGTGGTGCTTCAGGTTAAGAACAGTTTCAGGTTAAGAATGGACCTCCCGAACGAATTAAGTTCTTAACCTGAGGTACCACTGTAATGTATTTGGCCTTTTCAGTAATGTATTTCAGGTCGTATTTGCCATCCTGTGCTAAGAGCTCAAATTCATCTTGTTTCGCATACTCTGTGCATTTGTGTAGAGACAACTGAAACCATGAGTCGTTCCCTCCAGCTGCTGCCTTCCTGTAGTTTCTTTCCCTTTAGCAGGTTTCTGGAGCACCACCTCAATTTCCTGTGCATCAGTGAAGCTATTATCCCCAGTGCCAGGTTGCACGGTTCGATCCCTGCAAACGGCTCCTTTATTCTTAAGCACAGTTCTTTTTCCATCTTAGTTCTCCTTTGCGGCCTTCTGCTTGGGCATCTCCATCTGCTCTCCAAACGCAAGTGGCTCAGCCTTGAAAGCAGCCTTTCATCTCCAGCCGTTAGCAGCTCTGTAACTTCCCTTCTGCAAATCATGGGCTCTGCCTTCATTGTGGTGCATGGAAACATCCTCACTCAAAGCCGTAGATTCCAACAACACGTAAATGAGGATTGTCGCTGGTCGGCTCTGTGGATATTTTGGGATGGCGATGGGATGATGTATCACTTACATTGTTTCAGGAGTCGCAGCGCTAAGCCCTGGAGCTCTGATGGCCCCAAGGACGTGCCCACACCAGCTGGTGGCACCAGGCAATAACGGGGGGCAAAGTGTATTTCTTCACCCCACACATTCAATTTCTGAAAGAGAGATAACTTATTTCAGAGACCACTGGGTTACAGTTAATGTACTTGTCACTTTCTTGCTCCACCCAGTGTGTGAGGATGAGAGTGGGAGCATCCTCTGTTCATAGAGTTCCTGGCTGGATTATCTTCCTTCAAGCATCCGAGCTGGAGCGGTGGTCTGGGGCTTGGGTGCGTCCAGGAATCTATGCAGGCAGGCTTGGCAGAATCTCTGCTGGCAAGTGCTGTCCCTGTTGCAGGAACAGCAGGATAGAACTGCAAGCTTAATAAATGAACCATGGCTGCAAAGGATTGAAATGAGGTGCGGCCTTGTCAGAGCTCATGGTGAGCGGACTGAGAATGGACGAGGTCCGTCACGGTTCGGGGACACATTGGCAGCCAGGTAAAAACGCACAGGATGCAGAACGGGGCTAGAGAAGGGCATGGCTTGTGGAGAGTTTCAAGGGCCAGACAGAGTGAACTGGAAGGCTATAGTTGATTGGTGCCAGCTGAAAAGGGAACATGAGGCTAAGAGGTCTAACTTAGGGCTGTCATATGTCTAGAATTTCCTGGACATATCCGGGATCCGTCCGTCAGAAACAAATGTCTTGGAAACAAAAAATGTCCAGGAAAACAAGTGTTGATTTTTTTTTTTTTTCCAGATTATTTTGCAACTTTTGTGTCCGGGTTTTCACTTTTTGAAATATGGCAACCCTGTCAAACTCATTGAAGGGTCTGGAAACCAAGCCTTGGTAGGGATGGTTGAGGGAGCTGGGTATGTTCAGCTTGGAGAAGAGAAGACTGAGAGGTGATATGAGAGTCACACATCAGAAGGGCTGTCACATGGGAGATGGAGCAAGCTTGCTTTCTGCTGCTCCAGAGAGAAGGATCCGAACCAAGGGATCCAAGTAACAAGAAAGGAGATTCCGACTAAACATTAGGAAGAACCGTGTGATGGTAAAGACAAACTCAGAAGGTGATGGACTCTTCTTCAAAGGATGTTTTTAAACAGGTTAGACTGCCACATGCCAGGGATTCTTTAGCTGTGATTCCTGCATGGCCAGGGGTTGGACTAGATGACTCGGGGGGTCCCTTCAAACCCTATGAATCCATGAGACAGTTCTTCGGGAATTCCTTTTCAAAGCCACGATTGACTGTAAACAAGGTGCTTTGTGTTGGGTCATCTTTCTTGGAAGACGCCGGCTGCTGCTGTTCTTGGATCCGGGCCACTAGCTTGCATCAGCATCTTTATACGCCATCCCTTTCCAAGAGGCGTGTTGTTGTTGTTTTAAAAAATGTTTCTGTCAGCTCTCCATCTGTCTTGCCAGGTAAAAGAAGGAGGAGGAGGGTGGGGAGGGGTAAGTTGCATGTTTGGAGCACATGGCAAATTCATTCCTTATCAGTCCATTCTTAGGTGTTTTAGAAAGTCTGGCCCTTAGCAATTTAAAAAATGCAAAAAGAGCCCTTCTGGATCAGGCCAAAGGCCCATCATCCTGTTCTCACAGTGGCCAGCCAGGTGCCTCTTCTGGGAAACCCACCACCAGGATCTGGGCCCAAGAGCAACTCTCCCCTACTGTGATTTCCAGTATTGAGAAATTGCTGCTTCAGACCGTGAAGACGGAGCATAGCTGCCATTCCTAGTAGCCATTGACAGCTTGAATTTATCTAGTCCTCTCTTAAAGCCAGGACGCGGGTGGCGCTGTGGGTTAAACCACAGAGCCTATTGGGCTTGCTGATCAGAAGGTCGGCGGTTCGAATCCCCGCGACGGGGTGAGCTCCTGTTGCCCGGTCCCTGCTCCTGCCAACCTAGCAGTTCAAAATTATGTCAAAGTGCAAGTAGATAAATAGGTACCGCTCCAGCGGGAAGGAAAATGGTGTTTCCGTGCGCTGCTCTGGTTTGCCAGAAGGGGCTTAGTCCTGCTGGCCACATGACCTGGAAGCTGTACGCTAGCTCCCTCGGCCAGTAAAGTGAGATGAGTGCCGCAACCCTAGAGTCAGCCACGACTGGACCAAATGGTCAGGGGTCCCTTTACCTTTACCTCTTAAAGCCATCCATGGTGGTGGTCCTCGCTGCCCCCCGCAGGTGTGAGCTCCATAGTCTAGCTTTGTGCTTTTCCTCGGAAAAGTGCAAGCCACAAACTCTCCTTGGAAGGTTTTGGAAAACGGCCCGGATTTCCTCGCTCTCCCCCACCCACCGCCCTGTTGCCTTTTGAAAATATAAACCCAGCTTTCTTGACGCTGCTGCTAATTACTCCATTAGTGCATATGGGGCTTGTTTATTTCTCTTGATCTTAAAACAATGCGGGTGCCTACTGAGAAGGCCTCTCTCTGGGGCTGTGTCACCAGCCCCGTGTACTTTGCAAAAGCATTTCAGCTCCAGATCAAACGGGGCACGTGATGCGTCTCCCGTGGCACCTGGAAATCTAGGTCTGCCATTAGTTGTCTGAAATGTTAAGAATTCTAGAGTTGGACGGGAACCCCAAGGGTCATGTAGTCCCGCCACCTGCAGTGCAACCCCTCCCTCAAATGCTTCCTTTTTGAGAATCTCGATCAAAAAATGTGTGGTCATGTAGACGAGGCCCAAGCCTGTGAACTTTACCCATCCATTTTGAAGCACTCCACTTTAAAATTCATGGAGAATCCTGGAAGCTGTAGTTTGTTGTGGGTCCTGGGAATTGTGGTGCTGTGAGGTTAACGAACCGCCGTCCCCAGGATTCCTTGGGGGAAGCCATGACTGTTAAAGTGGTGTAACAAGAGTGCTTTAAACATGCCTACCTTCTTCATGCAAAGTAGGTGCTCTTCCACTCAGCTACCTCTTATGCTGCGTCCAGCTAGCTGTGTGTTGTCTACACTGACTGGCAGCAGCTCTCTGGGGTTCCAAACAGAGGAATGTCACCTAATCTTCATTTTAGCTGGAGAGGCTTTCAGGAGACCTTCTGCATGCGAAGCAGGGGCTTTAACCCTTGAGTGTCCAGAGGAGTGTTGCTGAAATTCCCAACAGGCTTAAACGCATCCTTTGTTATCTAAACTAAAACCAGAGACACACTTCACCACTTTCAGCCAAGCTGGTTTTGTTCTAAAGCATGTGGAGAATTTCCCATCCTTAGATGAACACCTGGGTTGCATCCGAGTAGATTATTGTATGTGGGTCTTCACATGGTTGGACCCTAACCACATGTTTCTGTATTGGGGAGACACTTTCAGAACAAAACAAATTCCTTCCAGTAGCACCTTAAAGACCAACTAAGTCAGTTCTTGGTATGAGCTTTCGTGTGCATGCACACTTCTTCAGATACACTGAAACAGAAGTTTCCAGACCCTTCTATATAGTGAGAAGGTGGGGAGGGGTATTACTCAGAAGGGTGGTGGGAATGGGTGATTGGCAGATAGCTGTGATGAGCCTGTTGACGACTCTTAACGACTGCAATAGGTCTTACAGGAAAAAGCAAGGGGTGAAAAGGTGAAAAATGGCTTTGTCATGTATAATGAGATAAGAATCCAAGGTCTTTGTTCAGACCAGGTTTCTCCATGGTTTTAAGTTTGGTGATAAGTTGTAATTCAGCAGCTTCTCTTTCCAGTCTATTTCTGAAATTCCTTTGTAGTAAAACAGCTACTTTGAGATCTTGTATAGAATGTCCTGGGAGATTGAAGTGTTCTCCTACTGGTTTCTCTGTCTTGTGATTCCTGATGTCCGATTTATGTCCGTTTATTCTTTGGCGTAAGGTCTGGCCTGTTTGTCCAATATAGAGAGCTGAAGGACACTGTTGGCATTTTATGGCATACACAATGTTAGACGATGAGCAATTAAATAGTCCCGAGATGGTATTTGTGATGTTGTTGGGGCCAGTAATGGTGTTGTCCGGGTGTATGTGGCAGCAAAGTTGGCATCTGGGTTTATTGCAGGCTCTGGTGCCAGTGTCCGTGTTAGGTCTGGTTGTAGTGTGCATGCACACGAAAGCTCATACCAAGAACTGACTTAGTTGGTCTTTAAGGTGCTACTGGAAGGAATTTGTTTTGTTTTGACTATGGCAGACCAACACGGCTACCTATCTGTAACTTTCAGAACAGTAACTCATACAGAGAGGCAATGTTGTCTTTTCTTTTCTGTATCATACCATCCTTGATTTATTTTCTGTATTATTATTATTTTGTGACCCCTTTTCCATGCGTTTCCATGATATTACTCAGGGGTGCCATGCATTCCAAAGAAGGAATCTGTTGGGTTTTTCCCCCCCCCCCCCTCCACTCCTCCGTTCCACTCCTTAAATTAGATAAAATGTGGGCATCTTGCTTTAGCATCTGCTCCCTGCAAGGGGTTTAAATATATTTTGAGAAAATATGGGGCAGGTGGGAAGGGGGGGGGGACTCTGCAAAAAGTTATGTTGCCTTAGGGAAGCGTTCTGCTAAATGCGCTGAGATAGGGAGGGGTGGCGGCAGCGAGGGGGAACTTTTTGTAAAACTTATCAAATGAGCAGATTCTCTCTCTCTCCTTCTCTGCAATCTGGAGGCGGAATCCTGCTCTCGGGGGGCTCGCGGGCTCTTTCTCGGAGCTCAGCAGCAGGCTGAAATCAGCAGGCAAGCAGTTGCAGAGTTTGGGGTCTGGAGAGGAAGAAAACGTTGTACCCTGGTCCTGCTTGTGGGCTTCTCATTGGGGGCACCTGGTTGGCCACTGTGAGATCTGGACGCTGGACTAGATGAGCCCCCTTTGGCCTGATGTGGTGTGGTGGTTAAGAGCGGAAGTCTCGTAATCTAGGGAACCGGGTTCGAGTCTCCGCTCCTCCACATGCAGCTGCTGGGTGACCTTGGGCCAGTCACACTTCTCTGAAGTCTCTCAGCCCCACTCACCTCACAGAGTGTTTGTTGTGGGGGAGGAAGGGAAAGGAGAATGTTAGCCGCTTTGAGACTCCTTAAAGGGAGTGAAAGGCGGGATATCAAATCCAAACTCTTCTTCCTCTTCTTCTGATCCAGCAGGCCCTTACATTCATACCAACTTGAACCCTTCCTGTGGCGGTAGCAGTCAGGCCATATCAAATTGTGCACTGTATCCTGCGTTGCCATTCATGCAACTCACATAGGGGGAGATTCCTTGTAGTTTTTCCAGCATTTCTGGTCAAGCAGGCGAATTTTAACACTTCGAACACTGGAAGACAAAATCTGAGATACCTTTTGATAGATTGGGTCAGCCTTGTATGGTTGATGGCCCCTGCAGACCGTTTGACAAAGCACAGAAGAGCTGCCAGGGGGATAAATAGAAGAGAGAGTGTTCATTAGTCAACGGAGAGCAGAACCCACTTCTTCCTCTGAAATCCCAAACTTGTATATGGAAAGGATTTTTTGACAGTTGAGCTATTAGTAAGCCATTCTGTTTTCCTGCTTTTATCGTAAGCGGCTCTGATTGTGTGTACAGTGGTGCCCCGCAAGACGGAAAACCCGCTAGACGAAAGGGTTTTCCGTTTTGGAGGCGCTTCGCAAAACGAATTTCCCTATGGGCTTGCTTCGCAAGACGAAAATGTCTTGCGAGTTCCTGCAGGGTTTTCCCCATTTCCCCCCCCCTTTTCCTAAGCCCTAAGCCGCTTATCAGCTGATCCGCTGCTAAGCCGCTTATCAGCTGATCCGCTAAAAGCCGCTAAACCGCTAATAGTGCTAATCCGCTAACCTGTCAATGGGCTTGCTTCGCAAGACGAAAAAACCGCTATACGAAGAGCCTCACGGAACGGATTAATTTCGTCTTGCGAGGCACCACTGTATAGAAATCTATTCAAGTATCTGAAGAAGTGTGCATGCACACGAAAGTTCATACCAAGAACAAGCTTAGTTGCTCTCTAAGCTGCTACTGGACATTTATTTTATTTTATTTTATTTTATTTTTATATATATATATATATATATATATATATATATATATATATATATAGTTGTACTGTGTAGAAATCGTGATGTATAAAATTCTATTTCTTTTAACTCCCCCCCCCTTTTTTTTTTTTGTTTCAGCTCTGACCGGCTGGTAGAAGAGACAATAAGGTAAGACCCAGCCTACCACCTCATACCCGTCTTTTTTCTAAGCTCATGCATTTTGCACTTACCTGCTTGTAGAATCAGACTTGCAAGGCTCACCCCTCCCTGCTTCAGAGTTTAGTCTCTATACAATTTCTGAGGGGTCCTAATGCCAGCCATCAACCAGCCATCTCACTTCTGGTGGGTGCAGAGATCGATGGAGATAGTTTTCTAATCCATATAGCTGCCCACTAAATTTCTTATACAACTGGAGTAATTTTTCCACTGGGATTTTAGGGTAATAGTTATACCTATGGCTGTGTCAACCAGAACATCGTGCTATCAAGCTACTTTCCCAGGTACTTAATTGCCTAAGAGCCGCTGATTGACTATCTCTCCCACTCCCCCCAAAAAGAAGACATTTGCCCCCACAATAACCAGGATAGTGGAACGTTTTGTAGATCTTTTCTAAGTCACTGACGTATCAAAATAAAAAAGGAAAAATTAAATACTGCCACCAGCCACTTGACACTTTTAGTCATAACTTTTCTTTAAAAAGCAACATCGACGTAGTTCAACAAAATAAACATTGTTAGTGGGGTTGGACTAAATGACCTTTGAGTCCTTGTTACTTTGACAAATTGACTTCACTGCTTGCCTTGGGTGGGAGGCAAAGCCAGTGCTTGTTTTCCAAAGCTCTCCGTTCTGGACTCTGTTCTTCAGACCTCCTGTTTTATTTCTGAACGTTCATTTATTATCTTATAAATGCACAGTGTCACGTCACGTGACGCCTTTAGCACTGCTGGGCAGCCGAAAGGCAATTTGAGGGTGTTTTAAATATAGATTAGCAGCAGCTGCCGGAGAGGGGCAGAGGTGTTTGCAAAGTTGTGAGAAGGAGCTCCCCTCTTTACTCAGACTATCACCTTCTGTTTTGAGTTTTCGTTGCCTTTTCAATTTGCAGCCTACTTACATTACACACACACACACACACACACACACACACACACACACTTATTTAGCAGCATGGCTGCCTCCAATTGTGAAGGCAGTGCATAGCCATCGTAGCTCATAGCCATTGATAGCCCTCTCCCTCTGTGAATTTGTGCAGTCGTTTTTCATGGCCATCACTGCCTCCTGTGACAGTGAGTTCCACAGTTTAACTCCATGCTCTGTGAAGAAGGGCTTTTTTTTTTAACCTTTCCTGAATCTTCCAACATTCAGCTTCATTGGATGAGAGAGAGGGAGGGAAACTTTCATGTTCTCATTTCAGGTGTGGCTTCTGCAAAACACCCTGCGAGAACAAAGCCCATGTTTTTGTTCTCTTCTCTCCCTCCCCCCCCCCCCCCGGTTTTCTTCACTGTAATTGCAAACATTTGTGTATCTGATTAATTGGTGGTAGCGCGGCTGCTGCTGCTGCTGTTGCTTGAGGGAATTGTACCCACTAGGAATTCGCCCGTCTCTTAATTAGCTTCTTGTCTGTCATCACCCAGTGGGAGCACGTGAGGCAATGCAGAGCCTGAGTGGCGTTGAGTTACGGCTGCTTGGGTGACTGGAGCGCGGTTGGCTCCCTGGCCTTCTTGGTGCATTTCCGTCATCTGTTTAAGGCGGATGGTAATCTGGGGAGTGGAGAGCAGGAGGAGACTGGAGATCTGCCCCAGGAGTCTTCCACAGGTCCCGAGGAGATTTGCGACAGAGCCCTTAGAGAAGGGCCATAGCTCAGTGGTAAGAGCTCGGCACGGCGAAGGTCCCAGGTTCAGTCCCTGCCGGCATCTGGAACGCCAGAAATCCTGCAGAGCTGCTGCCAGTCTGTGTAGACAATACTGAGCTAGATGGGCCAGTGATCTGGCGCAGGATAAGGCAGCTTGCTGTGTTCCTGTTTAAACCATCCCTTTCTTTAGAATCATGAGGACTGGAATCATAGCTCATTTTTAGGGAAAGAAGCATAGCTTAGTGGTACACAGACCCTGCTTTGCAGAGGTAGAGCTGGGAATGTCTGAGGTCCTGGAGAGCTGCTGCCAGTCAACGCGGACAATACTGAGCTTAGATAGGCTGAAGGTCTGACTTAGTATAAGGCAGCCTTTAATTTAGAACCATGAGGACTTGAACCTTGTTTTGCTTTTAGTGCAAGACCCATAGTTCAGTGGTCAACTGTGCTGTGTGCTGTGGACACAGAACCTCCTGGGTTCAATCCCTGACAGGTAGAGCTTGTTAAGACTCCCTTCCTGAAACCCTGAGGAGCCGTTCCCTTTCAGGGTGGACACCACTGGGCTTAGAAGGACCGATGGGCTGCATCAATAGGAGTATTGCATCTAGATCAAGGGAAGTAATAGTGCCACTGTATTCTGCTCTGGTCAGACCTCACCTGGAGTACTGTGTCCAGTTCTGGGCACCACAGTTCAAGAAGGACACTGACAAACTGGAACGTGTCCAGAGGAGGGCAACCAAAATGGTCAAAGGCCTGGAAACGATGCCTTATGAGGAACGGCTAAGGGAGCTGGGCATGTTTAGCCTGGAGAAGAGGAGGTTAAGGGGTGATATGATAGCCATGTTCAAATATATAAAAGGATGTCACATAGAGGAGGGAGAAAGGTTGTTTTCTGCTGCTCCAGAGAAGCGGACACGGAGCAATGGTTCCAAACTACAAGAAAAAAGATTCCACCTAAACATTAGGAAGAACTTCCTGACAGTAAGAGCTGTTCGACAGTGGAATTTGCTGCCAAGGAGTGTGGTGGAGTCTCCTTCTTTGGAGGTCTTTAAGCAGAGGCTTGACAACCATATGTCAGGAGTGCTCTGATGGTGTTTCCTGCTTGGCAGGGGGTTGGACTCGATGGCCCTTGTGGTCTCTTCCAACTCTATGATTCTATGATTCTATGACTGGATGAGGAAGCTTCACCTGTTCCTCTGAGATCTGTTGTCTTGCAGGAATTTGGGGGAGATGACCCCTCAATCCGTCCTAGTGAGATAAATTTACTTTTAAATTTTTGCACATGTGAAATTCAGCTCCAGCATCCTAAACAAACGTTTCCCCTTCCTTCCTTCCCTCCCTCACTTTTCTCTTGCATTGCCAACTCCGTGGAAAAGAGCAGTTTTGGAAGTGCTTTCTCTTGCAAAACCATGTCCTCATTCTCCCCTCCCTCCCTCCTTCCTCCCTTCCCCTTTGTTATGTCAGCTTTCCCTGAAATGAAGTAAAACGAATGACCGGCTACGCTCCATGCGCCACCTAAATGAAGCAGAAATTCCTGTGCGCCATCATCAAGAAATGCTCCTCGCTGCCTCCTCCAGAGTTTTATGACTGCTGGGGGATTTTTGAGGGGAGGAGCACTCTTCGTTGTGGCTCTGTTTGTTTAGCTGCAAACCCCGAGAAAATTGGAGGGGTGATCTCTCTCAGCTCTTCAGGGTACATTAAACCTCCTCCTGAAAATTGGAGAAGGATGTACCAGGGCGTGGCATTTAGCAGAGTGACCTACTGAGAGAATTCTGTTAGCTCTGGGCAACAGCCCGAGTGGTTCAACTCTCCCCACCCACCCCAGTTATATTCAGCAGTGACTGGTGCCATTGAGACTGGTGGGACGGAAGTCAGGGATGCCAGCGGTGGGCTGTGCCAGAGGTAACAAGGGGCAACACAGAGGAGGAAGAGGAGGGAGCTGGTGGGCAAGGTCAGCCCCAGAGGGTTGGTTGTAAGTAAAGAGGCAGTCAAGTGTGGGGCTGGCTGAAGGCAAGAAGAATCACCTTGGTGGGGCAGTGCCCCAGTTGCCCTCAGTAGCTACGATACGATAGGATAATCTTTATCCCATACAGAACAACGAAATTGAAAAAAATCTACATCAGACATTCAGAAACCAACAAGCCTGCTATCCCAGCCTGGTTAGCCCCCTAAAAACTCTAATACCCCATGATTAAATACAATATACTCCAATAGAGACTACCTTACACTGCATTTAAAACCGAAATCGCATTTGGATAGAAACTGTTTCTCAGATGGCTAGTCCTAGTCTTTATAACCCTGGACCTTCTTCCAGAAGGCAGAAGCTGAAAGAGATCATTTCTGGGGTGCACACTATCCTGCGCTATCTCTGCAGCTTTCTTATGGCACCTGGAAGCAGAGATTTGATCCAAGGTGGGAAGAGGGCACCCAGTTATTCTCTCTGCAGTCTTGACAACCCTGGATAGCATTGTTTTTCCCCTGACTGTGCAGCTCCCAAACCAGTTTCTACTGCACACACAAACAGAGGTATTTCATGGTCAAATGCAGGTGTGGAAGGTTTAGTGCGTAACCCTAGCATGTCAGGCAGGAGGGACATTGCCAGGAGGTGCCACTGGGGATTATGGAATCGTAGGATTGTAGAGTTGGAAGGCACCCCGAGGGTCATCCAGTCCAACCCCCTGCACTGCAGGAATCTCAATTAAAGCATCCAAAAGAGGGGGCCATCCGACCTCTGCTTAAACACTTCCAAGGAAGGAGAGTCCGCCACCTCCCAAGGGAGACCATTCCACTGTCAAACAGCTCTAAGTGTCATAAAGTTCTTCCTGACGGTTAGTTGGAATCTCCTTTCTTGTAACTTGAAGCCACTGGTTCAAGTCTTACCCTTCGGAGTGGAGAAACCAAGCTTGCCCCATCCTCCATGTGAGTCCTTCAGATAGCTGAAGGTGGCTCTCCTATCTCCTCTCAGTTTCCTCTTTTCCAGGCTAAACATCCCCAACTCCCTCAACCGTTCCTCCTTAGGCTTGGTTTCCAGGCCCATGGCCGTCCTGGTCACCCTCCTCTGCTCACCTTCCAGCCTGTCAACATCCTTCTTAATTGTGGTAGGCAGAACTGGAATCCCTACTCCAGGTGTGGTTTGACCAAGGCAGAACAGAGTGGGACTATTACTTCCCATGATTGGAGCACTTTGCTTCTGTGGACGCAGCCTAACACGCCAAGCAGGGGCTCTGTGCTGGTACTTACTCACTGGCCCTTGGAGTTCGCCCCCTCTTCCTCCCACTGCCTCCCCCAGCGGAAAAACTCAGCCCCTTTCTGCTGCTCTGAAACCGTTTTGCAAGGTTGGTGCTGGAGAAGGCGGTTCTGCTGCTCCAAGCATCTCACCGGAGGTTTTTAAGCAGCTGTCGGAAAAGGTTCCTTTCAAGCTTCTCTTCCTTAATGGTGTCCCCCCCCCTTTCCCTCTCTCTCCTTTCTAATGCAACAGAAAAGCATCTGGCAGCCTCCCCGCCCCCCCCCTGCCAGCTGAAGCGAGGGGAGCGCTTGCGGCGGCCTTTGCAGCGAGCGAGCCTGAGATGTATTTAACATTAGCGCTTGGCTCCGGGCCCTCCCACCCGCACGGCTGGCTGGCAGGGTGTCGTGGCGGGTCGATTGGGTTGCTTCTGCCAGCCCCCAAACCCAGCCCTGTGCAGATCGGGGGCCGCTCAGTTGCCCAGGGTAAGGATCGTGGTTCTGGACAAAAACGATTATGTGTTTCTTGGGCAGAAAACGGCAGCTCCCTTGCTCAGGGAAGCCCTTTCCAGCTGAGGGCCACATTCTGTCCTGGGCAACCATCTGAGGGCCACATGCCTGTGGTGGGCGGGGCTAGACATGGAAGTGGGTGGAGCAACAGATGCAAATCTTGTACAGTGGTGCCCCGCAAGACAAACGCCTCGCAAGACGGAAAACCCGCTAGACGAAAGGATTTTCCGTTTTGGAGGCGCTTCGCAAAACGAATTTCCCTATGGGCTTGCTTCGCAAGACGAAATGTCTTGCGAGTTCCTGTGGGTCCCCCCCCTTTTTTCTCCCCTTTTCCTAAGCCGCTAAGCCGCTTATCAGCTGATCCGCTAAAAGCCGCTAAACCGCTAATAGCGCTAATCCGCTAAGCTGTCAATGGGCTTGCTTCGCAAGACGAAAAAACCGCTATACGAAGAGCCTCACGGAACAGATTAATTTCGTCTTGCGAGGCACCACTGTAATTCTTCAGTAAGCTGGTTTCTTCACACCCACCTGCCTTTCTCTTGGAAAAGGGCCATAGCTTTCTAGGTTCAGTCCCCAGCATCTCCCATGTTTAAACTAACTCCTGCTTGAAACTCTGGAGAGCTGCTGCCAGCCAGTGTAGACAACTCTGAGCTAGATGGACCCAGTGATCTGACTCAGTACAGTGGTGCCCCGCAAGACGAACGCCTCGCAAGACGGAAAACCCGCTAGACGAAAGGGTTTTCCGTTTTGGAGGCGCTTCGCAAGACGAATTTCCCTATGGGCTTGCTTCGCAAGACGACAGCCCATAGGGAAATCTCCGGGACAGTGGGGAAGCGCAGCTCGTCTTCCCCGCTGTCCTCGGACCTCCTCCGAAGCCTGGCGGCGGGGCGGGGACACCTCCTCCCGCCGCTGGGCTTCGGAAGGATGCCCCAATGCCGGGCGGCGAGGCGGGAACGCCTCCCCCCGCTGCCCGGCATCGGAACGATGTCCCGAAGCCGAGCGGCGGAGCGGGAAAGTCTCCCCCCGCCGCCCGGCATCGGAAGGATGCCCCGATGCCGGGCGGCGAGGCGGGAAAGCCTCCCCCCGCCGCCCGGCTTCGGGGCGGGAAAGCCTCCCCCCGCCGCCCGGCATCGGAAGGATGCTCCGATGCCGGGCGGCGAGGCGGGAAAGTCTCCCCCCGCCGCCCGGCATCGGAACGATGTCCCGAAGCCGAGCGGCGGGGTGGGAAAGTCTCCCCCCGCCGCCCGGCATCGGAACGATGTCCCGATGCCGGGCGGCGGGGCGGGAAAGTCTCCCCCCGCCGCCCGGCATCGGAACGATGTCCCGAAGCCGAGCGGCGGAGCGGAAACGCCTCCCCCCGCCGCCCAGCTTCGGGGCGGGAAAGCCTCCCCCCGCCGCCCGGCTTCGGGGCGGGAAAGCCTCCCCCCGCCGCCCGGCTTCGGGGCGGGAAAGCCTCCCCCCGCCGGGCGGCTTCGGGGCATCGTCCCCATGCCGGGCGGCGGGGCAGGAACGCCTCCCCCCGCCGCCCGGCTTCGGGGCATCGTCCCGATGCCGGGCGGCAGGGCAAGAAAGCCTCCCCGCGCCGCCTGGCATCGGAACAATGTCCCGAAGCTGGGCGGCGGGGCCGCGAAGCCTGGGCGCGCTGGCAACTCTCCGCAAGGAGCGCTCCCGCTGCTTGCGGAGAGGTCCGCGAAGCCTGTCCTGGACCTCTTCTGAAGGCAGGGGGGGGGCAAAAGTCTTTGTCCCCCCTGCTTGCCTTCCCAGGGGCTTTTAAATCGCCCGGACAGCGGAGAAGTCCTCCGCTGTCCCGGGCGATTTTAAAATGCCGCCCGCCAGAAGAGGTCGGGGGAAGGCGGTTTCCATAGGAACGCATTAATTGATTTTCAATGCATTCCTATGGAAAACCGTGCATCGCAAGACGAAAAACTCGCAAGACGAAGAGACTTGCGGAACGAATTAATTTCGTCTTGCGAGGCACCACTGTATAAGGTGGCTTCCTATGATTCTATACTACATCTGCAAAAACAAGAAGTATTATCAGAGTGAATTTTCTGCTTTAGGGATGCAAATAATTTAGTCTAGTCATATGCCCTGAATGTTTATGATGAATGAATGTTTATGTTTTACCTATAAATACAGAAATGTCATACAGTACCACGTCTCCCTGGTAAAACCTGTGCTCAGTTCTGGGGCTTTTTGAATATTCCCTTGAGGGAAGACTCCTCTGTAAAAAAAATTTTTAAAAATGTCCCTACATGGGCTGCCGCAAATCCATATTGGCCAGCAGAACAAACCATTATTATTTGTATGCTCAGAGTACAAACTGAGAGGCAGAAAAGGTAATGCTTTGGATTTCTGGTGAAAGGAAAACCTTAAGAGGTGGGTTCCTTTACAGCTCAGGTCAAAAAGATACGCAGGGAAGCTGAATAAATTTTTCCTCCAGGGAGAAAGTAGGTAGGGAGACTTCCTCCCTCCCCCCCTCACAATTCTAGAACCCCAGAAAGTCACACATTGAAACTGAATGCTGGGAGATTCAAGGGAGACGAAGGAAGGACTTTGTCACAGAATGCATGGGTAAACTGTGGAACTCACTGCCACAAGAGGTGATGATCAGCAAGTTGGACGGTTTTAAAAGGGGATTTGAGGGGGGAAATTCATGGTGGATCAGGCTATGAATGGCTACTGACTATGATGGCTACGCTCCCTCTCTGCCAGAGGCAGTATTCCGCTGTATCTCAATCTGAGACTCATAAACAGGAAGCTTGCTGTTGCAGCAGCCAAGCTCTTCTGGTTTTCTTACGTAAAGAAGGCGGATACTTAGGCTGGGAAGTGTTATCGTCTGAGTGGAGGTTTTCATTAGCCAATCACATAAATCACTTGCTGTCATTCACCAATTAGGTAAAGCCAATTATGGTTGTTTATTTCACGGCAGTGCAAAGTTTCTCTGACTTTCTAAGTCGGGCCATAGCTCCGTGGCAGAGCAGCCGCCTTGCATGCAGAAATCCCCAGCTAAGGCTGGGGAGACCAGGCCTGAAACCCTGGGCAGACACTGCCAGTCAGTGCAGACAGTGCGAGGTGGAACACATAAAGCTCTCCTTTTGCATTGGAAGGACCATAGCTCAGCGGCATAGAGCATCTGCTTTGCACACAGAAGGCCCCAGATTCAATGCCCAGCATCTTTGAGCAGGACTGGAAAGATCCTCTGCCTGAAACCCTGGAGAGCCTCTTTAAGTCAAGTGTGGACAATACTGAGCTAGATGGACGAATGAGTCTGATTTGGGATGAGGCAGCTTCTTGCACCTGATACTCTCTTAGCAACAAATCCACCCAGGTTTTGCTGTGTCCCTGGGTTCACAGGAAATGCACTTTCCAGTGCTACAGAGCAGCATAACAAACCTTTCTTTCTCCCTCTTGCTCCCTGTGTTGCAGGATTTCCTTCCTGTCTCCCATTTTCATTTTCTCGTTTTCTTTTTTCTTTTTTTTTTCCTTTGTCGTTTGCCTGGGAATTCCACCTCCAAAGGCATATTTATTTTTTTAAAAAAAATATTTATTAAAGTTTTTAAATATAAATGCACAAATAATAAACAATCTTACTTCTGTCACAAACATAGTTTCATCACTTCTTTGGACTCCCTCACGTCTCCCGCTCCCATTTACATTGTTAAAAGTTTTTTCCAAACAAATTATCAACTTGTTTACAAATCTCATGTCCAGTCATTCAAATATGATCTAGCAATTCTTCCAAAAAATTTTATATTTTCTTTAGTCTCACTTATCATCAAATTTTAATTCTAATTTAGTGGTGGCCGATTTTTTATAATCTAGCATCCTTCTTAACATTCAGCCAAATTACAATGTTTTTGTAGATACATCTTAAATTTCTTCCAGTCTTCCTCCATCTTCTCTTCTCCCAGGTCTCGGATTCTGCCAGTCATCTCGGCCAGTTGCATATAGTCCATCAGCTGCATCTGCCACTCTTCCAGTGTGGGTAGATCTTGAGTTTTCCAGTTTTTTGCGATGAGTATCCTTGCTGCCGTTGTTGCGTACATAAAGAATGTTCGGTCCTTCTTTAGCACCTTCTGGCCGACAATACCCAGGAGGAAGGCCTCTGGTTTCTTAGTGAAGGTATACTTAAATACCTTTTTCAGCTCATTATATATCATTTCCCAGAAGGCCTTCACCTTAGGGCATGTCCACCAGAGGTGAAAGAATGTTCCTTCATTTTCTTTACATTTCCAACATTTATTATCAGACGAATGGTATATTTTGGCAAGTTTAACTGGGGTCATGTACCATCTATATATCATTTTCATTATATTTTCCTTCAGAGCATTACATGCGGTGAAGTTCAGCCCAGTGGTCCACAACCTTTCCCAATCCTCAAACATAATATTATGCCCAATGTCCTGCGCCCACTTTATCATAGCCGATTTAACCATTTCGTCTTGTGTATTCCATTTTAACAGCAAGTTATACATTCTAGATAGTACCTTAGTCTTTGGTTCTAACAATTCTGTTTCTAACTTCGATTTCTCCACCTGGAACCCTAACTTTTTGTCATTTTAAAAAGCTTCTTTAATCTGAGCGTAATGTAACCAGTCTCGCACCTTATCCTTCATTTTCTCCAAACTCTGCAATTTCCAATTGTCTCCATCTTTTTCCAGTATTTCCCAATATTTTGGCCATTTGGCCTCCATATTGGGTCTTTTTCGGGCCTTAGCTTCCAGAGGTGAAAGCCACCTTGGAGTTTTATTCTCCAATAAGTCTTTATATTTTGTCCAGACATTGAACACTGCTTTCCTGACAATATGGTTCTTAAAGGCCTTATTGATCTTAACTTTGTCATACCATAAGTATGCATGCCAACCAAAAGCATTGTTAAAACCTTCCAGGTCTAATACATCAGTGTCTTCGAGAAGTAGCCAGTCTTTTAGCCAGCAGAAAGCTGCGGCTTCATAGTACAACTTTAAGTCTGGCAGGGCAAAGCCCCCTCTTTCTTCATTTTCTCGTTTTCACCCCTTTTCCTTCTGCTTCTTGCGCATTTGCTGGCCGCTCCTCCAGCTTTGAGGATCCCCTTTTGAATCCCTTTCTTTGCCACACCACAGAAGGAGAAGACTTTCTGCTTCTTTGTTTTCCTTCCTCTGTCCCCTGCTCGCCTGATCTTCAAAAGAGGGCTCCCATGAGTGCCAGCAGGTTGCCTCTCTTTACCCTTGGGCCTGGGTAGCTGTGGAAACAAACACTGATTTGCCGTGCTGCGTATACAGAGGTTCCCATTTTTAAAAACACATACAAAAACCCAACAACCTCCTATACACCTGCCTTGGGGTTTGCCCCGACTTAAAGGCCGCATCTTAACATGGCTAAACACTTCCGAAACGAAGCAGACCTCAAGAAATAAAAGAGAGCAGGATTCAGCAAAGTGATTCTTCCCCATCCCTGTAGGGCCCGGGTTCAAACCCCAGCAGCATCTCAAGGTAGGCCTGGTGAGAAAGACTCCCTGCCTGAAAGCATGGAGAGCTGCTACCAGCCAGTGCAGACAACCCTGGGTGGGATAGGCCAATGGTCTGGCTCAGTATAAGGCAGCTTCCTGTGTTTGTATCTCCCTCTCCGCTCCTGATTAGCTTTTGTGTTGCCCAGTCTGTCCGCAAGTTGTGCTTCGCACAACCTCTCCCCACAGCAACCAGGGCTGGCTCTGACACCCTCATGCACAACTCCCTGTCACTCAGCAAAGTGCCTTCTCACTGTCATCATCCCCAGCTGCCACCGCCTCTCTCCTTCCCTGTTGCGGCCGCCCCCTGCTTGCTTGCTTTCACTTGCTTGCATCCTTAAAACATTCTAGGTTTTGAGTCGCTTATGGTCTTCTCTTCGCCCTCTCTGGTCCCTCCTCTTGTCATAAGCAGCAGACTTTAGACCGCTTCCAACTTTGAAAAAGAAACGCCTTCATGGAGCTTTAAACACGAGACGGTACCTGCTGTGGGGCCTTCTGCTGGTTTTAACAGCTATCCCCTCTGTTTAGGGAACCCCGGGATCCAAGTGGGGCCTTGGGATCTCTAGCAGAGGCATTTCCTATGCACCCTCATCAAATGACAACTCCCAGAATTCTTTGGGGAGCGGGAAACCATGATGGTTGAAACCGTATTCAGCTTGTACTTGTCAACATGCTTCCACTTGCATCCATACATATATATGTGGCAGCTTTTTGTTATATCAGATTGCAAGTTATTCAGGGTACCAGTGACATTACCTTTCTTTCCTTTTCTCTCTCTCTCTCTGCTCACCCACCTCCTTTCCAGCATTGCCATGGCAACGAAAGAAAACATGACCTCTCAACGAGGGATGATGAAGTCCATACAGAGCAAGATGAACACTTTGGCCAGTATCCTTTCAAAGAAAGCCGGTTCTGCTTTCAAACATCCCCACGTTGCAATTCACTGCGGCTGGGCAGGGTGGGTGCGATCTTCCTCTAGCTAAACTTCGCCTTGGACCTGCTCCAGAGTGTGAATCTTACTTGCACGTAGCAAGACTCTTGTTCTGCCGGGTGAAATAACTCAAACTTGGGTTTCTGTTCCTGCCAGATTATTTAACGCATGAATCTGAGCAGTGCCCCAGGCAAGGGTTAAAGGCACAGAAGGGGAACTGGGTGGCAAAGTATGAGCCAAGACATTGATCCAACAAGCTGCACGCCACCCCTGCGGGGCGGGCACCAGCCTGAGCATGGCATAGAACAGGCACCTTTGCTCTGGGCAAGCAAATGGTGACTCCTGGGCTGGGCATGTGAGGTTCGTTCATCATGGCTTTGGTATCCTCATGTCCTTGAGATGGAGGCGCCACCTCAGTATCCAACTTGCTCTCAAGGAGGCTGCTTACTTGCAGAAGGGGCTGACAGCAACAGGGGGGGAGGGCCTTTGGGAGGGCCAGGCTAGAGGTGTCCAATATCACGGGGTGTGGGGGGACACCTCTCTGACCCCGCTGCTTGAACCTTCCCCAGGGTCGGGCTCCTCTTGATGACTGGCACTGCCCCGATTTCACCCCTCTCTCATGCTGCTCAGACTCCGCCTGCCCCTCTGCCAATTCGTCTAGCTCCAGATCCCCACTCTCTCCAACCCATCTCCACAGGGATCGTGAGAATTCTCCTTTGACCCCCCCCCCCTTTGGAGGAAGCATTCTAAAGGATAAGCAAACTTTTCCAACAAACACCAAAGGAAATCGCTTTGGTCAGCCTTTGCAAGCTCCCATGGTTGACCACGAAACTATTAATCTCAGGGTTGTGGGTTCGAATCCTGCGTTGGGCAAAAGATTCCTGCATTGCAGGAGGTTGGGCTGGATGAGCCTTGTGGTGCCTTCCAACTGATTCTACGATCAGCCATTGTCAGCACAGCCGTGTTTTACTACAACCCCCATCAGCCCTAGCTGGAACAGCCGTATTTTGGACTCCAGTCCCCATCATCCCCTGATGAAGCGACCATGTTTTGGACCCCATCAGCCCCAGCCGGCACTTCCAGGCTAATGGGAGTTATAGTCCAAGTCCTGGGGGGCGGGGGCGCAAGGTTGGCAGAGTCTTCTGCAGGGGTTTCTTCCATCTGCCTCTCCCTCCCTTTCCTGCAGCCAACCGGAAGATTGCTGCAACTTTAGTGCATCCCCCAGGCTGCTCTCGTTCCTCTCCTGGTCTGTGTGTCTCCCCACCCACCCTGACTCGTTCTCCTTGTTCCTCTTCGCTCCCCAAGCCTACGAACAAAGCTTTTGCTGGGGCGCCTTCAGTGCCTCCCTTGCATGAGCCCAAAGAAAAGGCGTTAAGCCTCATTTGATTAGACAGATCACATTCCCAAAGATGCGCAGCTTGATGAACCGTAAATTTCATTCAGGCTTCTCTTTTTCTTTCCCCCGTTCCTTCGTTCCCCCTCCCCTCCAGCATCGGGCACAAACAAAGCGACATTGGCTATTAGCATTGCCCTTAAAAGATTATTGGGGAAGGAGGTATAAGACCCGCAGAAGGTGCAGCCTTTTCCGGTGTTTCTGATCAGCAGGGAAAGCTGCGAAACCATTGCTGTCAACTCAAACTGACCCCCTCATAGGCAAGGCCCAGAGCAAAGGAGATTCCCCAAGCCCTGCATCCTTGCTGCGTGACATGCAAGGGAATCTAGGAAGGCAGGGATGGAGAGAGACAGGTGGCCCTCCGGACATCATTAGCCTCCAGCTCCCAGCAGCCCCATTGCGGCAGGTGGCAGGGCATGATGGGAGTTGTAGTACCGCAAGATCCGGAGGGCCACAGCCGCTTCCCATCCCCATTTAAGGAGGAGGAGTTGGAAGAATCCCTCTCTATGCATCAAGCACAGGGACACCTGTGGTCCCACAGATGCTGTCAGACTCCCAACTCCCCTTGTCCCCTGCATGTCTGGTGGCAGAGCATGATGGGTGTTGTAGTCTAATGGCATCTTTCCTGTCCCCTTTATAAGGGCACTGTTGCTCTTCCCTCTGGGGAAAGCCATGTCTATTAAGGGTCTTTATAATGCTTTTCCCTTGCACTGGAAGTAAACCACTGGGGCACATTTTCTTTTTCTTCTTTTTGCACCCTGATTCCCTGGCCTACGTATGTTCAGTATATGCTATGTTACTTTCTCTCCCTCCTTCTCCCCCCGCCCCCCCTCGGTTAGTTGTTATGGTCTCTAAACAATTATCTAAAGCAACTAAGCTCCCTCTGTATCACAAACTAAGCCAGTCATTTAGGAAGATTAAATACTAGGATTCTGCATAATTGTGAGCATTAAGCTTCCTCACCCCCCCCCTTCTCATTATTGCTCCCCCCTTTTCTTTTATTCTGACGACAAAAAAACAATTGCAGTCCCACTAATAAGCTGTTAAGCGGTTAAAGCCACATGTCTCTCCCTAATCTCAGCAGTTGGGGACTTTTCCTTCCCCTCTTTGATGACTAATGATCTTGGGGACAGGGCTCTGACATGTTCCTTTCCCCTTCTCCCCTCCCCTATGCTCTTATTAAAAACTCAAATCTTCATGGATTGGGTTGGGGAACCTCAGACCCTTGGGGGCTGAATGCGGCCCCCTCCAAGCCTCTCTGCCTGCCCCCCATGATTCTCCCCAAGCCATGCCATTCACCAGCCCTGCTTTACACTCTCTTTGAGGTGAAGGAAGAAAGGGTGGGAGATGCTGGCCACCCCATTGATCTGCCCCTCCCCACCCCATGTATCCAGTTCCTAAAATCCTTCTGAATCAAAAAGGGCCCTTCTGTGATTGAGTATCTGCACTGGTTGGATTTCTGCTCATCGTAGAGCTTTTGAAAGCATGGCTGCCTGTCCAGGGGAGGGGAGGAAGTGGATAGCTTCAGGGCAAGATGGGGAACCTCTGGCCTTCAGACCTCTCATCCCTTCCCTTGCCACGCCTCCTCTCCTCAGGCCACACCCCTCTCTGCTCCTCCTTCTCTCCCTCCCTTGAGAGTTTCTGCCTGCCTGGAAGCGTGTCCCTGAACTGGCCATGCCTCTTTGCTTGCCTGCATGGAGGACGGAGAGAGGGGTGGATGCGCCTGAATATCAAAGCCATGAATGTTTATGCGGCTGGAGGTTTTTAAGCAGAGGTCGAGTCGCCATCTGGCAGGGCATCTTCAGCTGCAACTCCCGCATTGCAGGGGGTTGGTCTAGATGGCCTTTGGGGGGGACCTTCCAGTTCTATGTTTCCTCCAGGCGTGGACACTGAGGTCCAGTAGCCTTGCAAGGGGCCACGGGGAGGGAGCGGAAAGGAACACTCAGGGCACGCTCCCTGGACAAAATGCATTCCTTGGCACAATGATCACCTTAACTCTGCTCCCCCCCAAAAAAAGACCGGTTTCCAGCTGTCAACAGCCTGATCCAGCGGATCAACTTCCGCAAGCGGCGGGACTCCCTCATCCTGGGTGGCGTTATCGGGATCTGCACCATCCTCTTGTTACTCTACGCTTTCCATTGATGGGACGCTTTGCACAGAGACTTCTGAGCTTGGAGGGGGGGGGTGTCCATTGCCTAGTCTGGGAGGGACAGGCAGGCAAAGACTGTTGGAGTGCCCCCCCTCTGGTGAAATCGAAGCCGAGGGTCACGCAGAGAGGAGGGCGGCATGGGGGGGGTCACGCTCCCTCTCTCTGAGGCCGGCCACAACCCCCAGAGGTGTCTCCCCCTTCATCTCTTTTCAGTTACGGTTGTACTCAAAACATGTGCATTAACTCTTCCCTTCTTTTGAAAAACACACACATATGCGTAGGCTCAAGGTGAGTAAACCTGCGTGACAATGCTGCCACCTTTAGTGTCACCTAGGACCATATTTTGGTGGGGTTGGGACCCGAAAAAGATCCATCACCAATTTTCTCAAACCCACCTGCCCATCAAATGTCGAGTCAAGCCTTTCTCAAATGTTTTGAGATCTTGAGGTGGCTTCAAGCCATCACGTGCTGGCTTTATCATGAATACAGCTTGAAGACATCTGGTTTCTTTAAAAATATATATATAATAATTCTAGCCTGGTCCAGCCGTTCGATTGTTCCTGCGTTACTTTGAGCCGCCGCCTGCCTCTTGGAGATCCCTGCGAGAGATCCAGTTGCTTGGCTCCCTTTTCACAGCACACCAATCTGTGCATGTTCAGGAGGGATTCCTGGTGGATTTAAGGAAGAGGGGAGATCCTCTGGGGGTGGGGGGAGGGATATAAAATCCCCTTTTTGGAGAAAGGGACTTTTGAGAGCGACCAAAGCCTATCATCTTGACTCATATCTCTGGCCAGGGCTTCACATAGGACCCGTTTTTTAAAAAAAATAATCTATTTTAATTTAGATGGAAAGCTATTCTAAACATTGTTTTCTACTGTAATGTATGTGGCATTCTTTTTTGGGGGGCGGGGAGAAGGCGCAGTCAGAGCATGAGGGGAACACATAAGGGCCATCATGTTTGACGTGGAGAAGGGCTTGTGTGTTGTTGGAATCTCTCTTCGTAAAACTGTTGAGATATAGATGGCCATGCTCCTATTTAAAGGACTTAAGAAAGAGAGAGACACGCCTTTTCGGATCTTGCAACGTTGTGGGGAGGGTGGGATGGCTGCAGATGCATTTATTTTTATGTCTTTTCTGTCCTCACCGGCATGAATCAGTCTTCTCTTCAGATGTCACCTTCGCACACCAGAAAAGAAATCAGATTGTGAGCTCTCTTCTCCCGGGCTTCCTAACCTGTCCTAAAGCAGCCTGCTCCTGTTCTAACAACAGACACTGGATTTCCAGGGGTTTGGGTTTTTTTAAAAAAGAAAAATAGGTTTAAAAAATTACCAAATTGTTGTGGCAGCCTCTCCAGACTCAGACAAGAGATCACCGTTTTCCATAGAAGCAAATGCGGATTCCGTGTTCTGCCCATTCTTTTAGCGAAAGTGGGGAGTCGGACTAGAGCAGCCTGTGGCAGCCTGGTGCCCTTCCTTCCAGGTGTTCTGGACTATGGCACGCCATCGAAACATCTGGATGCACCAGGTTGGCAAAGGCTGATCAAGAGACTTTGCATCAGTCACTGCTTTAACTTAGAGGCTTCCAAGTAACCTGTTTCTAGGCCCAGCAAAGACCATATCCCGTGCACCTTGTGCAAAAAGCAACAACACCCAAACCCGAACCATTGGAATTAATATATGATCTGTTTAGATGGACTCAGAAAATTGCCGTTTTACAGATGCTCCAAATTCCTTGAGCTGATTTAACTGTTGATCCTGTTTGGGTTTTGAAGGCGTTTAACCGTTAGTGCTGATTTCCTTAAACAAAAAAATTACAGGGTTTATATCCTTTGCCTACAAGGAGCGGACAGATGGTTGATAGTAGAGAAATATCTTCGGATCCATACAAACTGTTGACTTGGGAAATGGCAAAGGGGAAGATTAAAGGGCAATTAAGTGGATTTGCTATCAAATTTCTGCAACCAGAGTTGGAAAGGATGACCCCTGGATTCTCTTTTATTTTCTTCTGTACTTCTTGGCCACATGTCGACGGTGGTTGTACTCTGCTGAGATGGGAAGGAGTGGGTTGCTTTCTGTAGCTGGCAAAGTAATAAGTTAAGCACTATCCTAAATAAAATCCATTTATTTAATCTTAGAATTGTTAGTTCTTTTCCCCCTCCCCGAGATTCAGCGGAAGACTATTTGGAGCGTATCTTGAGAACTTGTGGGGAGGTAGGAGCAGTGGAGAAGGAGATACAGAACCGATGTCTTTCAGCTAGAGAGGGTGCAGACATCAGTATGTAACAGAATGTTCCATGTTTCAGAATACACACAGAGACTTCCTGCCTATGGAAAGCTAGCTCATATTAAATCCATGATCCTCTAGTTTTCAATGTGCAGGGTGGTTTGTTACTTCTTAAATGTGGGGAGCCATTGAAAAGAACAAAAACAAGTTCCCCGGCTGTAATCCGTACTGGTACACACTCCTACAGGATCTGTGCTGTGCGATTTTGCCAGACGTATCGTTTGGCTCATGGAAAACTGACTATGCATTGTCAGCTGTGGGTTTGAAGGAAATGGTTTTTAGAGGCCAGATATCCCTCTCAATGGACACCTTAAATACATTTCATGGAGAAAGTGAATAGGTAAAGGTAAAGGGACCCCTGACCACTAGGTCCAGTCGTGGCCAACTCTGGGGTTGCAGCGCTCATCTCGCTTTATTGGCCGAGGGAGCCGGCGTACAGCTTCTGGGTCATGTGGCCAGCATGACTAAGCCGCTTCTGGCGAACCAGAGCAGCACACGGAAACGCCATTTACCTTCCCGCTGGAGCGGTACCTATTTATTTACTTGCACTTTGACGTGCTTTCGAACTGCTAGGTTGGCAGGAGCAGGGACCGAGCAACAGGAGCTCACCCCGTCATGGGGATTCGAACTGCCAACCTTCTGATCAGCAAGTCCTAGGCTCTGTAGTTTAACCCACAGCGCCACCACTTATCTCCCTCTCTCTTAACACTAGAATTTGTGGACATCCAGTGAAGCTGAACGTTGGAATGGATTAAAGAATGGATCACTTCAAGCCACGCAGAATTAAACTATGGAACTCTCTGCCACAGGAGGCAGTGATGGCCACCAACTTAGGTGGCTTTAAAAGAGGATAAGACAAATTCATGGAGGATGGCTACGAGCCCATGATGTCTGTGTTCTGCCTCCATGGAGGCAGCCATGCTTCTGAATCCCGGTTCCTGAAAACTGCAGGAAGGGAGAGAGCTCTTGTGCCCGAGTCCTGCTTGCGGGCTTCCCAGAAGTGGCCTCTGTTGAGACGAGGATGCTAGACTAGATGGGCCATTGGCCTGATCCAGCAGGTTCTCATTACATTCTCCCAAAGCTCTTACAGATGAGATGGCAAGGAGAGGCAGGCAGGCAATGAGTTTGGGGGCAGCCAAATGAACCCCCTTTCCTCAGTGGCTGTCCATCCCTCAGTACCATGACAGCGACAGAAGAGGGCTGCTGCCTTCATGGCCTGCTTGGGACGTCAAACTGGAGAGACCTTCACTCTGATCCTCTTCTCACATCCTTTTGAAAGCTGCCTTCTCCACTTCCTGCCCACGGGCGGGGAAATCCTGGGGCGAGCGCACACAGCGCAAGGCCATTGCTCTTGCAAATTGGGCAGGCGTAATTGCCTCCCAGAAGAGGCCCGGCAGCTCTGGAGCAGAGAAGCGGTGCCAGGTGATGTCTCCCTTGTGGCCGCCTCCCAACAAACGCCGCTGCTTCCACCGCACCCTTCGTTAGTCACAGTCTGCTGCAGCCCAGGAAAAATGCATTGGTAACTGAGCACAGAGAGCGGGTAGCGAGTTCGAGTTTTGCCCGGTCCTCCAGCCACAAGAAGGCTCGTTTGAAGTCGGGCTTTGCAAGGATGTCTTCCGCTCTCTTGACGGAGCAGCTGCAGGTTTGGGTGTCAGTCAAGGATACGAGAGACCAGGGTTCGAATTCCCACTTGGCCACAAAGCTAACTAGCCGACCGTGAGCCAGTCACTGCCTCCCAGCCTAGCCTACCTCACAGGGTTGTTGTGGGGATTAAATTAAGAGGGGGAGAACCATGTTCACTACCTTGAGCTCCTTGGAGAAAAAGGTGGGATATGTATCGATCCATCCATTTATATGGATGTGTTAAGGACCAGTCCACTGGTTCATTGGGGCAATTGGGGGTGCTACCCCACCAACCTCAGCCTGCCCTCATCCAATCCCCACCTCAGCTTTCTTCCTTACCTACAACCCAAGCTCAGTCAGTAGAGCATGAGACTTAATCTCAGGGTTGGTTGTTCGAACCCCACGTTGGGCAAAAGTTTTCTGCGTCACAAGATTACCTTTGTGGTTCTACGATTCTGGTATTCTAACCAGGCCAGGGAGTGTCTCCACTTCCCATTGGATCTGGTGCCCCCTACTGTTGGTCTCCCTCTCTTCTGCCCTACCAGTTCCAAAGGGCCCAGCCACCAGCACAACCACCAGCGGCATCAATAGCTGAACCAGGAATAGGAACTGTGCCGGCCCTACCATTAGGTGGGGTGAAGCCACCACCCCAGTGGGTGTGCCTTCCACCAGCATCAATTCTGATTTCCAGTGGGATGCCACGTGAGATCTTGCAGAGGCCTCCTGTACATTTTTCCTCCTGTATATTTCGCTCTAAGGGGCTTTGTCAAGTAGAGTCGTACCTTGGTTCTTGAACTTCTTGTTCTTGAACTTCATCCATTCTAGGAGTCTGTTCGACTCCTGAAAGCGTTTGAAAACCAAGGCGCAGCTTCTAGTTGGCTGCAGGAGCTTCCTGCACTCAAGCAGAAGCCACGTTGATGTTCAGCTTCTGGAAAATGTTCACAAACCAGAACATTTACTTCCGGGTTTGCGGCGTTTGGGCGCCGATTTGTTCGGGAGTCAAGCCATTCAAGTACCAAGGTACCACTGAACATTACTTCTAGTAAATGAGTCACCATAGCCACTAGAGAGTCATGAAAAGTTGGGTCCTCACAAGCAAGACCCAAGCACAAGAGCTCTCTGCCGGTTTCCAGCAACTGGCAATCCTACTGATAATGTATTTTGGTGCTTTTCTATTGCAAACTGCCCTGTGATCTTCAGATGGAAGAAATTTGATAATAATAATAATCCACAAGGCTTGCTGTGTCCTCAAGGTTTTCCACAGTTCTGCTGTTTCAATCCCCTCTTTCCCCCCCTCAGGTCTGCTTGGGTCAAATAATTGCAAGCTGGTTCTAGATCTAAAATAAGACACAAAGGCAATTAAGCAAAATAAAAGGGGGAGGCCAGTATGTGTGTAAAGAAATGAATGAATCTGCCTTAGCACTTTTTGATGGAAATGTACTCCTGCAAAGGGGAAATCATCTTCCTTTCGGGATCTATTATTCATGGGGACCCATCGGGTTGTTGTATTTATTAATAATATAGAAGGTGGAAGAAGCTGGTCTCTGCAGCTGCTCTGATCTCCAGCAGCCCAGCACTTTGCACCTGCCTGGCTGGTCTCAGGTGTGTTGGCTGTCCAGCCAAGGAGGGTGGGGGGTGAGGGTGCAAGACATCCTGTCTTGTCCAATCCTTCTCTCGTGCTTCAATTTGGGCTTGCTCCCCAAATCCCACCTCCCAGGCTGACTTCAGCCACAGGGGGAACCTCTCGTGGCCGAGAGTCCAAAGCAGGTCAAACGCATGGAAAGAATCGGAACAGCCTCCCAGGACACAGCCTCTGTGCTTTGAATCTTAAGAATTTCTTAGCAATTGGAGGTGTGGGGGGCGGGATTTGTTTGTGTTTAAAATCCAAGTTTCTAGTCCTCATGTTCATAAGATAAGGACAACTTTGGATCTTCCTGCCAAGGAAGGCCGATATCGCTCCTTCGCTGATGGTTTTCTGCCTCAGTGCAGACATTTGTTTCCTGAAGACATTTTAACCTGTTAATTTTAATGTCTCCAAATGAATTGAGATGGTGTGTTGCTTATATAATGCCTGGTGGTGGTTACATGGTTTGCAGGTTGGCTACAGAATTGGGTTGGGTTTGCTGCTGCTCCTCCTCTCCCTTGTTTGATTATTTTGTCATTCCTTAACATCGTTTTTTTTAAAACACCCTTGAGCCTTTGATTTAATGTAAAAGGTATCTCTTATTACCTTAATTGTATGTTAAAAGTACATCAGTGGTAAAAAGCTGCCTGTGACTAATTAATGAGAAGAGCTCTTCAGCTGGATTGGTCAAAAGGAAGCCCTTCTGATCCAGCATTATCTTCTGACAGTGATCAAATTCACCTAAGAACCAAGATAGACTGCCTTTGGACCTGGAGGTTCCATAAGAAGAGCCCACAGCTGGGTGAGGCCAGAGGAGGCCCATCTAGTCCAGCTTCTTATAGTGACCAAGCAGTGCCCCAAAGGGAATCGCACAGGCAGGACCTCTGAGCCCCACAGCAACACACTCTCCGTTTGTGACTCCCAGCAGACGTATTCGGGGGCATCCAGCCTCCAACAGTGAAGGTGTTCCCAAATTCATCATGGTTTCAATCAGCTATGTCCTAAGTCCTACAGATCAAGCTTTTCACTGCAAAGTTAATGAATTAGAATAGTGTCTGTGCCCCCTCTCCCTTCAAATATGTTTGTGGCCTTTCAAATAGGTTCTGGGGCTCTGCCCTGCTGAGCCGATTCCCTGTAAACCAGGGGTCAGGAAACTAAGGCCCAGGGGCCAGATCCAGCCCAATCGCCTTCTTAATCCGGCCACCAGATGGTCCAGGAATCAGCATGTTTTTATATGAGTAGAATCTGTCCTTTTATTGAAAATGCATCTTTGGGTTATTTATGGGGCCTGCCTGGTGTTTTTACATGAGTAGAATGTGTGCTTTTATTTAAAATGCATCTCTGGGTTATTTGTGGGCCATAGGAATTCGTTCATTTCCCCCCTCAAAATATAGTCCGGCCCCCCACAAGGGCTGAGGGACAGTGGACCGGCCCCCTGCTGAAAAAGTTTGCTGACCCCTGCTGTAAGCTTTTCAAGCAGTGTGCTTGTTCGTGGTTCCTACCCCCCTTCCATCTAAGAGCCGTTATGTTTTCTCGCTTCTGTACCCAAAGCCTTAATCTAAATGGACAAGCCAGTTAGCACGTCTCCCACCAGGCAAGCAGAGATGGAAACACGAATTTTGCCTTAGCTGTAAAGATCCCTGCTGCAGGTCTTGTCCACCGGCCCATAAAGTCACGAGCTGAGAAGACAAAAATCCCTCTACGAACCCAGAATATGCTGGAGCAGTGTAGCCCCCCAAAGTGCTGGCTGAGGGCTTTCAGGGGTGACATTTAGTGCTGCGTTCCCAGCCCTAACTTGAGATGCCACTAGAGGATTGAATTTGGGACCTCCTGCATGCAAAGGAGGCGGCTGCAGCAAACAGCTGTGGTTGCTCCCCTTAAAATAAACCAAGATGTTAGTCCTCATGGCTCTGAACAAAGGGTTGAAATGCAAGCATGTGCCTTATACAGATTCTGACCTGTGATCCAGACAGCTCAGTGTTTTCCACACTTACTGGCAGCAGCGGCAGCAGCTGCTCTCCAGGGTTTTAAGCAGGAGACATTCCTGGCCACATCTGGAGATATGTCAGAGGGGCGGGTTGAACCTGGCGCTTTCTGCAAGTGGAACAGATGCTCTCAGCCTCCCCTCTCCCCTCCTCCCTCACTTTACAGATCAATTCTGCTGATGGTGTAAACTGGCTTGCAGCCGGCGCTCAGGAGATGATGACGAGGGGGGAAAGGCGGGTTGTGTTTTATTTTATTTTTAATTTGCTTTGCTGCGATAATGCAAGCTTGGCTGTTGCCGTGAACTCGCTTCCATTTGGCAGGGAGAGCCGGATGGGAAGAGAGCTGTCGCAGATCCACTCAGGGGAAGAAAACGCCTCCGGAGGGAACCTGCTTTTGGGGAGGTGGCAGCGGCCTTTGCTGGAAAGTGGGATTCTGTCGCTGCTGGCTGTAGACACCTGCAGTTCAAATCCCAGCAGCTCGCAACTCATTCCGGACAAAGTTGCTGCTTCCGTTTTGGTAGCTGAATTCAGCTTCCAGCTCTGAAAGTCTTGTCTTTCTGCTTATCTGTGTCGGGGAACCTGCAGCCTTCCAGGTCGTGCTGGACTGAAGACTCCCAGCATCCCATTTCCGCATCAGCCAGGCTGGTTAACGTGAAGACCATAAGGATAAGGAGAGCCTGCTGGATCAGGCCCAACATCCTGGTCTCACAGTGGCCAGCTGGATGCCTCATGGAGGGAAACCCTCAAGCAGGGCCCAAGCACAAGAGCCCTCTTCCCTGCTGTGGTTTCCAGGGACTGAGATGCAAAAGCATTTCTGCCTGCAACTGTGGAGACATGGCCATCGGAGTCGTAATAACATTATCCTTTGCAAATTCATCTTTTAAAACCATCCAAGTTGGTGGCATCACTGTCTCCTGTGGGAGGGAGTTCCATAGTTTATGCACTGCATGTAGAAGGACTACAACTAATCCAGAATGCGGCAGCTAGACTGGTGACTGGGAACGGCCGCCAAGACCACATAACACCGGTCTTGAAAGACCTACATTGGCTCCCAGTACGTTTCCAAGCACCATTCAAAGTGTTGGTGCTGACCTTTAAAGCCCTAAACGGCCTCGGCCCAGTATACCTGAAGGAGCGTCTCCACCCCCATCACTCAGCATGGACACTGGTTCAGCACCGAGGGCCTTCTGGCGATTCCCTCCCTGCAAGAAGCCAAGTTACAGGGAACCAGGCAGAGGGCCTTCTCAGTAGTGGCACCCGCCCTGTGGAATGCCCTCCCAACAGATGTCAAAGAGAACAACAATTGGGGGAGAAATTCAGTTGAAGTTGAATTCAATTCAAACCTGCCAATTTTGCAGTTTCCAAAACAGTGTGGGAAACGTAAACACAGCGATCCTTTGGAATTTGAACTGGTGCTAATTTTGGGGTGCAGTTCTTCAGCTGGAGAAGGCCTGCCAAGATTTGTGTGTTGGCCCGAGGTGTGTGCAAAAGTGCATGTGACACATAAGGATGCACTGTGTTGTGCTTGTGTGTATCTATTACTAGCAAAAATGAGTACATTTTATAAATGAGTATAAATGAGCCCTAAATGGCCTCAGTCCAGTATACCTGAAGGAGCGTCTCCACCCCCATCGTTCTTCCCGGACACTGAGGTCCAGCACCGAGGGCCTTCTGGCGGTTCCCTCGCTGCGAGAAGCCAAGTTACAGGGAACCAGGCAGAGGGCCTTCTTGGTGGTGGCGCCCGCCCTGTGGAACGCCCTCCCATCAGATGTGAAGGAAATAAGCAGCTATCTTATTTTTAAAAGACATCTGAAGGCAGCCCTGTTTAGGAAAGTTTTTAATATTTAATGCTGTATTGTTTTTAACACTCGATTGGGAGTCGCCCATAGTGGCTGGGGAAACTCAGCCAGATGGGCGGGGTAGAAATAATAAATTGTTGTTGTTGTTGTTGTTGTTGTTGTTGTTATATTGGGAGAGGTTTGCACTGAGATGCCGACAAGTTTCCACAAGGCGCACCCATTGCAGGAGAGAAGCTGCTCAGGCATTTTTTAGGGCTGCAGTTTACAGGGTTTCTTTGCAGCTGCAATGCCGCTTTAACCAGATTGCTGTTCCCCAAACTTCAGATAGGCAAGACCTGCTTATTATTATATTCCTGAATTGCACCTGCAGTTAAACCTCCCCAGTCGTGTTGGTTAGAGCAGGGATGGCCATCCCCGCAGGAGCTCACCTCTGAAACACACAGGGCTGGAGTCAACACAGGTGTATGGCCTGACTCAGAGCGGAGACTCCTGGAGAGAGACAGCAGGCAGCCTCTCACGAAGTCCTGAATTCCACAGCACCTCAGCAGTCAGGAGTAGAAAATGAGGCTGGGTGTAGCAAGCAATAGATATTTAATTTTTATGAGTCCTCTGGCAAGGGCTTTTATTTAACTCATACTTCCCGCTTCACGATCTGGAAGGGACTGTTTCAACAGACTTGAGTCCAGCCCAGGTTTTGACCATGCATGGTAACTTTTCTGTTTATTTGTCATCATGCCAAGAAGTATAAAGACAAAAATACGATACAATCTCTTGCAGAAAAGGAAGAAATGGAAGACAGAGATATTCTCATCCAAAAATAAAGGAGACCCCCCCCAGAATTCCCAAACACCAACCTGGAGTCTGTAGAAATGAGAAGATAGAGACAGTTTGGCAGCCTCAGTTTCTTTTCTTTCTCCCGGGGATGGATGTGTGAATGCTGCCTCTCTCTCGCGAAGGATCCAGCCTCCTGATCCCCAGTGAAAAGTAAATGCTGACTCCATTGCTAGGCCAGTGGATTAAGAAATCTCCAAATATTCTGATAATAGATTCTAGGGAATGTGTAGAATCCAGGTGTTTACAGCAGGAATGATCAGAACTTCCCCAGAACATCCCAGAACACAGGAAATGGCCTTCTACCAAGCCAGATCATTGCTGTATCTTAGGTCAGTCCTCATGTGGACGCTACAACTCTACAATTATATGATTCTATCCATCGCTGTGTTCATTTTCCTTTGCCTCTAGCCTCACCTGTTCCTGCCATGCAGCTTCCAGAAGGTTGCCCTTTGGCCAGAAAAGTCCTCCCACCCACTGACTGGCAGCTGCTCTCCATGGATTCAGGCAGGAGTTTCCCCCCACCCTACTTGGAGATTGCAGGGATTGAAGCTGGAACCTTCTGCATGCCAAGCAGATGTCCTGTGGCCATCTCCCTAAGATCCTAGTCCTCATGGTTCTGGGGAAAAAGGTTGATTTAA
Source organism: Podarcis erhardii (assembly GCF_964252035.2). Classification (NCBI taxonomy): domain Eukaryota; kingdom Metazoa; phylum Chordata; class Lepidosauria; order Squamata; family Lacertidae; genus Podarcis; species Podarcis erhardii. Next base: position 36,381,723 of record NC_138514.1, on the reverse strand, counting down.
AGAGGAATCTGCCTTCTGTCCCTTGGCCATAAAAACGTTAAGGAGAGCTCTGCTGGATCAGACCAAGGGCTCATCTAGTCCTGCGTCTAGATGCCTGCGTCCACAGGCATCAACCAGATGCCTATTATGGGAAACCCACAAGCAGAACCTGAGCACAAGAGCCTAAATAAGTACAGGTACCTCGCAGCTTGCACACATTTGTGTGCATTCAGCTTTATGCGCTTGGCAATCAATTACCGTATTTTTTCGCTCTATAAGACGCACCAGACCACAAGACGCACCTAGTTTTTGGAGGAGGAAAACAAGAAAAAAAAATCTGAATCTCAGAAGCCAGAACAGCAAGAGGGATCACTACGCAGTGAAAACAGCAATCCCTCTTGCTGTTCTGGCTTCTGGGATAGCTGCACAGCCTGCATTCGCTCCATAAGAGACACACACATTTCCCCTTACCTTTTAGGAGGGAAAAAGTGAGTCTTATAGAGCAAAAAATATGGTAATTAAAAAGGTGGCAGAGTTGCGTGAAAAAGGACTTTGGCAATCCCGCCCACCGTTGACCCCAATGTGTTTTGACTATAAACAATTTTGGCTTTACCTGCAACCCCCAAAACGTAACCCCAGCATTACTTGAGAGTTCTTTTTATGTGCCCTGAAACTTCCATTGTTCAGCTTCGCTGGGTGTCCCTGTATTCTAGTGTTGTGAGAGAGGGAGACAAAGGTTTTCTACACTCGCTTTCCCGTTGGAAGAACTGGTGCTGCCTTCAGAGGCTGGAACTGCCTCCCTCCGTTGCATCTGCTTCTCCTGCATATTATTTTTAAGCAGGTTTATAATTTATTTTAACGAAGGGGTGCAGAACGATCCCTTTTCACATCCCAGCCCTGATGGGTGCCGGATCGAGCTGATGGGAGACGCAGAAGTGGGGCCCTTTCCCCTCAGCCGCCCCAGGGATGAAACGTCCTTGGGTCGCTGAGAGAGGCAGCGGACCGCCACTAATTCTCCAGCGTGGGCCTCTCTTGCAAAAAGGGAAAAAAACACCCCACAAAACAACCCATCATGCGTCGCGCAGGACCAAGCAAGCACAAGGATGGCGCCTGGGCAGTGAGACAAGGCTCAGCTATGAGTTTCTCCTACTGCTACGTACAGGCATGCAAATGGTCATCAAAAATATACAAAACAGAATTCCCTCTCGACGCCCACACCTTCCCTTGATCCCTGCTCCAGAACCATCCCTGGAGAGGAGAAACAGTATTTGGAATGGGCTGAGTGGCTCGGTGGATTTTCCTTCTCAATTTTTTTTTTTTGCACGGCAATAGGAGTGATTTCTGCCCAACGCCCACAGAGAGGCAAAGCATCCAGCTGTCCAAAACCCAGTTCACTGCCGCTGGCATGGGGGGAAGCGGGAGATCAAGGAGAGTTTTGCTTTGGGAGAAATGCGCCTCCTCTTAACGGTTCTCCGTGCCCATCCGTGTCTTTCTCTCTGTATGGCAGATGACGAGGTAGAGAGTTCCTGTGCCAGGCAGGAAGGGATCTTCATTCCTCCCCTCCTGCCTAGTCCTGTTTATCGGGTTGTACGTTTTGTTCGTCCCCCAGAAATAAACTTTTTTTGTGATCCGAAAGGCTAATGGTGAAGATGGGCATGCTGTAATTCTGTCCAAGGATGGGAGCAGGATAGGGTTGGGCTGTGGAGGACGCCCACGTTTTTCTCCCGCTGAAAAAGTCCTTCCTTTTGCAACTGAGCGGAAATGGGAGGCATCCTATGGCCACTCAAAAACACAAATAAATATGCAGGTCGAAGGACCACTTCCTTTTCCCTCAAGCTTTGCTCATGCTAATTTGATTGCAGGTAACCTGGAGGTGAGGAGAGAGAAAGAGAGAGAAAGAGAGTTGTATTGGTCAGGCAGGCTTTTTTGGTCAGACAGTTTTTACAAGCACAAGACAGGTGTGTTCCTGTTACAATTTTATTTACAATGCAGGCATCTCAGCTAAATAATCCCCGACAGATGGCCAGCCAACCTCTGCTTTAAAAGCTTTAGTGAAAGAGGGGCAATAGATATTGGTCATAACATAGAAATGGAAGCATGGGAATGATTGTGGAATATGGGCATAAAATTGACAGCATGTTCTGGTTTAAGAGAAAGTTTTAGGAACATGTTATATAGATGGTACCTAACACCTAGTAGATTGGCAAAAGTGTCTAATTCAAAATTGAATAAGTGTTGGAAATGTAAAGATAAAGAAGTTAGCTTTTCCCATATGTGGTGGTCTTGCAATAAGGTTAAAGCTTACGGGGAAGTGATATATAATGAATTGAAAAAGATGTTTCAGATTACATTCGTTAAAAAACCCCAGCCTATTCTTGGGAATTATGGGATCAAAACTACCAACAGTATAGAAGTTAGTTTATGCATGCAACCACAGCTGTGAGAATGTTATTTGCTCAAAATTGTAAGAAGAAGAGTTGTAAGAAGAGGTCCCAACAAAAGAGAATGGTTACAGAAACTAATGGAGTACGCAGAAATGGTGAAACTTACAGGGAGAATAAGAAATCAAGATAACAAACTTTTTAAATAGGAATGGAAATGGTTTATTGAGTATTTACAAATAAACTGTAAACAGGTGAAGCCATTGGCAGGATTATTGTAAAAACCTGCAGTTTCAAAAATATATATGAGATATATATGAGAATAGTTGATTAAAAGAATGAGTATGCAGGAAAGGACGAAAATGAATGCAAAGAACCGCAGAAAGGCGGAAAGGAGTGGAAGTTGGAGATGTTAAAATGATGGTTGAATAATTGTTGTATATAAATTAAATTTAAAATTCTTTTTAGAAAACCTTTAGTGAAAGAGCGTCCACCATTTTCCGAGGGAGACCATTCCATGACTGAATGGCTCTTACTCTCAGACAGTGGCGTAGCGTGGGGGGTGCAGGGGGGCCCGGCCGCAACATCTGGGGGTTAGGGTTAGGGGGCGCAAATCCACGGGTTAGGGGTACAAATGACTTGCCTTGCCCCAGGTGCTGACAACCCACGCTACGCCACAGCTCTCAGAATCTCCTTCCTAAAGTTTAGTCGCAATCTCCTTTTTCGCCATTTGAATTCATTGGCTCAGGCACTACTACTAAACCACTCTGCATTATAAACTCCTTGCAGACAGAAACATCTGGGATATGCTGTCAAAGCTCTCCTTTTCCCCCCTTCCCTGCCACCAAAATTGAGATAGGCGAGGCAGAATCATTTCCTTGAAGTTTTTTGATCTGGCCTGGAGCTGCAGGGAGGGTAGCCCTGCAAAGACCATCCTTGAAAATCACGTCGTTTTGTTAGAATAATAGAATCTTAGAGTTGGAAGGGACCCAGAGGGTCATCTAACCCAACCCCTTGCAATGCAGGAATCTTTTACCCACAACCCTGAGATTAAGAGCCTCATGCTCTGCCACCTGAAATGCCAGGCTTTTTCCAATTCATTCATTTATTATTTCTACCCCGCCCATTTGGCTGGGTTTCCCCAGCCACTCTGGGCGGCTTACAGCATATATCAAAACATCAACCATTAAAAACTTCCCGATACAGGGCTGCCTTCAGATGTCTTCTAAAAATTATGTAGTTCTTTGTCTCCTTGACATCTGAAGGGAGGGTGCCACTACCGAAAAGGCCCTGTGTACTGTTACATGTGAAGGACTGTATGTCTTGTGCTCACTACATGATAGTATTGTATAATCCTAGGCTCCTTGTTGATCTTTTGATAGGAAACGTCTTGAATCGGTTGCCTAAACACAGCGGCTGGATGTCAAAATAATTGCATGCAGTGGAAGAATAATGGTGTTGGTGTTGAACATGCCGTCTTGGTTTGAGCTCTCTTTAGGGTTGTGAGCGAGTGTCTTTGGAGGAATTGGGTGGGACACGGATTGGCACCTACCTGTGAACTTCAGTGTGCAAACCACAATGATGAGGGTCCCCAGGACGATGGAGATGATGCTGAGGAATCTGGCAACCCGCCCCAACCGCCGTGCTCCATCCACATCTCCCTGTTGGCAGCTGTTCCTAGACTGTCAAAAGAAGGGAGGGGAGGGGAGAAAATTGGACCCGTCTTAGACCTGTGCGCTGCCATTCACCCCCCTGGTTCATGCTGTGTGAGGACATAGGGGGCTTCTCTCACGCTTGACCCGGAAGCCGCAGTTTGGGGCAGGATGCTGCCCCACGATTGCTGACCAGAGTGAGGCCTTGTCAGCACAGAACATCTGCGCTCACAGATCTTCACCGGTTGCCGATTTTCTCCCAGGCCAAATTCAAGGTGTTGTTGTTATCAGTGAACAACTTGGGGGCAATCTACCTGTGAGGTCGTTTTACCCCACATAAGCCCACAGCGTTGCTTCGATCGGTGGAACTGGCACTGTTACAGGGACCACATAATACCTGTTCCAGTATAATTGGGAGAATTTGGCATCTTACTGTGGCAGCATCTACCCTTTGGAACTCCCTGCCTCTTGATATCAGGCAGGCACCTTCACTGAGCTCCTTTCAGTGCTTGCTAAAAACATTCTTATTTAGGCAAGGCTGTCCAGTTGTTTAGAAATTTAATGTGGGTTTTGATCTGTATCCAGTCTACTGTTATTTTAACATCTTTGGAAGTTTTGAATTTTTGCTGTTGGGTCATCTTATAATATTGATAGTTTTAGCTTTTTTTTGTATACCACTTTGAGATTATTTTAATAGAAACAACCACTACCGCCAAGTGGTATATATATATATATATATATTTTAGGAACTAAATGAATAAATCTAGCACTGGAAAGTAAATTCTCCAAGCCAGCAGCCTTGAGGTCCATGCATGGGCAGATTTCTAAAATAATAATAATTCTGTAACACCTTTAAAAAGGACCCCTGTGCAGCTTCCCACATGGGTAAGGTATATAGAGCATCTGCTTTGCATGCAGAAGGTCCCTGCCTGGTTCAATCCCTGAAATCTCCAGGTTAGGATTGTATTGGCTTTATTTGCTGCTGCAGCACGCAGCTGGCTCATGATTACATTACAAATGGGAAACCTTAGATGTGCATGTGTGTGTGGTGCTTTTACTTAGGTCTACACTGCTTTCACTCACACACACCTTTCTGGATCAACCCCTGGCTAGCCGACTTCCCCCCTTTATTAAATCTTTCCCCACCCTTGATTCTAGATCTCCCAATAAACTCTCCCTTACAACCTGAACCCACTTCCACAGCTGTGCACGATTTTTAAAAAACCTCCACCGTGGGAAAAGCTGGGTTCTGCAATGCATAAAGGGTATCAGTCAAATCCAGTTGCACCCGTATATATATATATATATATAGTGTGTGTGTGTATTTAAAAAATGTAGTATAAACATTGACAACTGGGAAACACTCGCTGCGAGCTGCGAGCCTTTGCCAAAGGTGTCATGGGCTTTGAAGACGCTCAAACTCAGGACGCAAGGGAGAAACGTGCTAGGAGGAAGACACGCTTGGCAAATCCACACCGTGATCAACTCCTGCCCGGAAACCCATGTCCCCACAGTGGAAGGACGTGTGGATCAGGAACTGGCCTCCACAGTCCCTTACGGACTCATTGTTAGAACCATGTTTATTAAAGACAATCTTACTTGGCTATGAGGGATCGCAGAAGAAGAAGAAGAAGAAGAAGAAGAAGAAGAAGAAGAAGAAGAAGAAGAAGAAGAAGAAGAAGAAGAAACACAAACACACACACATTTTTCATGGACTCACTCCCAGGTAAACGGGGTTATGACTGCAGTTTATAAGCCTGCTTTTGTTGTTGCTGCTAATCGGGGAGATGGCCTCTGTGTGTGCTTCTGCGGCGGAGAATCAAAGTTATCTTTGTGAAACCGTGGAGTATGTAATGGTCCTCTGGGGCTGTTTTCGGTAAGCAAATGGACACAGGTGGCAAAAACATCACACGCTCCCGACTTGTAACAAAATAACAGGGAGTCAGGAAAGACTTCTTAGTGGCTCTGCTGCTTTTCTCAACCTGAAAGGGGACAGAAATGCTGACCCCCCCCTTCCAATAATTCTTGGGAAGAGCCTGGCTGCTGGAGCAGACCAAAGGTCTGCCTTCAACGTCCTCTTACATTTGATCTTTAGTAAGCCCAGCTCAAGGCGGCTCGCACCATCCAAAGGTTTAGGCAGTTCGCTCACAGTTACAAGACTTTAAATGGCCACGATAAGCTGATGTGAACTACTTCTATTCATGAATATGCAATAAAATGTATTTGCTGATCACTGAAATGCAGCAGGAAACTGCAACAAGATTGCATCTCCAAAAACGAAATCTTAACTGCCGAAACAATCTCTTAAACAAAGATGGTCCATCCAGCATCCTCTACTTTGCAGGATGCATTTGGGAAACTCTCAAGGACCCATCTGCTGAGTCAGACCATCTGGCTCAGGTCTGTCTACACTGACTGGCAGCAACCGCTCTCCAGAGTTTCAGAGGACGAGCCTCTCTGCCTGGAGGTTAAACCTGTGACCTTCGGCATGTAAGGCAGATATTCCACCCCTGAGCTGTGACTCCCTAAAATTAAAGATCCTAGTCCTCATTGTTCTGAATAAAGGGCTGATTAAAATAATGATGATGATGATGATGCAGGAAGCTGCCTTATTCTGACACAGACCATTTGGTCCATCTAGCTAAAGATTGTCTACACTGACTGGCAGCAACTCTCCAGGATTTCAGAGAAGGGGACATTCCCAAGCCTACCTGGAAATGCCTGGGATTGAACCCAAGGCCTTTTGCATGCAAGGCAAATGCTCTACCACTGCGCTACAGCCCTTCACAGGTGCGAGGGCAGGACATAAACGGCAGTGACCCTCCCCGGTTGTCTGTCCCCCAGTCGTACTCTGATAACCTTTAAATTAGATTACTGCAAAGTGTTAAATGTAGGGCTGCTTCTGAAGAAGGTTCAGAAACATCAGTCGGTGCACAATTTGGCAGCCAGGTTGCTCACCGGTGTAAGACAGTTTGAGAATATTACACCAATCCTGCCCTAATTGCACTGGCCGCCCATTAGTTTCCAGGCCCAATTCGAAGTGCTGGTTTTGACCTATTAAACCTTTTTAAGGCTCACGACTGCCTCTCCCCATACAAACTGTCCCAGACTCTGTGTTCATCATCTGAGGCCCTTCTTCATGTGCCTCCTTCACGAGAGGGCAGAAACATGAGAACAGGGCCTTTTCTGCAGTGGCTCCCCATTTGTGGGATCCCCCCCCCCCCGGGAGGCTCGCCTGGCGCCTTCATTGCATATCTTTAGGCGCCAGGCGAAAACATTCCCTTTCTCCTAGGCCTTTGGCTAATTAAACATCCTGTGACCCTTTAAATGTGTTTGTGGGAGTTGTTTTTGAACTTGGCTTTATTATGTATTTTGTGTTCCCGTTTTGTATTTTTTTATGTTGTGAGTTGTCCTGCGGTCTTCTGATTAAGGGTGCCATACAAATTTAATGAATAAATAAAATATTCAAAGGCCCTGCTGCTGATTCTGCCTATGGAGGCTGCATTCTTAACTATCTTACTTCGTAAGAACATCTGGAGAGGCCTTCTGGGAGCCTAAGGCCTAAGGCCCACCTAGGCCCAGCAACCTCCTCCCTGCTGTATGGCCTCCGGGATGCCCCTGAGCAGGACAGGAGTGCAAATGCCCTCCCCATGGCATTCTTCATCATCTCTTGGTCTCCTGAGATAGACTTCCTCTGAACCTGGGGGCTCTGCATTGCTATTGCCAGATCGATCCTACTTGACGGTCTTGAGAAACAAGTGTTTTCATGTGGTTAGTATGGATGCAGAGCTCAAATGTGCCACGACCCCCTCTTTCCATGTCCTACTCAGCCTGCTGTCTATCTGTGGACAAGTCCTGTACAAGGGGGGCTTATCAAAGCCTTTCTCCCCATTGCCTATCATGAGCTGAGTGGCAGGGCATCTGCCTTGCATGCAGAAGGTTTCAATCGCCAATGGCATCCTCAGGTAGGGCTGGGAAAGGCTCCCTGCCTAAAATCCTGGAGAGCTGCTGCCAGCCAGTGTCCTGAGCCAGATGGACCAATAGGGCAGCTTCCTGTGTTCCTATTCAAACATGCCCTTAATTCAGCACCAATGAGGGCTAGCATCTTGATTTCTCTTTAATGGATGGGCCTTGGCTCAGTGGTAAAACATCATCTTTGCATGCAGAAGGTTCCAGGTTCAAATTCTGGCAGCGTCCCCAGCTAGGGCTTGGAGAAGGGATCCTTGATCTGAAATACGGGTGAGCCACTGCCAGCCAGTGTAGGCAGTACTGAGCTAGATGGAGCAACGTTCTGACTCAGTGTTAAGGCAGCTTCCTATGTTCAGTCTGGAACCACTCTGCGTTTCCCTGAAAAGCTTTCCCTGTTTTGGAGGACTCGGGGCTGCTACCACGGACAGCTCCCTCTTTGCTTCTCTCTCTTTCAGCTTTTATATTATTAACCATTAATCCAGCCTTGGCCATCCTGGTGCTAACAGCTCTTCTGGACTACAATTCCAGCACAGCTCTTTTCTTCCCATCACCCACTGCTCTGCCAAGTTTACACAGCCAACCCTGTAAACCCTGGCCAGAGGAGATGCTCTTACAATTCCCCTATAATGTTGGCTGCCCTTTTCCCCACCTCTCCCAGCCTTCGTGGCAGCTAAACCTTAGTCCTCTCTGTTTCTAAGCTCAGCCTTCTCGAACCATGTCAAAAGCGTAAGTGTTGCCTCTGAGCACGCCAAGCGCGCCGGGCCTTTTCCTGCCAGATACCTGCCCTCTACACCCTTAGGGACGCAGGTGGGTGGCTGCCCTCATCTCAGCCCAAAGGCGGAACTTGACAACTGGCACACCCCGTTTTAGAAATTAAAAGAGCATCCTGCACAGCGGGGGGTTGGGGGTTGGACTAGATGACCCTTTGGGCCCCTCCCAACTGTACAATGCTAGAATTCTGTGCTCTGTTTCCCCTTCCACCCTTCCCTTCCCTTCCTTCCCTGGCTGCATCTGCCAGGAGGCCTTCCTGGAGCCAAATCCAGAGAGAGAGAGAGAGAGGAGGGAGAGGGAGAGGCCTCCTTGTGCCAGCCCTATGGATGAATCTCCTCAGCATCCAAATTCATCTCTGCCTGCCCCAAAGCCAACCCCACATGTGCTTGGTTGTATCCAGAGACTGGAGAGGGGAGAAACAGGAAGACACCCCCGTATGGATGCCCAGAGTTTTCTATAGTCAGCTCAATGGAAACGAATTCTTCCTCGTTCCCTCTAGTCATCCCAGGGATGCTGTGTGACTTCTGAGGGGGGTGCTGCCCCCAAAAAACTTTGGATCCCCCCTCTCTTCTTCCTTCCTTCCTTGCCTTTATAACCCACCTTTCTCTCCCAAGGAGCTCAAAGACAGAATCCATCTCATTTAATCCCTACAACAGCCATGAGAAGTAGGTCGGGCATAGAGGGTGGTGACTGGCCCCCCAGGATCACACCCAGAGAACTTCGTATATCCAAGTGGGGATTTGAACCCAGGTCCCTCCCACGCTAACCACTACAGCCCCGCTAGTTCGTACGCCTTTGTGACCAGGAGACTTTTGTCCGTTTTGGGGTTCTCTGGACCGCTGTGGTCCTGTCATTCTTTGCAGGGGGTCCTGTTAACACATGGCTGCCCCTCACCTTGCTGGTAAGCGCACCCACAGGATGGGAATGGAAGGGACCCCCCCCCCCAGTCAGAGGTTAATGTGCAACCAAATATGCATCTATCAGCTCTGGAAACTGCTCTCTGAGCTCTCTTACCCTCCCCGTGGCAGAAGCTTGTGTTTGTTCTTTGTGGTCAGAGGCGCTCTGTACATGTTCAGGGTAGTCTTTCTTTATTTCGACATTACATGGCAACAAGTTCTGGCAACCATCCCCCCCCCCCCAATTTCCTCACTGTATAATTTTTTTACATCTCTCTCCGACAAAATCCAGAGCCAAGCAAGAGACGCCTAGGCTGTTCTTGACACGTCTTAACTTAAGTGGGAGCTGTCTCCAACCCGTGTCTAGCTGGGGCGGATGGGAAGGAAGAGGGGCAGGGTTTGGAGCTATTGATCAACTTCGTTTGCTAAGCAGAAGAGGGAATTAGACACACACACACACACACCAACCAACCAACCAAAAACCCTTGTAATTTGGCCCGCGAATTAAATTGATTTTATTGCTGTGTAATCCTCGACATCTCTGCTCAGAACTGCCATTGAATTCAACGCGCCTTACTCCCAGGTCAGCGGGTATAGGGTACCGCAGCCTTAATTCAGTCGTGAGCAAGATTCTACATTTGAAAGGGCACTTTTAGCATAATACTAATATTATTAAATTCCCCCAAATCCTCACACTCAGTTTAAGTCTTTCTCCCATCTCCCCAATCCACAAAACGCACACGCCCCACCCCGTATTTGAGAAGGGAGCCGCTGTATTTGGAGTCTGTTATGCAGGGAAAGTTGTTAATAACAATTATTCACTCTTTGTTTTCTCCTCCTCTTCCCAGCTAGGTCGACATGATTGCATATTCTTTCTCTCTCACACGCAAACCCCCAAAAGTCGTGTCCTTCCGAAACTGGAAGAACAGTCCACTGCAAAACGTGCAGTTCACAGACTTTTGGAGAAACTAAGACACCCCTCCCTTACCGACACTCTTCTTCCATTCTCCCCGATGTAACGCCCTCTGCTCAAGTTTTAAACGCAGCTACAGAGTTCCCACCGGGGACTTCCGCGCTCCGCGACTCCCCGACGCCGTGCCGCCGTGCCGCCGTCCCCGGTGCGCCCAGGGCGCACAAGGAACTTGGCGAGGGCGGCGCGTCTTTGCGCACAGCCGGAGTCCCGAGGGGACGCGCTGGAGCGGGGGAACGGCCGCTTACCATGATGGAGAAGACTAAGGCCAGGATGTTGAGGGGCCAGATGGGGCAGAAGCAGGAGAAGATGGCCAGCGGGAGGTAGTCCCGCGAGCGGCCCGGCTCGTGGAGGTTGGAGGTGGTGGCCGTGGACGAGGCGCGCCCCAGGCTGAGCCGCGACGGCGAGAGCGACGTGGCCTCCAGCTTCCCCTCCGAGCCGGACTGGTAAGGCAGGCTGTGGTGGCCGTTGCGCTCGGCCTCGCCCCCGGCGGGCGCTTCATGGCCGCCTTCTCCACCGGCTGAGAAGGACTTCGGGGCCACCCCGACGGCGGTCAACAGCTTCTCCGTCTCGTGCGAGTCCACAGGCGGAGGAGAGTTCTCCAACGCCTTCGCCAGCGGCGCCTCCGTGTTGATGGCCATGGTTGCGCCGCGCTTAGACTCCCATGATCCGGGCGAAGGCGCAGGGGGTCCGGGGGAGGGAGCGGCAGGCGCCGCCTCGACGGGATCACACGCGCCTCGCCCTGGTGCTGGGGGCTCTCTCCGTCCTCCTCCTGCCTCTTACTCGCTTTCCTGACCCAGCCACGCAGGCTTCTCTCTTATCCGCCGCGCTCGCCTTTCTCTCTCCAAAGCGCTCTTTGGCAACTGGGCGCCGGTCCGTCGAAGGGGCCGCCCAGGCTGGGTTGTGAGCTCACCGAGGAGGTAAGAGGAGGAGGAGCCAGAGCGCCTTCCCTGACGCTCGCTCGCCCCAAGGCACGGCCCGCCAACCGCCGGCAGTGGGCAGATTGCTCGGGTTGTGTGGTGGAGAAGCGGGGTTTGGGATGTAGCTCCCGGTAGGGACTTGGCCGGTGGGAAGCAGCAGCCGCAGCCCTGGAGAAGGCAGATGGAGGCTGGAATTGGCTCCTTATTCCCTGTTCCTTATTCCTGCGTCTCCTTACTTTCCTTATTCCCAAATCGTTTCTTCTTATCCCTAATTCCTAAACCTCAGTTCCTTCTTCGTATTTAGCAGTTATTTCCTTACACCTCCTTCTCAGTTCCTTGTTCCTAGTCCTCAAGGAAACCTCAGCTGGATGGATCAAACCAACCTTAGTGATTCAGCACCCCTTTCCCACCCACGGGCACCCACCAGGCGCCTTAAGGAAGCTCACTGGGCAGGGCACTGGAGGCAGCAGCCCTCTTTGGTTGTTGCTTCCCCAGCTGCTGACGTTTAGAGATAGACTGCCCCTGAATCTGGAGGCTCCATTTAGCGACAGTGTCTGAAGACCGGATGGGAAATGTGTTTAAAAGTGCTCCCGAAACAGGAGGTGAGAGCCTGGGAAACTGTCAAGATGTGTGAAGGGGCAACCCGCTCCATGTGGGGATGTGGCTTGGCCCATTTTCAGGGGTAATCTTCTTAGTTGCTGCCAAATACTATTTCAAGTCTATGAAAGTGAGAAACACCCGATGTTAGATTCAGCACCTGCGTGCCCTTCTTTGCTCTGTACTGACTTCTATCAGGAGGCAGGCACCACGCCCCAGTTTTCAAGGGACTGAGCATTTTACTAGTCCTCAAGGGGGTGTTGCAGGATGCACATACCAGCACGTCAGCTCTGCATCTGCTGTGGAAGTGCCCAAGCAGTGATGAGCATGGGCTTTAGGCCAAGTCAGCAGACCCTCTATCTAGCTCAGTATTGCCTACCCTGACTGGCAGCAGTGGCTCTCCAGGGTTTCAGGCAGGGGAACATTCTCAGCCTCCCTGCAGATGTTCCATATTGAACCCGGGACCTTTTGCATGTGCTGTGCCTCTGAACCATCCTAAAAAAAATTGCAAGATCCCGGCCCTCATGGATCTGAATAAAAGGCTGTATTAAAGAGACTTTATACTGAATCAGGCCATTGGTCCATCTCAGGGGTCAGCAAACTTTTTCAGGAGGGGGCCGGTCCACTGTCCCTCAGCTCTTGTGGGGGGCCAGACTATATTTTTTGGGGGGCGATGAACGAATTCCTATGCCCCACAAATAACCCAGAGATGCATTTTAAATAAAAGGACACATTCTACTCCTGTAAAAACATGCTGATTCCCGGACCACCCGCGGGCTGGATTTAGAAGGTGATTGGACTGGATCCGGCCCCTGGGCCTTAGGTTGCCTACCCATGATCTAGCTCAGCATTGCCCACATTCGGTGGCCACTGCTTTGCAACTACCGTAATGTCTTACCTGTAGATGTTGGGATGGTACCTGGGAGCGTATATGTGCAGAGTTTAGAACTGGTGCAGAGTGCCACCTTGTGGACCACATGAGGAATTTTCTGGCTGGGTCACCCACCCACAAAAAGAATCTACATTTTCCTTCCCCCCTGCTGCTGCCAAGCAAGATTTCCCGCATCATACAGAGAACAAAATGGGTTGCTTCTCGGCCTTTTGGCTAAGATCAAGTGCAAAATGGGTTGGGACGTTGATGCCATTCCCGCCTCTGCTTGAAGAAGACTTCTGTGATGCTCAGAAGTTTGTGTGGGTCAAGCTCAATAGAACAGAATCTCCTGCCTTTTGCTGGCGTCTCATATTCCTGTTTCCCTGGAGGACTCCTTTGCAAAGAAGGAAGGAAACAACTGTGGAAACAGTGGTGTTCTGAGCCCCACAACCTATTTGTGGATAGTAGGAAGATGCACGTTCCGGGATTCTGCAGTCAACCAAATGCCCCAATGGGAAGCCCGCAAGTAACAAAAAGTAAGATTCCAGTCCTCATGAATATAGGGCTGATCTAAACAGGAAGACGCATTTCACTGAGTCAGATCATTGCTCCATCTAGCTCTCTATGCTGTCTGGAAGGGATTCTCCACGCTTTCAAGGCAGGGATTAATGGCATAACATAAGGGGAAGCTGCTGGATCAGGCCCTTGGCTCAACTAGTCCAGCATCCTCTTCTCGCAGTGGCCAACCAGATGCCAAGCAGGATTTGAACACAGGATCCCTCTTCCTAGCTGCAGTTTCCAGCAATTAACATTGCTTCCTCCAACTGCAGAGGCAGAGCAGAGCCATCGATACTAATGCATGAATTCCTATGTGAATCCTCTTTTAAAGCCATCTGGGTTGGTAGCCATCTCTGCCTCCTGTGGAAGAGAGTTCCATAGGTGCGTGAATAAGTCCTTTCTTTTATCTGCCCTGACACTTTTGAGCCCTACTTGGAGATGCCACCGGGGACTGAACCTGGGACCTTCTGCACGCAAAACAGGTGCTCTGTCACTTTGCTACAGCCCTTCCCAATATTGCTCAAAAATACAGAGGAGGTTATATTGATTTGGGGAAACAAATTTCTCCACCGTTCAGGACAGTGAACAGATAACTGTACGATACCGACAACTATACTGATAATGTTAAGTACATTGCAGATAATGGCACGGGGATCTCAGCGGCTGGGCAAAAGGAGCCTCACAAAAACACAGCAACTGGTTTTATCAAGTGACTCTGTTATATCGGTGCAGATCAGTGTGTCTCCCAACTCCAGATAGCTAAAGCTCATCCTTTTAACAACAAAACAAAACAAAACAAAACAAAAACAAAACAAAACAAAACAAAACAAAACACAAAACAAAACACAAAACAAAACAAAACAAAACCCAGCAACAGAAAAATCTCTGAATTAAAATGGGAGACCATCTTCACTCTTACACATGAATGTTTTTAAAGAATGCCTGAGAGAAATAATGATTGCCTCCGGCAAAATCCATCTGTCCCTCTGTTTTTCTATTCGATGGTAGGAAATCTCTCCTAATTAGAAGGAGGCAAGGCCAGAGCAGCACAACAGACATGTGTGTGTGTGTGTGTGTGTGTGTGTGTGTGTGGAGAGAATCACAGTACAGTGGTACCTCAGGTTACAGACACTTCAGGTTACAGACTCTGCTAACCCAGAAATAGTACCTCGGGTTAAGAACTTTGCTTCAGGATGAGAACAGAAATTGTGCAGTGGCGGCAGCTGAAGGCCCCATTAGCTAAAGTGGTACCTCAGGTTAAGAACAGTTTCAGGTTAAGAACGGACCTCCATCACGAATTAAGTTCTTTTTGGTTTTTATGGAAGCCGCCCAGAGTGGCTGGGGAAACCCAGCCAGATGGGCGGGGTACAAATAATAAATTATTATTATTATTATTATTATTATTATTATTATTATTATTAACCCGAGGTACCACTGTATTATAGCATTGGAAGGGACCCCTGAGTCATCTAGTCCAACCCCTTGCTATGCAGGAATTGCAGCTAGAAATCCCTGATCTGTCCGCACCCTGGTAGAGCAGAATTACTTCCCATCGCCATCACGTGCCCCAATCCCCCAGTACAGTCTGGATTAGTAAGAGGCGAAATAAGAGAAGGGACACATGTCCAAAATGCTTTGGCCTTCGATTATTTAATTAACTTTCATCTTGCAGCACTCTTAGCATGCCCTGGCGCACCCTTTGTGGATTACAGGTTCTAGAGTTTATGCCCCAACAGATCTAAACAGACAAACAAACCACACCTATCTTGCTGCCTGTGCTGGTGTTCAAATGTCTCAGCTGGAATCCTTCTGTTCCTTCTTAAGACATCAGCTGGTTCACATCTCATCCCCCACATTTTAGTTGCGCCCAGAACTAGAGTGACGCTGACAAGTGCCATCCCATGGATATCTACTGAGAAATGAGCCCCGGTGAGTTCTGTAGGGCTTATTCCCAAGTCAGTGTTTCTACTGGTAGTGGTTAAGCTTCCACATCTGGTACGAGGACCACGTTCCCTTGTGGAAAACCATCTGAGGCTCACATCCTGGTGGCGGGTACCCCTCTGACGCCCCTTTGAAATATTGCCGCCTCTCAGCTGCTTTGCAGTGAGGCTGCCCTCCAGATCAGGGCAGTGATTCCATCAGCCTGACAGAGCAGGCATCAGATTATTTCAGGAAAAGTCACAAAGGCGGGTGGCCTCTCTGTGAACCTAAAACATCCTAAAGACACGAATATTCCTGCCGTATCCAGTGGTTGCAAGATCATAATATAATATATTTATACAATTCCATCAGTGTGCATGGCATTTTACAGATTTCCCAGGAGCATGCAGTCAAAAAGCCACTGTATATATTTACAAATTAGCTGGAGCACGTAAGAAATAGGTCTCTGCCCCACGAAGGTACAGTCAAAAAAGCATCTGTATACCTTTACAAACTCAGCCAGAGGAAATATGAAATCCCGAGAACGCAACTTCTCT